>NC_059356.1:4948222-5263222 GCF_019703515.2 Myxocyprinus asiaticus | reverse complement strand
AAGACCAAGATTTTTACACATCCTGTGAAGCGTCAATGTTGCTCTAGGGGGCTTACGCACTTTTGCTTCATTATGATCAAGGACTGAGTCCATCAAGAGATTAAAGTCTTCTCCCAATATTATATCATCAGGGGTGCCAGCGGTTTGCAACATCCCTTCAAGATCTATAAAAAGCCCTGATCATCAGCATTAGGTGCATAAATATTAGCCAAAATCAACCTTTGCCCCTGAATATCTGCTAAAACAATAATGACTCTTCCTATTTTATCTTTAATCTGTTTGAGAAATTTGAATTGTAGATGTTTATTTATCAGTATAATGACTCCCCTACTGTTACTTGAACCAACACTAAAGAAAACATGTCCACCCCATATCTTCCCAAATTTTTCAGCTTACTGTGGGGAAAGATGTGTTTCTTGAAGAAAGACTATATCATATTTCTTGCATTTAAGAAAAGAAATAACCTTCCTTCTTTTTATGGGGTGCCCCAACCCATTCACATTCCATGTGGAGAGAGATAATCCACTCATACTAACATTTGACATATTGATATAATAAAAATAAAAAATTGTGTGTCAAAAGCAAGATTATACAGACCACATTCCCCATTTATGCAACAATCAAACCTCGGACTTCCCCCTGAACAAAACAAACAGAAAAAATAAAAACTTGCACATTAACCCCGTGCACGACAGCGCCAACCGGCATCAATCCCTCTAAACTCAAAAGGTCCATGTACGCCTACGAGAACCCCCACGACAACTCTGCCATCGGATTGCTCAAGTCCGGTGCTTCTGCACAAATTTTGTGAGGCAAAATTACATAACAGAAAATACTTTGTAAAACAGACCCCAGCCAATATGCAGAATAAACACAAAGAACATATAGATTCATTTTCAGAACTGTCTTGAAGGTGTGTTCCTCCACAAAACAAACTCCAGCTGATATAAAGCCGTTCAGTTTCCTCGGACAGACAAACAAATGTTCAGTGAGCCGGCTGTTATGAGTGCGGCAGATGACGTAATCATTCTTATGTCCCTTAAAAATACTCAACATAACAAACTCCAGCCAACAGGAGGCATAAGCACAAAGAACAATCAGAATCATCCACAGCTGACCCGAAGCAGTATTATTCAACAAAACAAGCTCCAGCCGCTAGGCGGAACCAGCACATAAAGAAATAAAACAGGCCTCCAAGTCCCTCAGATGATCAAGTGTCAAATTCACTCAGAGGCCGCATAAAAAAAATACACCATGACTTACTCAGTCCATCAACTTTATAAAAGACTACCTTTATGTGAGCATGTAGATATTTTGCGGTCATCCATAGTGTCCATTCTCAATCTGGCCGGGAACTTCAGTGTAAAAGCGATATTCCGTCAATGCAAAGGTTTCTTGGAGTGTCATGCCACAAAACAAACTCCAGCCGCTAGCCGGTGCCAACGCAGAAAGAAACAAAAAATGGCGCCCAGCTTCCTTAGACAGTCGAGTCACTGAAACACCCGATGGTTTACTCACCCATAGTTTGAATGAAGGCCAGTGCCTTATTGGGGCATAAAAATATTTAGCAAAATTTCTGCTCAAAATAGTACATGTTTTAACCATACATTTTGTATCTTGGATACAACTGAATATATAAAAAATGAATTAACAAACATTCTTCTTTATCCTGAATAGTTACCATTTTTAGTAAAAATTACATGAATAACACAAGATTAAAGATTATAATCATTGATTTGTCGTGATTACAAACCACTACATATATTTTATCAGGCTATAATCATTCATTTGTCAGTTATAAACGTGATCACAGGTCATAACATCATTTTCAGAATTATCTAGCAAGGCTAGGTATTGTGTACATTTTGGTCCAAACGCATTCTGTACATTTTAAAGGGTTAATTCAGCGAAGTACTATGACTTTTGTGTGAAATGTTTCTGGAGTAAGATGTCCTGAGATACAGTTGTATTGAAAAGTTCATTTGTACATTTGAAGTTATAAGCATTAATTTGTCCTCCTGAAGAAAAGTTCAACAGTTCAGATCCAGTCTGTTCAATCTCTGTGTCTTGAACAATGACGATAGTCATTTAATACAGGAAATGTTTCATTTTTAAGTTTTCTTATGTTACTAAATGAATGAAACAAAGGGGCTTCTTTTTTAACTGCTGTTTGCAGAATACTGATCAGAGAGGATGTCTTATGACTAATTTGGAGCCTAGAAAATTGGTTATTGTCCAGAATAAAGAGTCATAGAACTGGCATTGTGTTGTTCATTGTAATTCAGGAGGATCTGTGTTTTACTCTGTTTCTTTTATTGCCCATCACGTCTGCCCTTGAAGCGGTGGAGGTACTCTCTAGAACATCAGTCCTCCAGTCATGCAAACAATTTATTAACATGAGTGTTTTCAAGTATGTGCTATCTGGACAAGTCTCTTTTGTTTTATTGGCCAGATGTGTTTCATCTCGATTAGCTGGGCCATGCCAGACTTTAGGGAGCCATATTGTCTGCTCTTAGTTTTATGACTCTGCGGAATTTCTGGTGCTCTAGGCCATCTTGGTGAAATTCTGTTTTAATTCTTCATAATTTTCTTCTGCAGGGCTACTCCGATCCTAAAATATATATACACTGGCGGCCAAAAGTTTGTAATAATGTACAGATTTTGCTCTTATGGAAAGAAAGTGGTACTTTTATTCACCAAAGTGGCATTCAACTGATCACAATGTATAGTCAGGACATTAATAATGTGGAAAATTCACAGAGAAAATTCACAGGGAAAATCATCAAAAAATTCTCCTCGTGCAGCAATGACAGCTTTGCAAATCCTTGGCATTCTAGCTGTCAGTTTGTCCAGATACTCAGGTGACATTTCACCCCACACTTCCTGTAGCACTTGACATAGATGTGGCTGTCTTGTCGGGCACTTCTCACGCAACTTACAGTCTAGCTGATCCCACAAAAGCTCAATGGGGTTAAGATCCATAACACTCTTTTCCAATTATCTGTTGTCCAATGTCTGTTTCTTTGCCCACTCTAACATTTTATTTTTGTTTTTTCATTTTCATTGATCTATTAAGTTCTTGAATCAATTTGTATCAAAACATTTGTGAATGTTGTTACATTTTTTTTTTAATCGTTAAATCTGTATTTGCCTGCCAGGTTGCAATTCACAAATTGCTTTTTTGTTTTAGGAAGTCCTCTTTAGCAAATCATATTGAACTTTTAATCCACCAATCATAACACACCTTGCTGAACTCTGGTGGATATTGATTCCCTGTTACCATAGTTACTCAGTCATTCCTATGAGGAAAACGGGGAGAAATATCCAATAGATTGGGGCAAATTAAGACTAGCAAGGACCCCAGGGCCAATTTTCTTTTGGGGCCCAATTTAGGGTTCAGTTATCTAGTTGAGATCCACGCAAAATACATTTTCAATGTTTTAATTCCCTTTAAATACCCGTTATGTCATTTACAATCAGATTTATTCAAACACACAGCACGGATGTAGTAAAGAAACCGCTCAACCGAAATGTTCTCTGAACTGTTCTTAAAGAGACAGTACCATTTTAACGTTTGCTATATGTAATGCAAACCCAATGTAAATACTTGAAAATACTACAAATTATGCATACAAAAAAAAAAAAAAAATGTGACAATATTCATATATTTAAAGGGGCAGTAATACATTATGAAATATTATAACTTCGTCAAACACTTTACTGTAACACCTGTAAACATTTCTAACTTGAAGCATTTAAAAGTATTTTAAACTTTCAGACAATGTTTTGTCAAACCAACATTATCAGACTTTTGTACCACACAAAATAAAATTTTGTCCCAACCACCTAAGCCCAGTTATTTTTTTATAATAAATGTTTTTGTTCGATAGCACTTTTCAAACAAAGCATAAAGCTCAACCTTATAAAGCCTAACATATAAAATAAAAATACAGAACATTTTTATTTTTTAAACCTATTTAAAATTATTTTTCTATAAAATGATGAAACTGTAAGCAAGCACATGTTGCTTTAATTCAATAAATACTAATTTTGAAATATCAGTAACAATATAAACATTATTGTTAATTTTACTTGATCAAAATCACATCAAGCTGATGAGTCAAAAAGATGAGTGCATCACATTATGAAAGTAGCCATTTAGGAAATTATATTACAAGGTCTTCTACTTCCAATAGTATGGAAACTTTCACCAGGAGGCAGTAGAAATCTAGTGTGTTGCATACAACCGGGTTTTCAGCAACGTTTTAATCATGTTGATGATGTAGAGGATAAAGTCATGTATCAAATATGATATGCGCAGCATTATAGGGTGAAAAAGTGGCTCAAAAAATGAATTAGAAACAATAATGCAAAAGGGTCCTATAAGAGGGCTAAGGACCGTCATAATCACAGGGACCTGTTTAGGGGGCCTTTTATAAGTTCTGGGGCCCATATATTTAAGCATATATAAACATTTGTTTTCAAAGTTGGTGGGCCGCGAGACCTTGCAGCTCAGGGCCCTTCTGGGACCCTGGTAGTCAAGGGCCCCTTGGCACTGGCCCCATTGGCCTGGACTGTAATACACCTATGCCAATAGATTTGGCTATTTTAACAACGAAAACATGAAGAAAAGCTGTTGTGTAGTTTCTTGCACTTCAGACAAAGCCAAAAAACCCAGAACTGAATTTAGAATAGGAATGATTGAGTAATTATGGTAACAGGAAATCAATATCCACCAGAGTTCAGCAAGACGTGTTATGATTGGTGGGTTAAAAGCTCAATCTGACTGGCTAAAGAGGACTTCCTCAAAAAACAAAAACAAAAACAAAAAAACACTATTTGTGAATCGCAAACTGAGCTGCGTTCCACTTCACTTTAAATATCCACTCACTAACTCCCCTAAGCACTTCCCCTTGGGGGAATCCCCACCGCCATTTTGGAATCCATTCCACTTCGTTAAGTGAGAGAGGAAGTTTCTGCTGACAGATCCTCAACCACTCGATTTTAACCAAGGGAGTGAGCCTACTTAAATGTATGCTTCAGGCATCTCCATATCCCACAATGCAACTAGAATGTGATGTAACAGCAGATCGTGCTTCACCTACCCCAACCTAACACAATGCTAATGTATGATGGAAGTGAAGTTAGGTCAAATAAGCTGTTTAAAAGAGTTATATTGAGATTTAACTGCATAATACATATAGCTACCATAAATTGACACAGTCATAGCCAGTGTGTTCACTCCAATGTTACTATTTTCATGTGTAAAACTTGAATAATCCTTTCTAACAATTAATTCTAATAAAAAGTTAATTTATACATGACAAAATTTGTACATAAACCTTTGAAATCACAACTAAACTTTACCTGAACCTGTGACTGCATCAATCTCTGAAGACATTGTCTTCACAGGTGCAGAAATTGGCAAATAATTCCACAAAATAACATCAGTCCTATTGCAAGAGCGATAACAAGCTCCAAGTAATCAAGGGCTTAGGGTGTTCCATGTCAACACATTGCATGTTCCGCCAGTAGTGGCACTCGCACAACTTAAACAATGATCATATCTAACTGTAATTCATGAAGACTTGTAAACAACTGAGAAATGTACTTTTTACCTCTAATAATGTTTTCATTAGCCGTGCATGTATATGTAGTAATTATACATAGTTGTTAAAAGGTCTTCATTCACAGAATGCGACATCCACAACGGGCAGTTAGGCAAAGAAATGTCTGATGCAGCAGTTTCCTTCAGAATCAAAGCACGTTTCATTTTTTCAGGCAACATGAAGTGGTGTACTTCCAAAAATGTACTGTGATAAACCCTTTGGCCTTTGGTTACAGAAAAAAATTTATGGGAATGAAATTAACCGGTTACAACCGGTTACCAGCATTTAAAAATAAAGTTTTCTCCCCAGAACAATTGCAAATCACTTTCTTCCCATTTACGGTTATGTTCTGCAAAACAATCTGTACGTTTTCGGTTTCCGTTTTCATTCCTTGAACAGTTTTTAGTCCCTGCTCAGAACACATGCTAAATCGGTACAGTCTCTTTAATTAGACAATGACATCTGAGCGCAACGACAGGTGATTTTGTTCCTCACATATTAATTTGGTGGCTTAATGTGAGGAAAAGGTCACATGTTTCTAGGGTTGCCATCTTAGCCCTGTAAAGTTCCTGGACACCTGATCAATGACTGAAAAACATATTGCTGGCAATCATACAAGAAACAAATAATTATTTATGATTGTTTAATCCTTGATATGGAAATTGCCATATGGATCATATGTATTTCAATTTCATAACAAAATTCCATGTGTAATTTTCTAATAAATTAATAAAACTTTAAATATTCATTATTTTATTTTGTTAAAGATTACTATTAAAAATATTGAATACTTAATTTGATGGAATTTTGTTATGAAATTAAAATGTTTAAAATAAAAATCTTTCTGAGACAAACCTTTAGCATTTAGCTAAACCCTGAAACTTCCTTGTCTTAATTGTTCCGACGGGTGAATATCCGTAAAGCCGCTGGCCCAGACGGCATTCCGGTCCCCGTCATCAGAGCGTGCGCGAACCAGCTGGCTGGTGTTTTTACGGACATTTTCAACCTTTCCCTCTCTTTGTCTGTAGTCCCCACATGCTTTAAAACATCCACCATTGTGCCTGTTCCAAAACAATCAAAAATAACTTGTTTAAATGACTGGCGTCCTGTTGCTCTGACCCCCATCATCAGCAAATGTTTTGAGAGACTAATCAGAGATTACATCTGCTCTGTATTGCCACTCTCTCTTGACCCGCTGCAGTTTGCTTACCGCAACAACCGCTCCACTGATGATGCCATTGCATCTACAATACACACTGCTCTCTCCCACCTGGAAAAAAGGAACACTTATGTGAGAATGCTGTTTGTAGACTACAGCTCAGCATTCAACACCATATTGCCCTCCAAGCTAGATGAGAAACTCCGGGCTCTGGGCTTAAACAGCTCGCTGTGCAGCTGGATCCTGGACTTCCTGTCAAGCAGATGCCAGGTGGTTAGAATAGGCAGCAACATCTCCTCATCACTGACCCTCAACACTGGAGCCCCACAGGGCTGTGTTCTCAGCCCACTACTGTATTCCCTGTACACACATGACTGTGTGGCAACACATAGCTCCAATGCCATCATTAAGTTTGCTGATGACACGACGGTGGTAGGTCTGATCACTGACAATGATGAAACAGCCTACAGAGAGGAGGTACACACTCTGACACACTGGTGTCAGGAGCACAACCTCTCCCTCAACGTCAGTAAGACAAAGGAGCTTGTGGTGGACTTCAGAAGAAAAGACAGGGAACACAGTCCCATCACCATCAATGGAGCACCAGTGGAGAGAGTCAGCAGCTTCAAGTTCCTGGGTGTCCACATCACTGAGGAACTCACATGGTCCATCCACACTGAAGTCGTTGTGAAGAAGGCTCATCAGCGCCTCTTCTTCCTGAGACGGCTGAGGAAGTTTGGAATGAATCGCCACATCCTCACACGGTTCTACACCTGCACTGTGGAGAGCATCCTGACTGGCTGTATCTCTGCCTGGTACGGCAATAGCACCGCCCACAACTGCAAAGCACTGCAAAGTGTGGTGCGAACTGCCAGACACATCATCGGAGGTGAGCTTCCCTCCCTCCAGGAAATATATACAAGGCGGTGTGTGAAAAAAGCTCGGAGGATCATCAGAGACTCCAGCCACCCGAGCCATGGGCTGTTCTCACTGCTACCATCAGGTAGGCGGTATTGCAGCATCAGGACCCGCACCAGCCGACTCCATGATAGCTTCTTCCCCCAAGCAATCAGACTTCTGAACTCTTGATCTCCCACGATCAAAATACATCAGCACTGCACTTTATTACTCTTACTCTTATATCTCACACCGGACTGTCATAAATTATATTATTATTATATTATGTTCTCTCTTAACAACTGACTATCAACCGACAGCCTGAATGTCAATACAGTACAATACTGTACATTCTATATTTAATACTATATATACTTTTTTATATATTTTTATTTTTTATTTTTATTGAATAATGTATATCTATATTGCACACTTTGCTACAACACTGTCCATGACACATTAATGCCAACAATGTATGCAAGATGGAGGACAAACTAAGGAATCTGTTGGAATTCTAAGGATTTGCACTGACCCTAAATATCTGGACAAGTAGAAGAGGGCACAGCTTCCTCACACCTTTAACTATTTTCACTGATGACTTGTTTAATGGACACACTGTGTTACTGGGCTGTGAACACTTTAAAGGGCACCACACCACAGATAACATTTTTCAAAAATATAAACGTGTCAGTGTGAAAGTGACACTGGAACATCCAACGACGGGTTGTCAGAGAGGTGATTAATTGCACTAGCAATATGATAAAAAGCATTTAACCTCACAGGATTTGAAGAAGATATGGACATTGAGGAAGGGGAGAGGGACACAGAGGATGTTCCGCTCAGTCAGCTGCAGATGGATCACATTGCTACTTTAGCTCACTATCAAAGACACCATCAGTGCTCATTCTGATGTGGATCACATACTCACAAAAACAGCAAGACTCATAAAGAGTATATGGAAAAGCATGTTGAATACTAAAGATGCAGACTGACTTGGTGTGTGACCCAGTATAGCCTTTGTAACAAGGTGGAATAATCAGCAGCAGATGGTTGAGTCAGTCCTCAAGATGTTTGAGAGAGACCTGTGCTTCCCCAAACACGGAAAGCTTTCGTTAAACGACGTACGCCAGCTTCAGGCTCCGGTTGATGTGCTGTTACATCTAGCAGAACTAACAGCTCAGATGCAGAAGGAACTCTGGAACCTTGGCATCAATAAAGCAGCTCCTCTCCGCTCCACGCCAAACTCAGTCCGTCTCCATATGTGCTTTTGTTGAGACACTATGCGCAAATACGTCTGCATGTTTCAATCGCTTCTACTCTGACAAACATTTGGTACTGGCAGCTGTATTAGATCCAATATTCAAAACAGAATGGATTATCAGAGATGAGGCAGTGAAACTTGGGAGAGATTTGCAAGTTGTTTGTGAAAGAGTCCGAATCCAACAACACATCGCGAGGAGATGAAAGCACAGAGGCAGCTGCCGCTGAGCCCAGAGCATGCATATTTGGATCATACTGTCCTCAGACAGTGGTCAGTGATGCAAGCGGTGAAGTGGAGGATTAAGAGAGCCAATAGGATGATGTTTTACAGTACTGAAAAGATTTTCAATCGCTCCCTCACTTTGCCAATGTCGCCCGCAAAATTTTTGCCATCCCCAGTGGTTCTGCTAGCCGAGCGGGTGTTCTCAGCTGCTTGCTTTATCGCGCACAGTGGATGAGCATGAAGCCTGACAATTTATCGAAGATGATCTTTCTTAAAGTTAACTCAAAACTGCTGTAAAATCTGTAAAACTGGATAGGCTATTTAGGCTTAGTGTTTGCCAGTCTTCAGGGTTGGGGAGTAATGGAATACATGGAACGAGATTACGTATTTAAAATACAAAATTTAAGTAACTGTATCCCACTACAGTTACAATTTAAATCATTGGTAATTAGAATACAGTTACATTCAAAAAGTATTTTGATTACTGAAGAGATTACTTTGCATTTTATTGTCATTTGTTTCATTTAATATTTAGTCCTTTCAGATGGAAAACATTTATACATATAAATGATGCGATCCAAAGTGCATTTGAACAGCGGTGAAACACTTTCTTATGATGTGTTACATTCATACGAGCAGACAGAGAAGTAAGTTTGAAGTAAGTTTGGAGCAGAAGAAATAGAAATAAACCTTGTGTAAATTGTCAGCTTTACGCTAAGATAAAATGCTATTTCTAGCCATTTTACATGTTACCAGGCACGAAAAATTCAAGAAAATTCACGTTGGATCATAATTTCTTTTTTTCTTGTAAGACCTTTGATATTAGGGCAAAAATCGTATTCTTGATAATTTTTGTATTGTTTTCCTTTAATAATATCTAAAAATCCTTAAAACAAGTTCAGTTTGATTGATCTTGTTTTAGAAACAACACTGCATAAGATATTTCGGTTTTTCAGAGAATGTATTTTTAACGTGTATTTTGTCTTACTGTACTGGCAGAGTTTTTATAGTCAAAACAAGTGAAAAAATCTACCAGTGCTGAAGAAGTAATCCAAAGTATTTAGAATACGTTACTGACCTTGAGTAATCTAATGGAATATGTTACAAATTACATTTTACAGCATGTACTCTGTAATCTGTAGTGGAATACATTTCAAAAGTAACCCTGCCAGTCTTTGACACCAGTTTTCTTTGCTATCATTTTATTTAAAAAAATGTTTTTAATGTAAGAAAATTCAAAACATTATTATGTTAACTTTTTTTGTTTTTTAATTTTGTGAATATTGTTTAACCACATACCTTACATATTAAATTTGTCAGTTAAAACACATCAAAGAGAGAACAAGGTGAAAAGTGAAAAATAAAAGGGTGAAAAAGGCTGTTTGTTTTTTTTTTCAGGTTAAAATAAACGAGAATGTTGACAAGAATTATTTCTGCTGACCCACTCAGTCCTTATTCGGGGGTTTCTGGAGAGGGATTGAGTGGGGGAGTGAAACCATGCCAGGTTGGAGGGGTGGCTGACGCAGTCTCACGGCTGTTCTCTCTCATGTCACTTTTCTACTTAATCTGTTGGGGGACTGGTTTAAGGATAGGCATTGGAGGGGTGGTAGGCATAGTCTGATAGCTTGTCTTTTCTAATGGGAGCAGATCCAGTCTGCCATGAGAGACAAGAAAGACCTCCATGTATTCTGGCTGGATCTGGCACAGTCTGGGGTGAGATTGCCAGTGCTACGCAGCCATATGGACGATGTCACAAGTGTCCTTCAGACTACTACATGTACAAACAGACTCTTGAAAAGGCTGGAAGAGCTTTCGGCATGGGCCAGGATGAAGATCAAGACAAACAAAATTGCGTAGCCCTTCTATTCGCAGGGGAGTTAGGAGTGACCAGATATCGTTTGAGGTGGATTGGGAAAGAATACTGGTGCTGGCAGAGCCATTATGGAAATAATACACAGAAGATCTTCCAGATAAACACATGGCAGGGTTGGTTCTGAAGCAGCTGAAAGAGGGCTTGGATTATTGGCCATTGTCATCTCACAGGCAAATACAAGGTCTGGTGTTACCAATTTACAATGTATCTTCGCCTGATGTGGCCACTAAAAATATGTGAGATCACTGCAGCGGAAGTGGCAAGGATGGACACAAAGGCCAAAAGTTACATCATGAAATGGCTGGGCTTTCCGCACTGTCTTTCAGATGTACCATTGTTTGGAAGAAATGCCTTACAACTGCCACTCAAATCCATTACCCTGGGCTACAAGTAGGAGAAGACGAGGCTGTTCTTAGAACTGAGGGAATCAACAGACCAGTCTGTGTGGGCTAGTCAAGCCCAGGTTCAAACAAGCCATGCTGGGAAGGAAGAGGAGGTTGTAAACGGGGCAGTTTCAAGACTGAAGCAACAAGAGATTGTTGGAAGTACCCAATCAGGAAGAGTGTTGAAATACTTTCTTGCTGAATGCATAGTTAAGGGTTCTACCAATATCTTGTGCAGTAGTTAATGTTGGACATTGTTACTATTGTTACCACATGGTTTTAAGTATTTTTCAAAAGACACCAAGAACAATATTTTAATACACTTTTTTTTAATTTTTGCAGTATACTTCTATTCATATTTTTTTTCTAAATGTACTTTTTTGTAATTGTTAAAACACTGCTCAAAACAATAGCCTTTTTAACCTGATACATTTTATATTATTTTTTTGTTTTTCCATTGCAAAATTCCACTTCCATTACAATACATTGTTACTGTAGTTGTGAAAAATATTTAGTTCAATATGTTTTACTTATTTACATGATCTTAAAACTTAAAAGTCAAAAGTAATAAAAATGTACATTTAAATTGTAAATAAAACAAATTAATGGGATAGTAAAGTATACTTCCAAGTTCTTACAGTACCTTAACTTAAATATTTAAGTTCACTCTACATGAACACCAAGTTAAGTGAACTTAAATACACAAGTTTTAGGAGACCCCATTACCCTACTGAATTGAGGGAATGAGCTTAATCAAATGAGTACTAAACATATTAGGGTTTTCAGTGTACATCTCACCTGCCAATTTACCAGTAGTAAGCTTTTTTATTGCTACTGTATACAGTATGTACGTAGGTACACTCAAAAAATTTGCTGGGTTAAAAACCCAACCTTAACCCCACTGCTGGGTAACTATGTGACAGAACACATGCTGGGTTGGTTTGACGCAAGTGCTGGTTTTTACCATTTAACACAGTATGCTGGGTTGTTCGTTTGACCCAACCCAGTGTGTAAAATTAACTCTAATGCTGGGTTGAAATTACACATACAATGTTTTTTTTCCTGTCTCATTGCTACCGTTATATTTAATAATAATAATTATAATGGTATATAAAAATATATTAATTATTGTTGTGTACTTTATAATAATTTCCCGTAATCATACAAACACACACTATACAAAAAGAGGCCACTGTAAATGTGTATTTAATGATTTAAATGTTTTGTTTTTTCCAAAATGTATCATGCATGAATGCAATCCCCACCCCGCGTAGATAAAAACACCAGTTTATAGAACAGCTTCTTAAAAAAAAAAAAAAAGAAAAACATATCACCAGTGCATTATAGCACAACACACAACACATAATTATATTAAAAAATAACTTTTAAATAACCTTTTAAATTTTAAAATAACCTCTTTAAAAACGTTACAAAAAACTTAACACACACTAAATGCGGGCTGAACAAACTGCTGTCCTCAAAAGCAGAAGAGGACTCGTCCATCAATACGGTACACGGCGTACTGCAGAAACTCCCAGGTGGGGAGGCACTGCTAGGTGTAATTAATGTCAAAGACAAAAAAAGACTTGAAACACAGGTCCACAGCTCCAAGCAAAGGCTCTGTTTTCAATGGCATGGCCTGAAATAATGGTGAAGGCTTGGCAAGTCGTCGTCTCATCCCCCAAGCACAAAATATATGGAAACAGTTGATTGGCCTCTGTGTTTTCTAAGTACTCAATCATGTTGATACCCACCTGTTAATTACACATCAGAACATGCAAACTCCACACAGAAAGACCCCAACTGACCAGCATGTTCAAACCCAGAACCTTCTCACTGTGCTGCCCTGGTTTCAAACATTCTGGACATAAATTACCTTCATAGTAATCAAGCATATCAAGTAGTACAAATGTCCACCCTTATTGAAGTAGAAAAACTAAAGTAAAACTTACAGGTTGTATTTCAATAAATGACTTCTGGGAATCCACAGTGGTGGGTCTGAATATTTTTCCTGCTGTCTTGTAGATGGATGGCGGGAGGAAATTTGGCAAGACCTTCGGTGCTCTCTTACTTTTAGCAACTACAATTTGAGCACAATACAAATGTTAAAGGAATAGTTCACCCAAAAATGAAAATTTGCTGATAATTTACTCACCCTCAGGCCATCCAAGATGTATCTGAGTTTCTTTCTTCATCAAAACAGAATTTAAGACTTTTAGGATTTCATTTCAGGCCTCCTCTAAACAATGCAAGTGAATGTCCTTCATTTTTTGACGGTCCAAAATACATATTTAGGGTGCATCAGAATAATCCACACGACTCCAGTCGATAAATAAAGTTCTTCTGAACCCAAACGATTGATTATTTTTAGAAACAAAACAATACTTATATACTTTTTAATTACAAATGTTCGCTTCCGTACATCTCTATGACGCTCGCTCATGAGAGGGATGACGTAAGCTCGTTGGTAAGGTCACGTTTCACATGGAGTCAGGAAGCGCATAATTGTTTACATTGTTTTTTTTTAAATTATTATTATTTGGAAATGTTTTTTTTTTAATTATTATTATTTTATATTGTTTTTAAATCGTTTTGGACTGTTTTGGTTTGTGAACGTCACAAGTTTCTCTTGAAAACAATGACGCTCCCTGAATTAAAATATGCATTTTGGACCGTCAAAAAATGGAGGACATTCACTTGCATTGTTTAAAGGAGGAGGCCTGAAATGAAATCCTAAAAATCTTAAATTCTGTTTTGATGAAGAAAGAAACTCAGATACATCTTGAATGGCCTGAGGCTGAGTAAATTATCAGCAAATTTTCATTTTTGGGTGAACTATTCCTTTAATACAACACTATAAATAGTATGCTATATAACAAATGATATTTCTGAAGAAGTGTTTCTGACTTTTCTGCCCTGGTGTTGATTGGTAACTACAGTTAGGTCCATAAGTATTAGCAACACAATTTTCATAATTTGCCTCTGTACACCACCACAATGGATTTGAAATGAAACAATCAAGATGTGATTGAAGTGTACACTTTCAGCTTTAATTCAAGGGGTTTAAAAGTAATTGGACAGTTGACTGATAAGATAAAAGGTCTGAGTTGATTCCAAGTGTTGAATTTGCATTTGGAAGTTGTTACTGTGAACCATTTCTAAGTGCTAAAATGAAGGCAACTGGACTTGCTTGGTTTTCTTGAAGACCAAGCAAGTCCAGTTGCCTTCATTTTAGCACTTAGATATACCATGACCTGAGTGACTGAGAATCTTCACAGACAGTCCCTTAATAATAACACTCAACATTATGTCTCAATAAAAATTAACTTACCTTTAACAGTGTCTACCAGGCTGTCGAGCTGCCATTCATTTAACTTATCTCTTACAAAACTGTCCATCAGTGCCAGCCGCAAACTCAGTCACACACCTAGAATGAAATTTCAGATTAAGTAAATTAGAATTTCATAAAACTGTGCTGTTTTATTTCTCCCAATTTGGAATACCCAATTCCCAATATGCTTTTAAGTCCTCGTGGTCGCGTAGTGATTTGCCTCAGTCCAGGTGGTGGAGGATGAATCCCAGCAACCGGGCCAATTTGGTTGCTTAGGAGACCTGGCTGGAGTCACTCAGCATGCCCTGGGATTTGAACTAGCAAGCTAGTGAACTCCAGGGGTGGTAGCCAGTGTATTTTACCACTGAGCTACACAGGACCCCACTCTAAGATGATTCAGTGTAATCAATAACTTAAAAAGATCAAATTAAAAGAATGATCAGAAGTTAATTAGAGCTGTAATCTAAATTAGAGGTCAATTTAAATTGGAGTCAGATTAATACAAAATTGGAGTCAGATAAAATTAATAACAGAATCAATTTGTAAAGTGTAAATTAACAATAATTGTTTTACTTCAGCACTCAGAAAAGACAGAACAATGCAGAGACCTTCAAGGGGCCATTTATTGAAGTTCCACTCCGAACCGATAAGTGTGTGCCTTTTTACAGGATTTAACGTAATCTACTAAAGACAATAATTTCAGAGTAAATCAGAAGAAACTCAAATGTAACAATTTATTTACCAGGTAAAATAATACATTCATCAATTCCAATTAGACAATAATAAGTCAAATTCAAACCTTTATCAAAACATAAGAAATAAGAATTGCATACCTGGTAGAGAAAACTACACACAGCATTTGTGCAGGAGATCTCACTGCAGATTCCCCGAGTTCCTTTTGCGATCTCTCCTTAAGTACCAAACGATTCTGTTGTTATTTCAGATGTGTTTGTTTGATGTTATTCAGGATTTTTTTTACAGTTTAGGGGGTTGTAAGTAGACCTTTAAAACTTGTAACTGAGTAGGTCATTTGATGTTTAAAAAGAATACACCTAATCTGCATACAGCATATGGTTCCTGTGAGAGACCTGGGAGGGGCATGCCCCTGATAGAATACAATACTTTACTAAGTTCTTAAATCTTACTTGTGATTTGACTTTGCTGAAAGAGAATGAGACCGTCTTACCAGTTGCACTGAGAACTCTTGAATGTTACCAAACATTTATGATCAGAAAACCTTTTACATTACAGAAAAGGATAAGTCATAACTTAGTTTTTGGTGTCTCTAAAGTGACCTGAGGTGAGGTATGGAAGAGAGGGGGCAGATGTGAGTGAGATTCTTTGAATTTTACCGGAAATGGCGCCTTTTGGGCGTAGACATCTTGGTGCCAGCCTTACATCATGGTGGTGCCCCATTTTCTTCACTTTATGATGGCTTTCACAGTGCTCCATGGCATATTTAATGCTTTGAAATGTTGTACCTTTTTGCTGAGTGGTACATTTTAACACTGAGATCCCGCACATGCTTTGTAAGCTCTTTTTGGACCATGGCTTTAGTAGACAGATGAAACCAAGAGTCTGTTCCACAGAAAAAGATGATCTTTATTTGGGATTAACTAGAAACATTTAAATGAAGCCAGGTGGATGATCATTACTTTTGAACAAGTGTTTGAATGTTAATTTTGAACTCAATACATTTACATGCGCAGTTATAATCAAGCTTCAGCAGGTGTTTTCGTAGTCTAGCTACAGTCGGTCTGTCCAAGTATACATGATGAGACAATGCGTAATCAAATATTTAAAAGATGTCAAATATGCTGGGATAAATACACTTTGTGTATATTGTGGTCCAATTAACATGTATACATGTTGGATGAAGCTGAGCTACAGTGCAATTACATTATTGTAGGTCTGTTAGTCCGATTTTGCAAAAATTGCACTGGTAGAATTTCAGTCGGCCTAAAGCATTTACATGATATTTTAAAAAGACTAATTAAACTTTTGAATTGCTTGTTAATGTACTAAGTTTCATGCCCCATTACCAGGCTATTGTAATTTTTTTTTCCTTAAAAGTGTTTTTTTTTTTTTTTTTTTTTACTTGAATTTTAATATTGCATTAAAAGGTAAAATATTTATCTTGGTTTCATCTTTTCATCTCAAAAACCTGCCATTTAACTATTTTAACATTACATTTCATGTTTCTTTTTGCTTTATTGCCTAGCTCTAATACTAGTTACCCCCTAGCTACATAAAAGGACAGCTGATTCGTCATTACAGGTCAGAGTATGTGAGCAGTGTGGAGCAAGTTGTCACTCTTCTCAAATATTCACTCGTGTGTGCGCTCAACTCCAACATTCAAGTGCAAAAGTCTTTGCTCCTCTCCTCGCTCATGAGCGCTAACAGTATGAGCCCATCGGTGCTGAAGAAATTCGCTCAGCTCCACTCAATGATAAAGAGCTGTCGCTATGGGGCATGTTTATAATAAGCAAAGCGAGTGTGTATTGTCTATTATTGCTTTTAGTACACAAGCAATAATATAATCTTATAGATGCATGATTACATTTGGAAAGACTACAGCTTAATTTTCAAATTCCCAAAGGATACAAAAACAGTGTTGATTTATAAATGCCAAGGGATTATTATCAGAATAAATGACAACTGGAACCCCTCCCCCCACATAAACATCAACATGTTGAAGGGCCCAGATTAAAGCAAGTGCTTCTTTTTCAATAACGGAATAGTAGATCTGACATGTACTTAACCAACTTCCCACCACTTGAGCCAAGCTTGCACTAGCCAAATGCCAGTGATGCCGCATCAAGTTTGAGTACGTGGCATCGAACCCCATCTGCAACATCAAAGCTCTGACAGATTTGTCAGAACTCAGAAGCTTCCTAGGTGTCTGCAACTACTCCCGACAGTTCATCGAGGACTATGCGGAGACAGCCAGACCCCTCCCGGAATTACTCCGTAAAGACAAAACAATCGAGTGGGGAGAGCCCCAGGAACAGTCTTTCTGCCAGATGAAAGACAAGCTCACATCTGTGCACTGTCTGGCCTACTCAGACAAGGATAAAGAGTTCCACATCAAGGCAAGCTTCCGTTCCCACTGTCTCAGTGCCGCCCTGACACAGAAAGAAGACACAGACAATCGTGTCGTTGCCTAAATGAGCCGACCTCTTAGTGTTGTTGAGATGAAGTTCTCTGACTGCGAGAATTTATTTTCAATAAATAAAATCTGCTAATATACCTCGCTGCATCAACTAGATCCACGCAATCCTCCATACTAGGAAGAAGAAAGGCATCAGGTTTTGTGATTTTATTGATTTTACTGTAATCCGTACAGAACCTGTATGTACCGTATGGTGAGGCCCAGCTAGAAAATGAAGGCTTAGCTATACCGTTATCTAACATATACTGAACCTCCAGTTTCAGAAACTGAGTCCAGTTTCCAGCATTTGCCAAAAGGAATGCGATAGTAACCTTGGCGTATTGGTTAAGGATCACCCATGTCCACATCGTACTCTACTACATGAGTATGTGATGGGATATCCCCAAACAGAGTTGGAAAAATCACATATTAACTGTGTCAACTCCATCCTTTTCAAAACAGACAAATGCGACAACAAACTCTCCAAATTTTTAAGAGTCTCAGAATTTTCAACCGGGGTTGCATAACAGCATTTTTCAAGGACCCCAACATCATCCTCCTCTACCACAGGAGAATGAACCAGTGGCCCATCAGACCCCGAAACAGCTATAACAGATTGAGTGACTACGGCTTTATCACAGTCATGGGAAAAATAATGTTCCATATCTGTCACTCACTCGACGTTGTGTCGATGTAGTGACACTAGGGGTCACTCTTGGGAGCCCCAAACACTTCTGACCTTTTTTTTAAAAGGCCAATGAGAATTGGCGAGTGGAATTTGCATGTCACTCCCTCGGACATACGGGTATAAAAGGAGCCGAGCGGTTCTATTCATTGAGCTGAATTCATCCGCAGAGTTCATTCACCTCTCTCTGCTGGATCGTACGACCCATTTCAGCAGCTTCTCCCCCTCTGCATCTGTGGTTTGCAGAGAACGCCCCTGGGCACTTCGGCAGAACATATTAAAAGAGTATATTCTAAAAGAATATATTTTCTTTCTAAAAGAGCGGCACACATGGAACGTCTTTTTAAAGACGCATCTTTTTAAAGATGCCTTTCCGTTTGTGTGTTATTCCTGGTTGCGTTCATTATCTCTCCGTGGTTTTCTCGTTTCCTGGGTCACAGGTCCGGTGCGCACGCCTGTCGTCATGACCACCATCCACCGTCCCGCTTTTGAAGGTATGGCGCTCCAGCGGTGGACCCCCTGCCCCTGTGCACCCAGCTGTGGCACAAAAACGCCCACACAGTGTTGGTCCCGGTGGACTATGGGGACGAGGTTTCTCCTTCCCCCCTCGACCAATCTTATGGTGGGTGGCAGGAGCCAGGTAAGTGCTTCGATGTCCCTGGACTCAGCATGGCCACGGGGCTCGAATCCCCTCGACATGGCACCTCGAGCTCTGCAGAGGATTTACGTCCGACGTGATCATTCCCCTGGTCCCCCTCGCCCGGAGTTTGGGCGCGTGGCTCGCGCTTTCCAACCCGTTGCGATGGCTGGTCCGGACCATCCGACTCGGCTATGTGATTCAGTTCGCCAGGCACCCGCCCAGGTTCAGCGGCATCCGCTTCACCTCGGTGAAGGGCGAGAAAGCCGCTACCTTGCATGCGGAGATCGCTATCCTTCTGCGCAAGGGCGCAATAGAGCCTGTCCCTCCAGCCGAGATGAAGAAAGTGTTCTAAAGCCCTTACTTCATCATATCAAAGAAAGGCGGTGGGTTGCGACGAATCCTGGACCTGCGAGTACTGAACCAGGCTTTGCACAGACTCCCGTTCAAGATGCTGACGCAAAAGCACATTCTAGCAAGTGTCCGGCATCAAGATTGGTTCGCGGCGGTAGACCTGAAGGACGCGTACTTCCACGTCTTGGTCTTACCTCGACACAGACCCTTCCTGCGGTTTGCCTTTGAAGACCAGGCGTACCAGTACAAGGTCCTCCCCTTCGGCCTGTCACAGTCCCCTCACGTCTTCACGAAGGTCGCAGAGGCAGCCCTTGCCCCGCTAAGGGAAGTAGGCATCCGCATTCTCAACTTTCTCGATGATTGGCTGATCCTAGCTTACTCTTGAGAGTTACTGTGCGCACACAGGGACCATGTGCTTCGGCACCTCAGCCGACTGGGGCTTCAGGTCAACTGGGAAAAGAGCAAGCTCTCCCCGGTTCAGAGCATCTCTTTTCTCGGTTTGGAGTTGGACTCAGTCTCGATGACAGCGCGCCTCACGAACGAGCACACACAGTTGGTGCTGAGCTGTCTGAAGGCATTCAGATGGAGAACAGCGGTTCCACTGAAACACTTTCTGAGGCTCCTGGGGCATATTGCATCCTCAGCGGCGGCCACACCGCTCGGGTTGATGCATATGAGACCGCTTCAGCACTGGCTTCGGACTCGAGTCCCGCGATGGGCATGGTGCCGCAGGACACATCGCGTGACCATCACACCGGTCTGTCGCCACCTCTTCAGCCCTTGGACCGACCTGGCATTTCTACGGGCAGGGGTTCCCCTAGAGCAGGTCTCCAGGTGCGTCTTGGTTACAACAGGCGCCTCCAAGATGGGATGAGGTGCCATATGCAATGGGCACACAGCCGCCGGCTCCTGGACTGGCCCGCGGCTGCATTGGCACATCAACTGCCTAGAGTTGTTGGCAGTACTGCTCGCCCTGCAGAGGTATCTGCCATTGATCCAGGGCAAGCACGTGTTGGTCCGGACGGACAACAAAGCGACGGTAGCATAAATCAACCACCAAGGTGGTCTACGCTCCCATTGCATGTCACAACTCGCCTGCCGTCTCCTCCTCTGGAGTCAGCAGCGCCTCAAGTCGCTACGAGCCACTCACATCCCGGGCGACCTCAACACCGCAGCGGACGCGCTGTCACATCAGGTTACCCTCAGGAGAGAGTGGAGAATCCACCCTCAGGTGATCAAGCTGATTTGGAGTCGATTCGGTCAAGCACAGGTAGACCTGTTTGCTTCCCGGGAATCCTCCCACTGCCCGCTTTGGTACACCCTGACCGAGGCACCTCTCGGTATAGATGCGTTGGCACACAGCTGGCTCCCTGGACTACACAAGTATGCGTTTCCCTCAGTGAGCCTACTTGCACAAGCCCTGTGAAAGGTCAGGGAGTATGGGGAGCAAGTCATCCTAGTAGCACCCTACTGGTCCACCCAGACATGGTTCTCGGATCTCACACTCCTTGTGACAGCCCCCCCCCCCCAGCAAATTACCCTGAGGAAGGACCTTCTTTCTCAGGGACGGGGCACCATCTGGAACCCGCGACCAAACTTCTGGAATCTCCACGTCTGGCCTTAAGTGGAGGACTTAAGTGGCCTACCGCCTGAGGTGGTAGACATGATCACTCAGGCTAGGGCTCCCCCTACAAGGCGCCTGTACGCCTTGAAGTGACGTATGTTCGCTAAATGGTGTTCTTCCCGATGCAAAGACCCCCCAGGGATGCGCAGTTGGATCGGTGCTTTCCTTCCTGCAGGAGAGGTTGGAGGGGTGACTGTCCCCCTCCTCCTTGAATGTGTATGTAGCCGCTATTCCAGCTCATCACGATGCGGTAGATGGTAAGTACATGGGGAAGCATGACTTGATCATCAGGTTCCTGAGAGGCGCTAGGAGGTTGAACCCCTCTAGACCGCACCTCGTCCCCCCGTGGGATCTCTCTGTAGTTCTTCAGGGTCTACGGAGAGCTCCCTTTGAGCCCTTGGAGTCAGCTGAGCTTAAGGTACTCTCTTTGAAGACTGCCCTCCTGACTGCGCTAGAGTGACCCCTAGTGTCACTACATCAACACAACGTCTCGTTCCCTCCATCAGGGAATGGAGGTTACGAAAGTAACCATGACGTTTTAACAAATTTACGTGGCAAAATTGGGTCGATTTTTTTCCTATTTGGGGTAGAATTTTCTTATTTAAGATCAGATACTGGTCGCACAATGGTATATGGTCCCACAAATTTGGCCCGAAATGGGGAGTCAGGTAAAGGCAACAATGCTAGCACCTGGTCGCCTGGACTAAACAACTCCGCAACTCCGACCGACGATCAAAAAGCTTTTTCATCTTTATTTGGACTTTCTCCAAATTCTCCCACGCTGCTTGGCCGGCTAGAAGCAACCTCCTTCTGAACTCATTCACATACTCCAACAAACTTTTAGGTGGCTCTTTACCTTTGAAACTGTTTTGCAAAATAGCAAGCGGACCATGCACCTTGTGTCCGAAAACCAATTTGTTGGGACTAAATCCCAAACTAGACTGCGTGACATCCCTGGCAGCTATCAAAAGCCATGGTACTCCTTCCTCCCAGTCGCGGTTCAATTCAATACAATAAGCACGTAGGAGAGTCTTCAGAGTTTGATGAAAATGCTCCAGCGCGCCTTGAATCTGTGGATGGTACGTGCTGGAGATGTAACTGCTTACATCTTGGCAAAAATATTCAAGGTGAATTTTGTTCCCTGGTCACTCTGAATGACCTTAGGGATACCAAAAATAGAAATAAACTGGGACAATGCTTTAACTACTGAAAGATTGGTAATTTTGCACATCACATAAGCTGCAGGATATCTTGTACTCTGGCACATAACAGTTAACAGGTACTTATTTCCTGACTTTGAGGGAGGTAGAGGACCCACACAATCTATCAACAGCTGTTCAAATGGTTGAGCCACTGCTGGTATCGGACACAGTGGAGCCAATTTAAGGGGTTGGTTAGGTTTTCCAGTCAACTGGCATGTATGACAGGTTTTAATAAATCGTGAAGTGTCTTTCTTTAACAACGGGCAATAAAAATGTAGCAAAATCCTGTCATACGTTTTCTTCACCCCTAAATGTCCCACTATATCAGGGGTCGGCAACCTTTTAGACATGGAGTGCCATTTTTTATTTTCCTGGTCAATGGCAGTGCCAAATATTTCTTATATTATGAATGCATATTTTTCAAAATCACACAGAGGGGTAATCACTAGCATGCAAGCAACAGCAAGAGAGGAGCAGTCTATTTTATTTATATGAAATTTTTCACACCTGCATTCCAATCTACATCTTGATGTAATCCTTCCTCATGAATGGGAGACTAAACACTATTAATTTGTGAGGAGACTCGCGCTGCGCATGCAAGACATTCACTGTGTGCTGTGTGATCATGAGGAAGGATTACATCAGGATGTAGATTGGAATGCAGGTGCGAATTTATATAATTGAAATAGTCTACTCCTCTCTCGCTGTTGTTGGCATGCCAGTGATTACACCCTGTGTGCCAATGCTGGCACGTGTGCCATGAGTTGCCGACCCCTGCGCTATATCATCGTGCACCAAACAGAGGACAACATCTCAAAACTTTACTGGAGCAACAACTTGAACAAGTGACTCACCCCCGCAGTCTTCTCTCTGAGAAAGCCACTTACGCAAGAGCACTCTGTCCTTAATAAAGTAACCATTTGCTGCACTCTCTACATCCTCCAGTGCTAGAACATAAGTGAACAAGCCTTTCAACCTAGGATCATCCTGCTGAGTAGCCACCAGATCTACATGGGAGAGAGAAGATGGAAAAAGAAACAAACCAGGTGTATTTACATCACAACCAGAAAAAAATTTAGACTTGGTTGCAAGGCCATGCACATCCTCAACAACCGGATTGGAAACTGGAGATGAGGTAACAACAGGTGAGGGGGACGGGTCCGGCTACCTGCTAAATTGTTACCCAAAATCACCTCCACACACTCTGGCAATGAGGGGTGAACACCAATAGTCACCTCCCAATTTACTAACTTGGACTGTAAAACAGCGTTAATTAACGGAACAGACAATGTTTGAAGCGAGATTCCCTGAATCAAAACATTTCCATCAACACTCGAGGTTGCAGAGAACGGTAACACCAATTCCAACATAAATGACTCTGACGTGCCAGTATCCCTCAAAATTTTAACTGGCACACTATCTGTTCCTTCAGGCAAAGAAATGCAGCCTTCATTAATAAACGAAGCATAACCATTGTTTTGTACAATTTTGGATTCGATTTTTCTTGATAAACATTCGGTATGCTCTGACGTCTCTCCAGGTCACACAATGGAATGCACATTTCCAGTCAATAAAACAGGTGTGGACGAATTAGCAGACCCTGTTTTCCTTTGAGAATGGGACATTCATTTTTCCAATGCCCCTCCTCAAAACAATAATTGACACATACAGGTGCATCTCAATAAATTAGAATGTCGTGGAAAAGTTCATTTATTTCAGTAATTCAACTCAAATTGTGAAACTCGTGTATTAAATAAATTCAATGCACACAGACTGAAGTAGTTTAAGTCTTTGGTTCTTTTAATTGTGATGATTATGGCTCACATTTAACAAAAACCCACCAATTCACTATCTCAAAAAATTAGAATACATCATAAGACCAATAAAAAAAACATTTTTAGTGAATGGTTGGCCTTCTGGAAAGTATGTTCATTTACTGTATATGTACTCAATACTTGGTAGGGGCTCCTTTTGCTTTAATTACTGCCTCAATTCGGCGTGGCATGGAGGTGATCAGTTTGTGGCACTGCTGAGGTGGTATGGAAGCCCAGGTTTCTTTGACAGTGGCCTTCAGCTCATCTGCATTTTTTGGTCTCTTGTTTCTCATTTTCCTCTTGACAATACCCCATAGATTCTCTATGGGGTTCAGGTCTGGTGAGTTTGCTGGCCAGTCAAGCACACCAACACCATGGTCATTTAACCAACTTTTGGTGCTTTTGGCAGTGTGGGCAGGTGCCAAATCCTGCTGGAAAATGAAATCAGCATCTTTAAAAAGCTGGTCAGCAGAAGGAAGCATGAAGTGCTCCAAAATTTCTTGGTAAACGGGTGCAGTGACTTTGGTTTTCAAAAAACACAATGGACCAACACCAGCAGATGACATTGCACCCCAAATCATCACAGACTGTGGAAACTTAACACTGGACTTCAAGCAACTTGGGCTATGAGCTTCTCCACCCTTCCTCCAGACTCTAGGACCTTGGTTTCCAAATGAAACACAAAACTTGCTCTCATCTGAAAAGAGGACTTTGGACCATTGGGCAACAGTCCAGTTCTTCTTCTCCTTAGCCCAGGTAAGACACCTCTGACGTTGTCTGTGGTTCAGGAGTGGCTTAACAAGAGGAATACGACAACTGTAGCCAAATTCCTTGACATGTCTGTGTGTGGTGGCTCTTGATGCCTTGACCCCAGCCTCAGTCCATTCCTTGTGAAGTTCACCCAAATTCTTGAATCGATTATTCTTGACAATCCTCATAAGGCTGCGGTTCTCTCGGTTGGTTGTGCATCTTTTTCTTCCACACTTTTTCTTTCCACTCAACTTTCTGTTAATATGCTTGGATACAGCACTCTGTAAACAGCCAGCTTCTTTGGCAATGAATGTTTGTGGCTTACCCTCCTTGTGAAGGGTGTCAATGATTGTCTTCTGGACAACTGTCAGATCAGCAGTCTTCCCCATGATTGTGTAGCCTAGTGAACCAAACTGAGAGACCATTTTGAAGGCTCAGGAAACCTTTGCAGGTGTTTTGAGTTGATTAGCTGATTGGCATGTCACCATATTCTAATTTTTTGAGATAGTGAATTGGTGGGTTTTTGTTAAATGTGAGCCAAAATCATCACAATTAAAAGAACCAAAGACTTAAACTACTTCAGTCTGTGTGCATTGAATTTATTTAATACACGAGTTTCACAATTTGAGTTGAATTACTGAAATAAATGAACTTTTCCACGACATTCTAATTTATTGAGATGCACCTGTAGTGTCTGAAACTACTTTCTGAGAAGCCAGACCTCTATCTTTTTTTGTGAGCGTTAAAAATTAGGATTATACTTTTCACTTCCCCGGTAACTGCTTTGGCAGCAGTACTAGGCTTATTTTCGTTAATATACACTGCAATATAATCAGGGACAATATTGTTAAGCTGCTCAGTAATGATAATTTTGACAATTCATCAAAAGTGTGTACGTTAGACATTGCACACCAGTGATCAAAATGAGTGGTTAACTCTTGTAACCTCAACATGTGTCTGTCTCTCTCCCTTTCTCCAATTTGAAAACTTTGCCGATAGGCTTCAGGAACCAACTCAAAAGCTTTAAGGACAGCTGATTTCATCTTTATATAATTTCTTCTTTCTTCTACTGAAAGGGCAGTATATGCTTCCTGGGCCTTACCCACTAAAACAGATTGGAGCATCATTGGTCGGTCAGTGTCAGGCCAACCCTGTTCATCGGCTATGCCTTCAAACAATGAGAAAACATCAGGGTCCCTCTCGTTAAATGCAGGCAACAGTTTTAAATTATCAAATCAAATGAATTGTTTCGATCCCTACCAGCCTGATCAGGAGATAACTTCCTGTCAGCTTTAATCTTTCAAACTTTAACTGGCACACCTGATTCTGTCGTTCTATCTCCATTTTTTGATTGTTTCATTTTTCAAATTCAATTTCGCGCTGTCGTACCAAATAATCAATTTTAAATGTTTTCAATTCAATTTCGCGTTCTCTCATTTCCCTCTAATGAGATTGCTACATCTGTATTATCTCTTTCCATTGCTCAAACGATAACCCCATGAATGAAAAGGCAGGGTTCTGAGCATCAGAAATAGCCCCAGCGATAACTGCCTTTCTTGGTAACATTATGTCACCCAACTTTTATCTTATTACTTCTCCAAGCTCATCCTTTCTTAATCACTTCCAAACCACCCAATTCATCCAGTTCTACAATTTCCCACAGTTGTTTTTTAGAACAGAGATTTAACAACTCCTCTGACAGAGCGTAACCAAAATTCTTGCACTGATGTCATAATAATCCAATATGCAAATCAATGACAAATTCGGTAACACTTTCTATGAAGCCCATATTTATAATGCATTATAAAGGCATTATACTGCATTCATAATGTCTTATAATAGTAATTTGTAAATTATATTCACCCTTTGCTATATTGAAAGCACTACAACTAAACATTATATGATGTTTTTCCTTGTGAATTTCATAGTTTTTTTTGAAAATGTACAGTAATTTCAAATCATATGATTGCAACACACTCCAAAAAAGTTGGGACAGTCGAGTGCTTACCACTGTGAAACATCACCATTTCTTCTAATAACACTTATTAAGCATTTGGGCACTGAAGACACAAGTTTGTTAAGTTTAAAATGTGGAATTTCCCCCCATTCATCCATTATGAAGGTCTTCAGCTGCACAATTGTACGGGGTCTTTTTTGCCGTATTGTGCGCTTCATAATGCACCACACATTCTCAATTGGAGATGGTCAGGACTGCAGGCAGGGCAATCTAGCACCCGCACTCTCTGCTTATTCTGCCAGTATGTGGTTTGAAGTTGTCCAGCTGAAAATTCTGGGATGTCCCTGGAAAAGACAGTGCTGGATGGCAGTATATGCTGCTCCAAAATTTGCACATATCTGTCTGCATTAACAGTGCCCTCACAGATGTGAGAGTTACCCATGCCAAGTGCACTGACACACCCCTGGCCCATACAGACACTGACTTTTGGACCTGATGCTGATAACCAGATTCCTTGAATCTTTTAATTATATTGTGCACTGTAGAGGGTGAAATGCCCAGAAAATTGTTCTCAAAGTGCTGGCTTATTTGCTGAAGCGTCTGTTGGCAAATTGACAAGTCTCGAATGATCCTTGCACTTGAAGGACTAGGCTATTTTTGGAGGCTACTTATATACTATGACACGATTGCCTCACCTGTTTAACGTCTCCTGTTTCACATTGCCTTGTTATTTTAACTCATCAAATTGTTATAAGTCTTAAATTGCCCCCGTCTCAACTTTTTTGGAGCGTGTTGCAATCATCTGATTTGAAATGACTCTAAATAAAATAACAATGAAATTAACAAGGTAAAACATCATATAATGTGTAGTTGTAGTGTTTTCAATTTAGCAAAGGGTGAATATAATTTACAAATCACTTCTTTTTGTTTTTATTAACATTTTTCATACTGTCCCAACTTTTTTGGAATTGGGGTTGTACTTAAGAGTATAATTCATTATAACATAAGCAACATCCAATTTTAATGCAGCAGAAGCTAATAAAGTTAATCATATAAGTGCTGTCATGCAAAAAAAGGCATAGTGTAAACAGTCAAAAGGCTTTATGACATGATCATACTATAAGTGGTCTTTGCCTGCTTTAAGTTACAAAAGCAATATCTGCTTATAAATAGCCATAAAATAAACTTGTAACATACAATTCATTACAAGTCAAACTTATACAATGGAAGTTATTTATAAAATAAGTCTTCAAATAAGATTCACAAACATTAATGTTTATTGAATAGAGTCCAGTATAGAATAATTTTGATAAAAAAAAAAATTATCCTTGGGTGTGCTTACATTCAAGAAGATTGGCTACATGTGTGATCAACATACATATTTATTTTTATATAGAGATAGTTTCTGATATATTTTAACCTTGTAGCGTTACAAGTGTTTTTCATAATATCACAAAATTTACATTGAATGGGTGTTAGTTTGTGTATGTGTAATGTATACAATTTCCAGCATGAGTTATAATGTCTTATAACCTCTTAAAAATATCTTATGGATGTTTATAAGACATTGCTTTTGTCAATTTACTTAAAGCATACCTGTTATATATATGACAAATATACAATACATTATAACTTCTGCTGATAAATTTGGATGTTGCTTGTGTTATAATGCATTATACTCTATGTATAACTATGAATAGGTAAGTATTATAATGTATTATAATTGTGGTTACAATTACTTAAGTTATAACATATTATAAGGTGTATTATGAGACATTACTAATGCATTATAAAGACTTTACAATGCATTATAAATATGGGCTTCACAGAAAGTGTTACCTAAAATTCTAACAGTCTTCAAAACAATTTGGCCTACCCCATGTTATACAAAACATACAGCCAAGGTAATTCTTACAGTCAAAAATTGGAGAAAAATTAAATTCTCCCCACCTAACTATAACCCCCCTCTAACTAACTCCCCTCTAGTCTT
Source organism: Myxocyprinus asiaticus (assembly GCF_019703515.2). Classification (NCBI taxonomy): domain Eukaryota; kingdom Metazoa; phylum Chordata; class Actinopteri; order Cypriniformes; family Catostomidae; genus Myxocyprinus; species Myxocyprinus asiaticus. The sequence goes on along the minus strand of NC_059356.1, from coordinate 5,234,323 downwards.
CCATGCTCACCAAGGAGCCCTTTGAAGCACTCAAATACTGCTGGCGTGGAAGTGAAAAAATAGTCTAAAACCACAACCACGGCAGTGTACTCAACACAGACGCACAAAAATAACAAACTAAAAAAAAAATTACAAAATGCCAAACGCTGCTACAGCCTAATGGGGAGCACAACAAAACACACACAATTTTGAACCACAAGAAACTTGCCTATTCAAGACTGCAGATTGATGAACCCATAATTCAAACACTTCAGTCAATTACCCTTCAATCGCCTCCCCAAATAAATAAAACAAATCACTTAAATTATTAGATAAACCAAATATACGTAAATTTGACGAGCTCCCATATGATACACCTGGCTCAATGGTGCAACATAAAGGGGAGGCGACACAGATGGGTAAACTAAAAAAAAAGTGCTTATTAACACCAAAATCAAATAAAGAAAATATGACATCAGTAATCAGTAAATGCTAGTCAGTCATTAAGGAAAATGCATGAATGTGGTGTGCGGTACGATTGAGTGTAAGGATGCACAAAATGACAATAAACAAAACATATCTGAAGTGAGGAGCTGGCAAACTGCCTCAGCCGCCCCAACAACCAGAACCACCACGTTTAAATTGGTCACCGCAACAAGGTCAGGTGCACAAACCATGCCCCAATCACATTAGCTGCACCTGAAAAGCAGGAGAAAAAAAACCCCACAGGCACAGCACAGACTGGCCGTGAGTTGTGACAAAAGTGAAAATTATTCCTGCAATTGTTTACAATGGTGCTACATTACACATTTTCAGTTTACCAATAAGAAGCAAAGACATTTCAAAGTAATATATACAATGCATTCATAAATTATTCAGACCCCTTCATTTTTATGTTGCAGCCTTATGCTAAAATGCTTTAAATTATTATTTTTCCACATCAATCTACACTTCATACCCCATAATGACAAAGCAAAAAACTGATTTCTTATAACTTTGCAAATTTATTAAAAATAAAAAAAAACTGAAATATCACATTGACATGAGTATTCAGACCCTTTGCTATGACACTTGAAATTTAGCTAAGGTTCATCCCGTTTCTCTAGATCATCTTTGAGATGTTTCTACACTTTGATTGGAGTCCACCTGTGGCAAATTCAATTGATTGGATATGATTTGAAAAGGCACACACCTGTCTATATAAGGTCTCACAGCTGAAAATGCATATCAGAGCAAAAACCAAGCCATGAGGTCAAAGGAACTGCCTGCAGAGCTCAGAGACAGGATTGTGTCGAGGCACAGATCTGGGGAAAGCTACAAAAATGTTTTGGCTTCATTGAAGTTTCCAAAGAGTACAGTGACATCCATAATTCTTAAATGAAAGAAGTTTGGAACAACCAGGACTCTCCCTAGGGCTGGCCACCTGGCCAAACTGAGCAATTGGGGAGAAGGGCCTTGGTAGGAGAGGTGACAAACAACCCAATGGTCACTCTGTTTGAGTTCCAGAGATCATGTGTGGAGATGGAAGAAACTTGCAGAAGGACAACCATTACTGCAACACTCCACCGATATGGGCTTTAAAGCAGAGTGTTCAGACGGAAGCCTTTTCTCAGTGTAAGACACATGTAAGCCCGCTTGGAATTTACAAAAAAGCACCTACAGGACTCTCAGACTGTGTGAAACAAGATTCTCTGGTCTGATGAAATGAAGATTGAACTGTTTGGCCTCAATTCCAAGCGTCATGTCTGCAGGAAACCAGGCACCGCTTTTCACCTGCACAATACCATCCCAACGGTGAAGCATGGTGGTGGTAGCATCATGCTGTGGGGGTGTTTTTCAGCGGCAGGGATTGAGGAACTGGTCAGAGTTGAAGGAAAGCTGAACGCAGCAAAATACAAAGATATCCTTAATGAAAACCTGGTCCAGAGTGCTCAGGACCTCAGACTGGGCTGAAGGTTCACCTTCCAACAGGACAATGGCCCTAAGCACACAGCCAAGACAATGCAAGAGTGGCTTAGGGACAACTCTGTGAATGTCCTTGAGTGGCCCAGCCAGAGCCAGGACTTGAACCCAATCGAACATCTCTGGAAAGACCTGAAAATGGCTGTCCACCGACGGTCCCCATACAACCTGACAGAGATCTGCAGAGAAGAATGGCAGAAAATTCCCACATCCAGGTGTGCAATGCTTGTTGCATCATACCCATAAAGACGGGCTTTAATTGCTGCCAAAGGTGTTTCAACTAAGTACTGAGTTAAGGGTCTGAATACTTACGTCAGTGTGATTGTTATCAAAAATCCACTTTTTGCTTTGTCATTAAGGGATATAGAGTATAGATTTGATGTGAATTTTTTTTAATTTTATTTAAGTATTTTAGCATAAGACTGCAACATAAAAAATGTAAAACAAAATTAAGGGGTCTGAATAATTTATAAATGCACTGTATATAAGAAAAAGGTATTCATTTAATTTCATTCATTTCATTTATTTATTTATAAAGCACGTTACAAACTACACCATAGACCCAAAGTGCTAAACATCACACAATAAAACTATCATAAAACACAATAGAGCAATAACATAAAATTAAAAAGCTTTAAGAAACAAATAAGACTTTAAACAACATTTAAATATGGTAATAGATGTAGAGGGACTAATATCAAAGTGTTGATTATTCCATAACCTCGGTACAGCTACAGAGAATGTACAATCACCTTTAAGCTAAGACTAGGGGCTATTCAACAGTAATTGATTAGCAGATCTTAACATTTTGCTCAAATTATGTGGCTTAATGAGATCTACTACACAATCCTGGGCCAATCTGTGAACTGCTTTAAAAACATATAATAAGACCATATATTGGATCCTGTATTGGACAGGTAGCCAACGAAGACAGGCTAACAAGGGTGTAATATGGTCCTTTTTTTATGCATTCATAAGCAGCCTTGCCGCTGCATTCTGCACAAGTTGAAGCTGAGAAGTAGATGCTTGACACGCCCCAGAATAAAGGACATTACAATAGTCCAAGCGTGAAAATATAAGAGCATAAATAACCTGCTCATGGTCACCTTCTGAATCGATTTGAGCTTTGAAATGGCTGTCAGATGAAAAAAAAAAAAATGAAAAAAAAAAAACAGCTTTGCACAACAGCTGTGATCTGTCTTTCAAACTTAATGGATGAGTTGAAGACTACACCATAGTTTTTCACTGTTTGTTTCACATTACCAACCCATGGCCTAAACTAACATTTAAAGCTGTACTACATTCAGTATGACCAAAAATAATAATTTCAGTTCTCTTTTCATTTAACTGGAGATGGTTATGAGTCATCCATAACTTCACTTCTTCCAAGCAATTCAGCAGTAACTCACTCGAATTAATATCACCAGGTTTCAAATGTAAGTAGATCCTAGTATCAGCATATATGTGATACATAATTCCATATTTTTTAAGGACTGGCCCAGAAGAAGCATATACACTGAAAATAACACAGGGCCTAAAATAGGTCCTTGTGTAACCCCACAGGTGACAGCTGCTGTGGAAGACAAGTAATCTCCAACCTTCACACTAAATGATCTATTCTTAAGATAAGACGCAAACCATTCTAATACAGTACCTTGAATACCAGCACATTGCCTTAAGTGACTGATGCGTATTGCGTAGTCAGCAGTATCAAAAGCCGTGGTGATATCTAGTAAAATTAACACAGCATGATTTCCAGCATCTATGATTAATAAAAGGTCATTTACATCCCTTAACAAGGCCGACTCGATACTATGACCCACTCTAAAACCTGACTGGAATTTATCTGAGACGTAATTTTTAGTTAATACAGAGTTCAACTGACCAGGAACTACCTTCTCTAGACCTTTAGCCAGACATGGTAATTTAGAAATGGGCCGATAACTCAAGTCCAATGATCTAAATTGGATTTCTTGAGAAGGGGCTGAACAATATCTTTTAAACTATCCCATTTTGAAGGCTACAATTAATAATAGATAAGATACTTAGACTGATAATATCAATTTTCAATGAGCAGATGCCGAGGAATAACATCGCTCGGGCAGAAAGAAGGCTTTAGATGAATAATGATCTCTTTAATGTAAGACAAAGAAACCAATTCAAACTGGTCAAAACTCTCACAACTCATGGTCACCAACATAGCGTCCTGAGCTGCCGGGGGAAAACTAGCCCTAACTCCATTAATTCATTTAACAAAAAACCTCTTAAGCAATTTACAGGTTTCAGTAGAGGGAGTCAAACCAGCTTTGACAGGTGGACAAAGAAATCTGTTGATCACAGAAAACGTCATGGTTACTGGTGTAACCTCTGTTCCCTGATGGAGGGAACGAGACGTTGGTGTTGATGTAGTGACACTAGGGGTCACTATTGGGAGCCCAAGACACCTCTGGTCTTTGATAAAAGGCCAATGAAAATTGGCGAGTGGTATTTGCATGCCACTCCCCCGAACATACGGGTATAAAAGGAGGTGGTATGCAACCACTCATTCAGGTTTTACGCTGAGGAGCCGATATAAGGTCCGGCCATTTCAGCGGGTAGTTCAGCATTGTGGCAGGAGGGACCAACGTCTCGTTCCCTCCATCAGGGAACAGAGGTTACACCAGTAACCATGACGTTCCCTATCTGTCACTCACCCGACGTTGGTGTCGATGTAGTGAAACTAGGGGTCCCTATACAAAACGCCACAAGGCTGAACTGTGTTACGTGAACTGGCGGTGTGTGGTGGGCAGACTTGCTGTGTGCCTCATAGCCAGCACACCAGGTCGACACGTAACCTCCCCCAACACAGTTATGAGTGTCGAACGGCCCTTTTTGGGGACAAGTCGACTACCCAAAGATAGAGATGGGCTTAACCCAGTCGTGGCCTCTTTCCCCTTCTCTTTTTCCACTCCCTAAAAAAAGAAGGGGGATTATCCGACTGGGCCGCCAGGTCTAGTCGGGGGGTGTCCCTCCCAAGGGGAGGACACTGCGGAGACCACACCTCACCCCAGAGAGGGGGGGGGTATTTAAGTGGAAAAATACGTCACATGGTCTTTCCAACCATGTGGAGAGCCTTCAAGGTAGATCCTGCCCAATGGGGGAGGAGGTACTACAACATGGAGACTGGGGCAGAGGGGCTCTGCCCAAGGAAGACGCAGTTTGCCAGCAGGGAAATGAATTAGCGGAAGATATAGATCGCATGGGGTTAGCCTTACAGGGAACCGCCACATGCGGAGTACCTACCCCAGAACCGGGCTCTTAGTTAGCGCGTGTACTGGGCCGGCAGTGAGTCTCTCCGAAAACTCGACTGCCACAGGGCTCGGAGGAAGTCAACCAGGGAACAACTTTTGTGAACACTACTGGGAATTAACAGCGCACATCTTCAGCTCAAAAGGAGGTGGAAGGCGCTATGTACAAGCGATACACCCGGCCGGCTGTCCCGGGCTTATCCGCTTAGGTTGCGTGCCACTACCTGGGACGAAACCGGTTCCACCCGGAGGTTGTAGAACCTTGCAAAGGTGTTGGGTGTTGCCCAGCCCGCTGCTCTACAAATGTCTGTTAGAGAGGCACCTCTGGCCAGGGCCCAAGAAGCTGCTACACCACGGGTAGAATGGGCTCGTAGCCCTACCGGGGGCGGCATGTCTTGGGCGAAATATGCCATAGATATGGCATCAACAAGCCAGTGGGTGATCCTCTGCTTGGAGACAGCGCTTCCTTTCCGCTGTGCACCAAAGCAGACAAAGAGCTGCTCAGAGAGTCTAAAGCTCTGCGTGCGATCCAAATAGATGCACAAAGCGCGCACCGGACACAGCAACGCCAGGGCTGGGTCTGCCTCCTCCTGAGGCAGCACTTGCAGGTTCACCACCTGGTCCCTAAAGGGAGTGGTGGGAACCTTGGGCATATAGCCCGGTCGGGGTCTCAGGATCACGTGAGAATAGTCCGGACCGAACTCCAGGCACGTTTCGCTGACAGAGAACGCTTGCAGGTCACCTACTCTCTTGATGGAAGTGAGCGCAGTCAGGAGGGCAGTCTTCAGGGAGAGTGCCTTAAGCTCGACTGACTGCAAAGGCTCAAAGGGGGCTCTCTGTAGGCCCTGAAGAACTATGGAGAGATCCCATGAGGGAACGAGGGGCGGTCTGGAGGGATTCAGCCTCCTAGCGCCTCTTAGGAACCTGATGATCAGGTTGTGCTTCCCTTAGGACTTACCATTAACTGCGTCGTGGTGTGCTGCTATGGCAGCAACGTACACCTTCAAGGTGGAAGGGGACAGCCTCCCTTCCAACCTCTCCTGCAGGAAGGAAAGCACTGATCCGACTGCGCATCTCTGGGGGTCTTCGTGTCGAGAAGAACACCACTTAGCGAACAGACGCCACTTCAAGGCATACAGGCGCCTTGTAGAGGGGGCCCTAGCCTGAGTGATCGTGTCTACCACCGCGGGTGGTAGGCCACCTAGGTCTTCCGTGTCCCGTCCAGGGACCAGACATGGAGATTCCAGAGGTCTGGACGTGGGTGCCAGAGGGTGCCCCGTCCCTGAGAAAGAAGGTCCTTCCTCAGGGGAATTTGCCAGGGGGGAGCTGTCACGAGGAGCGTGAGGTCCGAGAACCATGTCTGGGTGGGCCAGTAGGGTGCTACCAGGACGACCTGCTCCTCGTCCTCCCTGACCTTGCACAGTCTGTGCAAGTAGACTCACTGGGGGAAACGCGTATTTGCGAATGCCAGGGGGCCAGCTGTGTGCCAGTGCATCTATGCCGAGGGGAGCCTCAGTGAGGGCGTACCAGAGCGGGCAGTGGGAGGATTCTTGGGAGGCGAACAGGTCCACCTGTACCTGACCGAATCGACTCCAAATCAGCTGGACCACCTGGGGGTGGAGTCTCCACTCTCCCCTGCGGGAAACCTGCTGTGACAGTGCATCCGCTGTAGCGTTGAGGTTGCCCGGGATATGAGTGGCTCGCAGCGACTTGAGGTGCTGCTGACTCCGGAGGAGGAGATGGCGGGCGAGTTGTGACATACAGCGGGAGCGCAGACCGCCTTGGCAGTTGACATATGCTACTGCTGCCGTGCTGTCTGTCCGAACTAGCACATGCTTGCCCTGGATCAACGGCCGGAACCTCCGCAGGACGAGCAGAATTGCCAGTAACTCGAGGCAGTTGATATGCCAACGCAGCCGTGGACCCGTCCAGAGGCCGGTGGCTGCGTGCCCATTGCAAACAGCGCCCCAGCCCGTTTTGGAGGCGTCTGTCGTGACCACGACGCGCCTGGAGACCAGTTCTAGGGGAACACCTGCTCGTAGAAACGAGAGGTCGGTCCAAGGGCTGAAAAGACGGTGACAGACCGACGTAATGGCCACGCGGTGTGTCCCGTGGCGCCATGTCCGTCTCGGGACTCGAGTCTGGAGCCAGTGCTGAAGCGGCCTCATATGCATCAACCCGAGCGGGGTGGCCACTGCCGAGGATGCCATATGCCCCAGGAGCCTCTGAAAAAGTTTCAGTGGAACCGCTGTTTTCTGTTTGAATGCCTTCAAACAGGCCAGCACTGACTGGGAGCGCTCGTTCGTAAGGTGCGCCGTCAAGGAGACTGAGTCCAACTCCAAACCGAGAAAAGAGATGCTCTGAACCGGGAGGAGCTTGCTCTTTTCCCAGTTGACCCGAAGACCTAGTCGGCTGAGGTGTGAGATCACCAGGTCCCTGTGTGCGCATAACACGTCTCGAGAGTGAGCTAAGATTAGCCAGTCGTCGAGATAGTTGAGAATGCGAATGCCCACCTCCCTTAACAGGGCAAGGGCAGCCTCTGCGATCTTTGTAAAGACGCGAGGAGACAGGGACAGGCCGAAAGGGAGGACTTGTACTGATACGCCTGACCCTCAAACGCGAACCGCAGGAAGGGTCTGTGTCGAGGAAGGATCGAGATGTGAAAATACGCATCCTTCGGGTCTACCACCATGAACCAATCTTGATGCCGGACGCTCGCTAGAATGCGTCTTTGCGTCAGCATCTTGAACGGGAGTCTGTGTAAAGCCTGGTTCAGTACTCGCAGGTCCAAGATTGGCCGCAACCCACCGCCTTTTTTCGGTACAATGAAGTAGGGGCTGTAAAACCCTTTCTTCATCTCGGCTGGAGGGACCGGTTCTATCTCCGCACAAGGTAGCAGCGTTTTCGTCTTTCACCAAGGTGAAGTGGACACCGCTGGACCTGGGCGGATGCCCGGCGAAGTGGATCGCGCAGCCGAGTCAGACGGTCCGGACCAGCCCTCGTGACGGACTGGAAAGCGCAAGCCATGCGTCCAAGTTCCGTGCAAGGGGGACCAAAGGGACAACGTCATCAGATGTACCGGCAGGTGGGGCCTCGCGGCGGGGCAGAGCTCGAGGTGCCACACCATGTTGTGGCCGTGCTGAGTCCAAGGACATCGAAGAACTTACCTGGCTCCTTGTGACCACCCCCGGAACAGCCTGGGACGGGGGAGGAAGAGGCCTGTCCTCGTGACCCGTGGAGACTGTCACATCGGGGGTGGATTTGTGCCACAGCTGGGCGCTCAGGGCGGGAGACCGCCGCTGGAGCGCCAACCTGCCAAATGGAGTGGTGGATGGTGGTCCTGATGCCAGCCGTACACACCAGATATGTGACCCAGGGAACATGGAAACCACTCTTGTTGAGCTCTTGAGTACTGCAGCCACTTGGGCATGCAGCGCAATTAAATGCAAAAGGTAACAAAAAGATGAAGATCTGCTTACCAGCTCCAGAGCAGCGGGTTTCGTTGTCCCTGGGTCGACCGTCTCAAGGGCGCTTTGAAGCCTTTCACGGGTTCTGGGCGGCCACGAGACGGGTGGCGTCTGCTTCCTGCGGTGGGCTCCACACTGGGGCCAGGCCGAAGGGGCGGGCTGCAGCGGAGCCGGTGCAGTCACCACAGGGGGACGCCCTTGGCGATGAGTAGATGGGGTGCGGGATCTTGAGCCGCGCCGGGGCAGGATAAGCCGGCTAGCATCCATCTACTGCTCTACCATCGAGAACTGCTGGACAAAGTCCTCGACGGTGTCGCCGAATAGGCCCGCCTGGGAAATGGGGGCAGCAAGGAATCGTGTCTTGTCGGCCTCACCCATCTCGACCAGGTTGAGCCAAAGGTGGCGCTCCTGGACCACTAGTGTGGCCATCGTCCGCCCGAGAGACCGCGCTGTGACCTCCGTCGCTCGGAGAGCGAGGTCAGTCGCCGAGCGAAGTTCCTGCATCACTCCCGGGGCGGAACTACCCTCGTGCAGTTCCTTTAGCGCCTTGGCGGACTTGCAGGAAAGCCATGGCGTGCAGGGCGGAGGCGGCTTGTCCAGTGGCACCGTAGGCCTTGGCCGTCAGAGACGACGTAAACCTACAGGCCTTGGACGGGGGCTTTGGGCACCCGCACCAGTTGGCGGCGCTCTGCGGGCATAGGTGCACCGCGAGCACCTTTATCCACCGGGGGATTGCCGAATAACCCTTGGCCGCCCACCATTGAGGGTAGTGAGAGAGGGGAAGCTGAAAAGTTCGGGACCGGGCAGTAAAAAGTGCCTCCCGTGACCTTGTCAGCTCTTCATGCACTTCCGGGAAGAAAGGAACAGGGCGGGGCGTGGCTTTGAGCGGCGCCGCGAGCCCAGGAACCAATCACCAAGCCGCGAGGGTTCAGGGAAGAGCGGTGAAATCCACTCTAACCGACGCTCGCGGCTGCCCGGGAAAGCATGTCGTCATCTCCGCTTCAGCCTGTGACTGGGCGATCGACCCCGAAGGGAGGAGCCCAGCTGAGGCTTCCGACTGGACGAACCCGCTCTCCGATGCTGCGCTCGAGAGCTCATCACTTTCGCGGGCTCCGAATAAGAGGTCGAACTCGCCGTGAGACGAGCCGGCGGACTCATCCGGAAGCCCGATCGGGGCAGACGAGCGTGCTGGAGAATGGGAGGTCCGCGGGGGGATACCCGGCGGAGGCGGTCCCACTGGGGTCCCCAAATCGCCCCCAGTGCTAGCCGCGCTGGCCTCAAACCCGTGGGTAAAAGGACCGAGGCGGGAGCCTCTAGGGTGGCTCGCTTTCTTACGAAGGCAAGCCGCGACCGCAAAGTTGCCATGGACATATTCTCGCAATGAGAACATGACCATCCACGAACGCTGTCTCCACGTGAGCAGTGCCCAGACATGAAAGACAGTGATCATGACCGTTAGAAGGTGAGAGATAACGAGCACAACCAGGAATAACACACAATCGGAAAAGCATCTTTAAAAAGACGTTCCGTGTGTGCGCTCTTTTAGAGAAATATATACTCTTTTAGAGGGGAAAAATGCTCTTTCAGAAAATATACTCTCTAGTTTTTCTGCCGAAGCGCCCAGGGGCATTCTCTGCAGTGCACCAGTGCAGAGGAGGGAGAAGCCGCTGAAATGCGCCGTCAGATCCAGCAGAGGTAAATGAACAGTAGTATTCAGCTCAGTGAGCATGACCGTTCGGCTCCGAAGAGAAAATCTGAATGAGTGGCTGCATACCAGCTCCTTTTATACCTGTATGTTTGGGGGAGTGGCATGCAAATACCACTCGCCAATTTTCATTGGCCTTTTATCAAAGACCAGAGGTGTCTCAGGCTCCCAAGAGTGACCCCTAGTGTCACTACATTGACACCAACGTCGAGTGAGTGACAGATAGGGAACAGAGCACTGGGAGAATTTTAAGCAATTACATTTGAAAAGTATGATTCAACTGATATTTCACAGCTTTTTGATACATTAACAAGCTGTCCCTCAAAATTTACAGCTTACTTACAATCATTCCTGCAGAGCTACGTTCCCACCAGATGGTTGCAGTCTGAAAACAAGCAGCACCTCATGTTACCAACACAGAGAGGCACCAAATCACTTTCCCGGACTTTTGCCTTCTCCATACCTTGATGGTGGAATGACCTTCCCAACACCATCCGTTGAAGCAGACTCACTTTCAGTCTTCAAAATACGGCTAAAGACAACTTTTCTATGAGCACTTAACCCTTCACTCCAAAAAACAAAACCAAAAAAACTTTGCACTCTAAACTCTGTCTTGGCTAGTACTTTTATTTATTGTATTTTCTTCCCCCAATTTGGAATGCCTAATTCCCAATGTGCTCTAAGTCCTCTTGGTGGCGTAGTGACTCACCTCAATCCGGGTGGCGGAGGATGAATCTCAGTTGCCTCCGTGTCTGAGACGTGTTTTCATGTTACTGTCTCCTTCAGATTAATCACTTATGTTGTATCCTTCCTCATTTTGTAAGTCACTTTGGATAAAAGCGTCTGCTAAATGAATAAATGTAAATGCAAGGAATACTTTTTTCTTTTTTTTTGTGGTCGCAAAGTGTATCAAGTAGGGATGGGCATTGTCATGTAATTTTGCAAAGTAATCTACCCCACAAAAAAACAAGTAATAAATTACTCGTAAATTAAAATATAAGTTAAAAATAACAATTATGACACGTAGGTGAAATTTATATGTTGTTTTATTCACAATCGTTACCAAGAACATTTTCAAAATAAGATAACTTCAACAAACTATAATTTTATTTTGGGGGAAAAAATGAAATTAACAAAATGTATTAAATAGGGGATTATTTTTTAAATAACATTAAAAAAATAAATAAATATCTGCACTCACCTGAAGCTTACATAGAAACCAATAGTGCAGTAGTGCAGAGATATAAACTCTTGAGTCTACATGTTCTTATTCAGAAAAACAAGTGGTTAAAGTTGGTTTTTATAAAATGCACTCTGCTGCTGCTCAGAGATTTTACATGCATACTGGTCTTATAAGCTTTCGAGTTTCTCCGACTTCCTCACATTTTCTTTCCACCATTAAAAGCAGATCCTTGTCCGCTGGTATGCATGACTCCAACAAGAACCTAATATCAGTAGAGTAGATTTCATTAAGAATCAAAATATTTCAAGAATTGCCACACTTGGCTTTGCTTGAAAACACAGATGCCATTATATATAATTTTCTCTCATCCAACACCTAGATAAAACAGATTTATAGCACAATGGATATCATGACATGAGCTCTGGAAAACTTTGTCAGTCAGCACTATTCGCTGCTGCATCTACAGATGCAAGTTAAGGCATTACTATGTAAAGGGGGTCACAGGAAAGTTGTGGGTGAGATTTGGCCACTTTATGTTGAGGGCCCGGTTCAATTTCAGAAACTGAACAATTCCACTCAGAACGACTTAAATCCAGAATCTACACTGGCATTCCTCTGTGCTGTAAAGAAATTCGTACTGGTGCCAGCAAGTCTGAATTTGGCACATCTGGCAAATCTTAACTGCCTTGAGAACAGAGGTGGATCAGGGGGAAGCACAGCGAAACTCCTCTGTCTTTGTTGTTAATCAGATAAACCCCCAACTCATCACATGACTGATAAGGCCATTTGTTGAGGGCTCTTCTATGATCGCCATGGAAACTCATGAAATCACAGAACTAAAGCTGCCATTGTTCTTCAATATAACCAACTCTCTACACTTAAAATTATTATACTAATCATGAGGCATGCTTCCTGTTTATCATCTCACATGAAGCTTAATTCATGAACATTTGACATGGTCACAGGACTTTGCTTATTTAACTACTATCTAAATACACAGCCATGTGTAGGATTATACCAAAAAATGGACAAATGCATCTTATGCAGATGATAACCCTGACAGTTGTTTTCATAACATTTAATGTATTATCCACATTTAAAACTAACAAACTAAATATAAGGACTTTTTTATCATACATTATAATTGAATTATAACTGTAATTTAATCAGAAAGTACAAGTGTTTGGTATGTAATTTATTGTCTCTTAAATTCCAGAATGATGGTGTGAAGTATTTTGGGGTTATTTGAAGTTATAGTTCTCTTATGAAATTTATGATTAAAATATTAACTTTTTGAGTGGGAAACTGAGAACAATGGGTTGTAAATTGATTATCCTGAGGGGAGGACAGAGATGACCACATGGTATCTCAAAAGCCAACTCTGATTGGCTAAGAGCCTCTTCAGGGTGTGACCAAACAGAACAGATTAAAAGACCAGCCTGACAATTTCAGCTCTTCTCTTCGCTCCTCTTCTGCTGGCTTCTCTTTTCATTGGCGCCCCTCTTCCCAGATTCCACACAACGTAGAGTTCAGGAAAGCTTGGAACGCCAAAGTTCTGAGGAGCGCTCATCATCATTTTCTCTTTTCTTCGCCACTTCTTCCACACTAATTTCTCTCCCAGGAAGCCCAGAGTTCTCCCTTTAGGAGTTCTCGCTTCCGGGGCTCCGTCTGGTCATTCCATCACCCATCCATCGACGCAACAAAGACTTTATACGGGCCCAGACAAAGAACCAAAGCAACGCAACTTACGCAAGGATAAACCTCCAAACTTTTGCAGAAAGTGCTGGTGTTTTATACCCGATTGCAAATCGATGCATACAAAATTAAGTAATCATGGTTCTCAAGGCATGGTCTGTAGACTCCATAAAGTAAATTTTTCTGTTACAGATTTTATGTGGAAGCTCACTCACCAACTTGTGTTTGTTTGTCTATGTGTTAGTTTGGTTTTATGTTGTAAATTAGTTAATAAACTCTTGCTTGTATTGAGAAGTTGACTGTGTATTTGATTAAATCATATCAGTCCCTTGAAATCCTAAAAGCTACATGCTCAGAAACAGTATTTCAATCTATTTGTGATATTATTTTCAATGGCCATGAAAGTAGCATTATTGTATTAATTAATCTTACATTCCAATCAACTCATCGCTGGCCGAAAACTCTGATTGGACATAAACATTAATTATTTTAATATTCCCCAAATTAATTGTTAATTCCCTTATTGAGCTAAATTCCTTCCATTAATGGTCGGAGAATGACGTAGGCATATGCTTAAAGTCATAAGCGAACCATTATGCAAATCCAAAAATAACTACATATAGCAAGTAGCTACATATTGGTGGATAAAATACGGGTAGATTCTAAGAACAAAGCATTTATTTGTTTTATCCTACAGAACGAAAGCAAAGTGTCTTGAGTTTCATGCACTCACAGTAAACTCACTCAGTCTCAACAAGCGCTGCTTCCATGTGGGCTTGCACAGGCAGATAAAACCACGCTCGTGCCCATCAGAAAGATGGATTTTATATCGCTACACTGAGTGAAACATTTGCAAAATGTATACTGAAAAAGAAACCACTAAGCAAACGGCTCTTTTAGTTTCTTTCCCAAGAAATTCACATATGCAATACAAGGATACGCTAATCTTTAGAGCACAAACAGGAAGAAGAAAATAATCCACCTGCTGTTCAGGTGTCCAAATCCAAATGACAAAGCGATGAGTTAAGCTTGCAGAATTCAAGAGATGTAATCACAACCCTGAAGAGAAAATGTCTGATGAAATGGTGCTGTGCTGTGGTTTATATGCCCAGGACAACGTGCATCAGGGTCATAATGCCAAGTGCCATCTGACAATGAGATTGGTGATTCTGTGATTGTGATTCTAAAGGGCTTAAAATATTTAATTCCTGGGAGTTCCCATAGTGTCAGCTACTGACCAACTTGAAAGGGAACTAGTCTTAACTCGCATTTTGACAGAAACCATGATCCAGATCATAACAACTTAAAATATAATCTGCATGCAAAATACACAACAGTAAAATTCATATATTCATGACTGAAAAGTTTTTGCAAGTTTTAATAAAAATGCTTTTCACCCCCTCATTTCAATCCTCGGTACACTCATGCTCATAGTATCAGAATCCCATTCATTGGTTCTTTGGACATGTAAAAAAAAGAGGCGGTTCTCAGTTCAGTGCACTGTTGAATCAAGAACTGTTATGACCAGATCACTGTACTGTTGACCTGAGTACAGCGACCAGATTATAGTACATAAATAAAACTAATACAATACAGTCATTAACTTATCTCCATCCTTAAAAGGACGTATATAATCCCAGTTTTACTCTTAGTTCGTTTTACCTGTTGAAAAACACACAAACATAGTAATAAATGTAAGGATACAATTCTCATTGAGCAAGCAGAAGATCTTTCTGCTAAACAAGAAAGAAGACTCTGGTCACTGAGCAACTCTCGATGAAAGCGTGATCCACAGAGAGAGAACTGTACTCGATCTCTGAAGGAAAAGTTCTGAGGAGGCTGTCTTCCGATCTGCCTTTTATATGCTCGCTGAGCATGGAAGGAGGGACTTCAAAAGACATCTGCCAATTAAACTGGCATGATGGAAAACCATTCAGAGTCTTCCCATCACCACTGTTAAAACTATGGATAAAATGGAAGAACTATGGACAATTTTCATAATTATTATGGACCAAACAATCAATTTTCCATTTGTGTAAAATTAGGGATGTGCATGGATAGTCGACATTTGGTTAACCATTTGACGCGCCATTATTCAAACATCAAAATCACTAGTCAGTTATTCTTCACATTCAAACATGCTTTTGTGTGCATCTGCACTGTTTTTCTATTTACTGTTTACACGCACGGACGCGGTCATCATCTTTGGGCATCGTCGGTGCATGCGCTGGCCACTGACTCTACTAAAAGAGTATCACAAAGAAGTTGTAGTGGGCATGCGTATTTGCTTGCGGTCAGAAGAGTATACTCAAAAAGGCAATGTGGGGAAGTATACCTGGGCCTTTATTCCTGGGTTTTTGCAGAGAGCAGCATTCTGAAACATCATGTAAACTAGAACGCTGACTTCCTTAAGCCGCTTAAGGGATTAAGAGAAAGCGGTTTAACACGCCTAGGTTTCTTTTGGAGAATACTGCTTAATGTGGCCATGTAAAGGCATAAGTGCTGTTCTAATGGGTGTTTGAAGAGTGTGCATGTATGAACATACCAGATCACAAACCATAGGATGGATCCCAACAACAAGTCAACACAGCAGAATAAATTCATCATTTCTAGGAGTACAGTGTAAAAATTTTATATTTAAAATAAACAAATTTAAAATATTGGTGGTCCCTCACGTTCACGTATATGCACTCATACATTGGGGAAATCCTAGAGTTTTACGTCAGAGGGAAACCCTACTATTGCAGCACAATTACACTAGAGGTCGTGATAAAAAGTTAAGTGAAACAAACACAGCAACAACTCTATCATATCTGGAATATCTGGAAATAAAGCAAAGCAACGGAGAATAAAATGGCAAAGTCTTCCTCGGATCCTTTTTGTATTTAAATAAGCGTTGCGGGGAAATTACATTATTGTAGATTCAACTGCAGAAATTGTGTCTGTATACAAGTGTAAAGAGTACACCGGTTATACAGTGCATGTTAACAGGAATGCTGTTTCTCGCAATAACCCGCTTTCTTGGAATAAGCCACTTTCTGGCGTCCATGTAAATGTAGTCACTGTCAGAATTTTTCATTTTAGCACCATGTAAATTAGGTGTTAGTTTTTTCACAGATGTTGCTTTTAATATCATCATTTACATCTGCATCCCAAATTCTAAATCAATGCTTTGTCAAATGTAAATGCACAAAATATGCACTATTATTGGTAATGTAATGGGTGCTACAAAATCAGGTGCCGGCTTTAAGGGGACACATAAGGCTGATGTGGCCCGGGGTGAAATTGAGTTTGACACCCCTGGTCAAAACAAATGCATGCAGGTTCAGTCTCCAGTTACCTAAATCATTTTTTAAGGGTCAGGAGATTTTGGCTAATGAAAATGCAGAAAGGCTAATGACTGTGCAACATTACTAGCCACAGTGGCCGGTAAAACAAAAAAGTTAATGTCAAGCCCGGCTCAAGACGCAAACTGTTCCAACCAATTCAGTCCGATTTAGTTAACTGTTTCAAACGGTTCATCGAAAAGAGCCAGTTCAACAGAACGATTCATTCTCGAACTGGACATCACTACTGTTAGCTCACTACAACAATTCTGGGAAATGCTTTTTTCTATGACTTCTTAAAGACCCTGATTGCTGACAACTTTTCCCACATGGCTTCCTTTCAGTGTGCAATCTCTCATGATGTTTTAGGCCGTTTGACTGACTGAAACTCTTTCCACATTTATGGCACGTGTAAGGCTTCTCTCCAGTGTGAATTCTCATGTGCACATTAAGGTTTCCTTTAAACGTAAAACAAATACCACACTGAGGGCATGTGTAAGGCTTCTCTCCAGTGTGGGTTCTCATGTGCATGTCATGGCTTCCCTTACGTGCAAAAGTCTTCCCACACTGTGAGCATTCGAAAGGCGTCTCTCCAGTGTGAATTCTCATGTGCACATTGAGGGATCCTTTAGATGTGAAACTATTACCACACTGAATGCATGTGTAAGGCTTCTCTCCAGTGTGACATCTTATGTGATCTTTAAGGCTTCCTCTCTTTGTGAAACTCTTTCCACAATGCTGGCAAGGATAAGGCTTCTCTCCGGTGTGACACCTTATGTGATCCTTAAGGCCTCCTTTTTTTGTAAAACTTTTCCCACACTGATGGCACGTGAAAGGCTTCTCTCCAGTGTGACTTCTCATGTGCACATTAAGGTGTCCTTTATTTATGAAACTTTTATTACACTGAAGACATGTGAAAGGCTTCTCTCCAGTGTGAATTCTCATGTGCACATTGAGGGATCCTTTAGACCTGAAACTATTACCACACTGAAGGCATGTGAAAGGCTTTTCTCCAGTGTGAAATAGCATATGTCTTTTAAGGCCTAATTTGTCCATGTAACTTCTTCCACACTGAAGGCATGTGAAAGGCTTCTCTCCAGTGTGGGTTCTCATGTGCATGTCATGGCTTCCCTTACGTGCAAATGTCTTCCCACACTGCGAGCATACAAAAGGCGTCTCTCCAGTGTGAATCCTCATGTGCACATTGAGGTATCCTTTAGATGTGAAACTATTACCACACTGAATGCATGTGTAAGGCTTCTCTCCAGTGTGACATCTTATGTGATCCTTAAGGCTCCCTCTCTTTGTGAAACTCTTTCCACAATGCTGGCAAGGATAAGGCTTCTCTCCGGTGTGACATCTTATGTGATCCTTAAGGCCTCCTCTTTTTGTGAAACTCTTTTCACACTGATGGCACGTGAAAGGCTTCTCTCCAGTGTGACTTCTCATGTGCACATTTAGGTGTCCTCTAATTATGAAACTTTTATTACACTGAAGACACGTGAAAGGTTTCTCTCCAGTGTGAATTCTCATGTGCACATTGAGGGATCCTTTAGACCTGAAACTATTACCACACTGAAAACATGTGAAAGGCTTCTCTCCAGTGTGAAATAGCATGTGTCTTTTAAGGCCTATTTTGTCCATGTAACTTTTTCCACACTGAAGGCATGTGAAAGGTTTCTCTCCAGTGTGAATTTTAATGTGGTGGTTAAGACTTCTTTTTTGTGTGAAACTCTTTCCACACTGAGGGCAGGTAAATAATTTTTTGGCTTGAGTTTTGTTTTGTGAGGAATTCTTCTCAGTCTGTGAGCAACTGAAAGATTTTTCTCCAGTTATGAAATGATCAGGATTCTGATACTGATGTTCCTCCTTCACTTCATTCAGTTCTTGACTTTCTTCTTTCACTTCTGTTGGCTCTCTATTTTCCTCTTTCATTTCCATGAAGTCTGAAAAGAAAATATCAGTTAAAATCAATTAAGGCTTTTAATGTAATGGAAGAAATCTACAAAGGAGGCATCAGTTTTTATATGGTATTTTATGTGCTGTAGGTTCATAAAATGTGTCTTGTACATGTTAATTACAACAAATTTGGGCTGCATGATTTGTGTGATCAGGGACAGAATGCAATAATTCGTTTTTTTAAACAAGCTTTGACACAAGTATGTAACGCTGTCATAACAGTGATGCCTGAACTTAACGCGTCAACAGCAGAGCAGACTTACTTCAAAACAAAAACATTGTAAGGTGAAAGATTTCCTGTTGTTTGCATCATTCTGCAAACCTTCAAGTAGATAAGATGCTCTCGAGAGGTTGCAGAGACTTTAATGCTTACTTCATAAATTGCAGTGAACTGCATTTTGTCTGTTGCTTTTTCATACCTTTGTATGACCATACATGTGCTTCTAATAAACAGTGCCACTTGAAACTATTGTGTATTGAATTTTTAAAAAAACATTTAAACTAGCAATTAAATCAATGCTCGGTTAATGATACATAGGATAGGTGATACGTGGTAATGAACGTAAAAAAGTTCATTTATATAACCTTGAGGTAAAGTAAAAACATCTTTATAAGTGCATAATGCAAACAGGGAAGCCTATAAAAGGTGCGAACTAATGTGCAAATGAGGCAGTGCAAAAAGGTAAGTAAAACATTTAAAGTACTGAACAGTTGAACTAGCAAATTATATACATAATAAACACCAATGTACAAAATATAAACACAATAATTATGAAAGGTTAATGGTGTTATGATCCTTTATTCTCTTGTAGTGTTTTTTAACATCCTTTAATTTCAATCTACTGTACATAGTTTAATGTTGTGGTCTTTGAAGCTTAACTCGACTGTCAGATATTATTTGTACATTCTCTTGTTTCTGGTTCAACGTTTCAAACTCGATTTTTTTCTTTTCTATAAATACTCAGCAGAGCCGGCACAGTTATTGAAAAACCTACAATAACAACAACTCAAATGTTTTAGCGAAGCTTACTAACCAAACTTAAAAATGATCTAACTTAAAAATGATCGAAATCGGCTGGCTAATGACTGATGGCTGAACCCAAATAGTTCCATTTTACAAGGAAAGTACTACCAAAGGTTCCTGGTTTGGTTCAGGTTTTAGCTCCACATAGAAACATATTACTGTGGTGGACCTGAACTAGAAAACATTTCTGCAGTTGAAGAATCTGACATTATTTTAGTGTGTTAAAAAGTGCTTTTTTTGCAGCTTCGGATGTCGAAAAACATTATTTTCGTTGCACAAAAGCAGTGTTTTTTTTGTATGTTTTTTTTTTTACACTTATTTTAGGTGGGGAAGCTGAAATTTAAAGGAATAGTTCATCCAAAAATGAAAATTCTCTCAACATTTACTCACCCTCATGCCATGCCAGATGTGTATGACTTCCATTGCAGAACACAAACAAAGATTTTTAGAAGAATATATCAGCTCAGCAGACAGACTGGCTTGACCGACAGTCTGCTAGCTGCCTTGAGATGTCACACAAGTCACAATGAACAACACAGAGATACAGTGCATCCGGAAAGTATTCACAGCGCTTCACTTTTTCCACATTTTGTTATGTTACAGCCTTATTCCAAAATGGATTAAATTCATTATTTTCCTCAAAATTCTACAAACAATACCCCATAATGACAACGTGAAAAGAAGTTTGTTTGAAATCTTTGCAAATTTATTAAAAATAAAAACTAAAAAAAAATCACATGTACATAAGTATTCACAGCCTTTGCTCAATACTTTGTTGAAGCACCTTTGGCACCAATTACAGCCTCAAGTCTTTTTGAGTATGATGCTACAAGCTTGGCACACCTATTTTTGGGCAGTTTCTCCCATTCTTCTTTGCAGGACCTCTCAAGCTCCATCAGGTTGGATGGGGAGCGTCGGTGCACAGCCATTTTCAGATCTCTCCAGAGATGTTCAATCGGGTTCAAGTCTGGGCTCTGGCTGGGCCACTCAAGGACATTCAGAGTTGTCCCGTAGCCACTCCTTTGTTATCTTGGCTGTGTGCTTAGGGTCGTTGTCCTGCTGGAAGATGAACCTTCGCCCCAGTCTGAGGTCCAGAGCGCTCTGGAGCAGGTTTTCATCAAGGATGTCTCTGTACATTGCTGCATTCATCTTTCCCTCGATCCTGACTAGTCTCCCAGTTCCTGCCACTGAAAAACATCCCCACAGCATGATGCTGCCACCACCATGCTTCACTGTAGGGATGGTATTGGCCAGGTGATGAGCGGTGCCTAGTTTCCTCCAGAAATGATGCTTGCCATTCAGGCCAAAGAGTTCAATCTTTGTTTCATCAGACAGAGAATTTTGTTTCTCATGGTCTGAGAGTCCCCCAGGCGGGCTGTCATGTGCCTTTTACTGAGGACTGGCTTCCGTCTGGCCACTCTACCATACAGGCCTGATTGGTGGAGTGCTGCAGAGATGGTTGTTCTTCTGGAAGGTTCTCCTCTCTCCACAGAGAAATGCTGGAGCTCTGTCAGAGTGACCATCGGGTTCTTGGTCATCTCCCTGACTAAGGCCCTTCTCCCCCGATCGCTCAGTTTGGCCAGGCGGCCAGCTCTAGGAAGAGTCCTGGTGGTTCCAAACTTCTTGCATTTACGGATGATGGAGGCCACTGTGCTCATTGGAACCTTCAATGCTGCAGACATTTTTCTGTACCCTTCCCCAGATCTTTGCCTCAATACAATCCTGTCTCGGAGGTCTACAGACAATTCCTTGGACTTCATGGCTTGGTTTGTGCTCTGACATGCACTGTTAACTGTGGGACCTTATATAGACAGGTGTGTGCCTTTCCAAATCATGTCCAATCAACTGAATTTATCACAGGTGGACTCCAATCAAGTTGTAGAAACATCTCAAGGATGATCAGTGGAAACAGGATGCACCTGAGCTCAATTTTGAGTGTCATGGCACAGGCTGTGAATACTTATGTACATGTGATTTTTTTCGTTTTTTATTTTTAATAAATTTGCAAAGATTTCAAACAAACTTCTTTCACGTTGTCATTATGGGGTATTGTTTGTAGAATTTTTAGGAAAATAATGAATTTAATCCCTTTTGGAATAAGGCTGTAACATAACAAAATGTGGAAAAAGTGAAGCGCTGTGAATACTTTCCGGATGCACTGTATTTGTCACCTAGTTATCATTTAGAGACTGTGTCTGTTCCTTAAACTACCAAACACAAAACGTTTAGTATGTCATCTAGTAGTGCTGCAACTAACAATTATTTTGAAAAATCAACTAATCTATGTGCTTTCTGCCTCCTCCTCCACGTGGCGCGTGACCTTATCAGCAAGCTTATGTCATCCCTCTCATGAGCGCGTCACAGATATGTAAGGAAGCGAACATTTGTAGTTAAAAAGTATATAAGTAATGTTTTGTTTCTAAACCTAATCAATCGTTTGGGTTCAGAATAACTTTATTTATCGACTGGAGTCGTGTGGATTATTTTGATGCACCCTAAATATGCATTTTGGACCGTCAAAAAATGGAGGACATTAATTTGCATTTTTTAAAGGAGGCCTGAAATGAAATCCTAAAAATCTTAAATTCTGTTTTTATGAAGAAAGAAACTCAGATACATCTTGGATGGCCTGAGGGTGAGTAAATTATCAGCAAATTCGTTGCACATCGTTGAAAATAGCCTTCTTGATCAACAGGGTAAAAATAACTTTGTGGGAACAAAATTGGCATGCCAAGCCTAAAATATTCATTTTCTAGGCTACTTACTCTAGAGCATTCATTTTTGATGAGCAAAATGAACATGTCAACATGGTCCGTTGAAAGACGGGACCTGACTCACCTGAGGCCATTATCCTGCACTTGAAAAAGACTGCTCAGTGGTAAAAAAAACTTGCAAGCACACACAGATTTAAAGACTAAAATATGAAAACATCAATAGCGACTTGCAAGCCATTGTTTTGGAAATCCTCTTCCCACACCACCACCATAGTGATTTCCATAGAGTCTTTGCTCATCTTGTGAGGACATTTTTCTGCGCACGCCACGAGTGAGAGAGGGAAAAGGCATTTGTGGCCTGAGGTAAAATTAAACTTTGTATACATCTGCTCCAGATATCCTCTTTTTAAATAACTGTATTTTATTTTTTATTTTTTAAATTCCCAATGCACTCTAAGTCCTCGTGGTGGCGTAGTGACTCGCCTCTATCCAGGTGGCGGAGGAAGAATCTCAGTTGCCTCCGTGTCTGAGATTGTCAATCCACGCATCTTATCACGTGGCTTGTTGAGTGCGTTACCGCGGAGACCTAGTGCATGTGGAGGCTTCACGCTATTCTCCACGGCATCCACGCACAACTCATCACGCACCCCACTGAGAGTGAGAACAACATTATAGCGACCATGAGGAGGTTAACCCACTGTGACTCTACCCACCCTAGCAACAGGGCCAATTGGTTGCTTAGGAAGCCTGACTGGAGTCACATGGCACACCACGATTCCAGGTGTGGTAGTCAGCATCTTTACTTGCTGAGCTACCCAGGCCCCCCTTTTAAATAACTGTAATAATCATATTTAAAATGTGTCACATTGACATAACAGTAATTTTAGAGCAGTCTATGTAAAAAATATAAAGCAAAATGTAAATGTGTAAAAATGTTGAACATATTAATTGGGGAAAAAGTTGACCGACTAGTAATTCCAGTGTTGACTAGCAGCATCAGTGACGTTTAGTCGACTAGTCTCTTACATCCCTATATTCAACATGTGCTTACTAACAATAAAGAGGACAAAATCATATATTAAAAATACCTCTAAATGACATTCACTGAATTAAAGGGAAAAAAAATACTTGAGGATTATTAAGTTTAATTTGATTAAAAAAAAATATATATATATATATATATATATATATATATATACACACAGGTGCATCTCAATAAATTAGAATGTCGTGGAAAAGTTCATTTATTTCAGTAATTTAACTCAAATTGTGAAACTTGTGTATTAAATAAATTCAATGCACACAGACTGAAGTAGTTTAAGTCTTTGGTTCTTTTAATTGTGATGATTTTGGCTCACATTTAACAAAAACCCACCAATTCACTATCTCAACAAATTAGAATACATCATAAGACCAATAAAAAAAAACATTTTTAGTGAATTGTTGGCCTTCTGGAAAGTATGTTCATTTACTGTATATGTACTCAGTACTTGGTAGGGGCTCCTTTTGCTTTAATTACTGCCTCAATTCAGCGTGGCATGGAGGTGATCAGTTTGTGGCACTGCTGAGGTGGTATGGAAGCCCAGGTTTCTTTGACAGTGGCTTTCAGCTCATCTGCATTTTTTGGTCTCTTGTTTCTCATTTTCCTCTTGACAATACCCCATAGATTCTCTATGGGGTTCAGGTCTGGTGAGTTTGCTGGCCAGTCAAGCACACCAACACCATGGTCATTTAACCAACTTTTGGTGCTTTTGGCAGTGTGGGCAGGTGCCAAATCCTGCTGGAAAATGAAATCAGCATCTTTAAAAAGCTGGTCAGCAGAAGGAAGCATGAAGTGCTCCAAAATGTCTTGGTAAACGGGTGCAGTGACTTTGGTTTTCAAAAAACACAATGGACCAACACCAGCAGATGACATTGCACCCCAAATCATCACAGACTGTGGAAACTTAACACTGGACTTCAAGCAACTTGGGCTATGAGCTTCTCCACCCTTCCTCCAGACTCTAGGACCTTGGTTTCCAAATGAAATACAAAACTTGCTCTCATCTGAAAAGAGGACTTTAGCCCAGGTAAGATGCCTCTGACGTTGTCTGTGGTTCAGGAGTGGCTTAACAAGAGGAATACGACAACTGTAGCCAAATTCCTTGACACGTCTGTGTGTGGTGGCTCTTGATGTCTTGACCCCAGCCTCAGTCCATTCCTTGTGAAGTTCACCCAAATTCTTGAATCGATTTTGCTTGACAATCATAAGGCTGCGGTTCTCTCGGTTGGTTGTGCATCTTTTTCTTCCACACTGTTTCCTTCCACTCAACTTTCTGTTAGCATGCTTGGATACAGCACTCTGTGAACAGCCAGCTTCTTTGGCAATGAATGTTTGTGGCTTACCCTCCTTGTGAAGGGTGTCAATGATTGTCTTCTGGACAACTGTCAGATCAGCAGTCTTCCCCATGATTGTGTAGCCTAGTGAACCAAACTGAGAGACCATTTTGAAGACTCAGGAAACCTTTGCAGGTGTTTTGAGTTGATTAGCTCATTGGCATGTCACCATATTCTAATTTGTTGAGATAGTGAATTGGTGGGTTTTTGTTAAATGTGAGCCAAAATCATCACAATTAAAAGAACCAAAGACTTAAACTACTTCAGTCTGTGTGCATTGAATTTATTTAATACACGAGTTTCACAATTTGAGTTGAATTACTGAAATAAATGAACTTTTCCACGACATTCTAATTTATTGAGATGCACCTGTATATATATATATATATATATATAATTAGAGTGTTTTTGTCTTGTTTTAAATATCAAAATATCTAAAGATCCTTAAAAACAAGATACATTTACTTGAGAAGCAACATATAAGATATTTAGACTTGCTTTCAGAGAATAAATCTTGAATACGAGTATATTTTGTCTTTACTGAACTGGCAGAAGTATGAACGTTAAAAAATACAATCATAAACAAAATTCACAAATTCAAGATTCAGTCTCTGAAAGTCAAAATATGTTGCTTCTCAGGTAAATGTATCTTGTTTTAAGGATTTTTAGATATTTTAAAATATTTACTGTAAATATAGAATTTTATATTCAACATTCTCTGAAAAAAAAAAAAAACAATTCTTCAGCAGCATAGCTCCTCAAGTAAATGTCTATTGTTTTAAAGGAGCTTTATATATTTATACTGGAAAACAAGCCAGAAAAGACTAATAAAAACATATTTTGTTGCAGTGTATAATGAGCTAAAAGTAGCCTCTCCCACCTTTATGTTCACTTGATTTCGATCCATCTTTAACTCACAAAAAACAAACACTCTCTTCTTACAGTAATAAAGCTGTGTATTGCTGATTTCTTTCTGATAAGAGTGGGTGAATTCCAATTGAAAGTGATCATCCATATGCCCTACTTACTTCAAAGGACACATCTCTTATGTGAGCACTCTGAAGGGAGCATGAAAGTACTGTATGAATGTACCCTTTGCTAAAAGTCTTGTAAAAGGGCTCTTCATGAAAAAAAATCTTACTTTCATTTGGAATGACCCTTCGGGTGGCATCCCCTTCCCGCAGTGCCCCTCAAGGGTCAAAACTGCCGTTTGGAAAATGCCCAATATAAGCCGGGTGGAATTTCAAACTCTCTTGCACTGTTTTTCACGAGACCCTTAAAAGCAGCTCTGACTGCACAGAGAAATGCCAGTTTCGGAGTTTGTGCTTATTTACATGACCCGCTTCTTTATTATTTGAACTTCAATAAAGGATTCATTAAAGATATAACCCCGGGGTGTTTCCTTTAAAGACGCTCTGACATGCAAGTTTTGCTCCAGTGGAACACCAGCTCCACTTTATTTCATGACGACACTGCTTCTGTATATTATTATTTAGTTTTTTGTATAATTCATTCATATTTTGTGATCTTCATCACCTTAAGCTGTTTGGATAGTTTGGAGTGCGTCTGGACTGTGAGCTGTGTTCTTCTTCCTCTCTTCTATCATGCACACAATCTGCAGTGCTCCTTCCGCACGTCATCATCATCATTAGAGTTTCATATGATCTCATGTATCAAATGACTGACAACAAAAAATGTTGTCTACAATTTTTTATTGTTGACGTTGTCAATAACGTTGACTAATCATTTCAGCCCTAAGAATTCACCCCAAAATAACCCTGTTTGTAATGACTTTTAACGCTGAAGTTCTCTTTTCTATACAGCTAGTTTCTTTAGTCTGTGTTTGAGTGGCAGGGAAAAAGAAATGTCATAAATTATTTAAATGTCAACAGAATGCAATAAGAAGTGTGTAGGAGGACATATGAAAAATAGGTTCATTGAGTTTTGTCTTAAGACACTTATAGCATATGTTTTTGTTCTGAAACCTCTTTGAAGTTTGTTCAGCAGGATATATTGATATGAAATGTAACAGAGGTTTGTTTTTGTTACATTTTTATTGACACATTGATTTTCCTTGTTGAATGTTAAAATAAGCTTAAAAATGTATGTAATGGCTCAGTGTTGAGTTTACAGTTAAAACTTCAATTCAGATTAATTTGGACTCTGCTCGGACTCGGCTTGTTATGTCCGACTCAATTGGTTAAAGACTCAAACTTGACTCGGACTCAACTAAGCTGGACTCGAACCCAACTCTAACAGGTTGTGTCCTCCCAACTATGTTAATTTTTAAAGAGAAATGGTATCTCTAAAGAATTTCAGTTAGGATTTGGGCCCATCATAATACAGAGACTGCTCTTATCAGAGTTACAAATTAATTGCTCTTATCATCTGACTGCAGCTGCATCTTTCTTCTAGTGCCATTAGCCTTTGACACCATAGACCCTGGCATTCTCTTGGATAGGTTCAAAAAACAAAATCAGGTATGCTCCGAAGTTCTTCAAAAAATATATGAAGGTGCTCTTGAATGAGGAAATAATAATCCAAAAAAACAAAGGAAAATCAAGGCACACTTCCAGATCAGAAATATAGTTAAAAAGCCTTTGTCAATGGCTATAACAATAACAGTAAAAAAGAGGGCTGCAAACCTGTTTTTTTTTTTTTTTTTTAACACATATCGGCAAAAATGCCTTCTTCAGGGTGCAGTCTACAACAAACAAAAGTGACTTAGGGTGCTTTCACACTGGCAGTTTAGTTTGAAACAGAGCACGGTTCACATCAAAAATTGGTAATGTGAAAGCTGTCATGTGGACCGGGGAGCGCACTGCGGTACCGAACCCGAGACTACCTGTAGGAGGTGCATTTTAGCCGATGACGACACCTATCTATCTATACACCTTATAAATACTATATATAAATACTATTATAGGTAGTATTTTATTATTATTAATATAGGGTATAATAGGAGATGACAGTGGTGATAACTTCACCTTGGACACGAGCGTGAGTAAGCATGCAGTGTAAACAAAGATGCAAATGAATTCCTTGCAATCAGCTGTCTCCTCAAAAAATGGCATTTGCAAGCAGCAGCAGCGAGCCGCCTTCCCCTGGACATGAGTTACACCATGAAGCGCACATATACGCAGTTGTCGTTCACTCTGCTGTACATAATGGCACCAAAATAACAAAAAAACTAAAAGTACGATGAGTCGCATTGTGCTCTCCATGCGTGTTTGTGATGACGTAAGATGAACGCAAATGGACCAGGGTTCGATAGAATCAAGTGAGTGTGTAACCAGACCAACGCTGCGGGGGGCACTGGGAACAATCGCACTCGGAATCGGACCGCAGCAAACGTTCCCAGTGCGAAAGCCCCCTTAAGAAAAAACTCTCACTTTATTACTGCTAAATTAGGCACACCTGCTCAGAAGAAATCACTAACACACATAATTTAGTGTCAGAAATCTACTAGGTGGAGTATATCTAGGTACTTATATTATAGTAAATGATGTCAAAATAAAGAGAGAGAAAACATATCAACCTTCTACGATCATGTTGGAGAAAGAATTTTAAGGCTCTCTGATTAACTCACAAGCCCTTATCTCTCATGAAGGAAGACTTTGAGATTCTGTTTCTTGCATTTTATCATCTCCACAGAAATAGAGCAGGGCATCTCCTCTGTCTCACTGCGTGTTATTAACACTGCATGAATAAACCCACAATGACCACGGACATTTGCCATTACATGGCCGTTAAGTGAAACTGGAATGCTTTGCGTTCACAAAGTTTATACCTCGTTTATATTTTCACGGGGGTTTGGCGCAAGCCTCTGTAGACATCAGAGCGCTTGAGAAGTGGTTCATCTTCATGCTCTCAAGAGAGCTGCTCGTGACGTCCGTGGTGCGGTTCCCTGAGATGCTTGGAGCTCAACTGAATGAGACACAAATGCTTTTTCCTGTGCGCTCATGAGACAGCATGCAGGGAAAGACGAGGCTGAATCCAGCTTCTTAATCAACTGCTTTTTATTCAGTAAAAGGGCCTTGGTGCTTCGACACTACACAACAATATCACTGGCGAGTGAAATGTTAATATTTACTTGCCAGTGGCTAATAACAGAAGTTTTTTGGTTGCATAGTGCGAAATTTACTCGCATATGCGAGTGATTTACTCACAATGTAGAGGGCTGCATATATATATATATATATATATATATATATATACACACACAGTTGTGCTCAAAAGTTTGCATACCCTGGCAGAAATTGTGAAATTTTGGCATTGATTTTGAAAATATGACTGATCATGCAAAAAAAACTGTCTTTTATTTAAGTATAGTGATTATATGAAGCCATTTATTATCACATAGTTGTTTGGCTCCTTTTTAAATAATAATTATAACAGAAATCACCCAAATGGCCCTGATCAAAAGTTTACATACCCCTTGAATGTTTGGCCTTGTTACAGACATACAGGGTGACACACACAGGTTTAAATGGCAATTAAAGGTTAATTTCCTACACCTGTGACTTTTTAAATTGCAATTAGTGCCGGTGTATAAATAGTCAAGTGAGTTTGTTAGCTCTCACGTGGATGCACTGAGCAGGCTAGATACTGTGCCATGGGGAGCAGAAAAGAACTGTCAAAAGACCTACGTAACAAGGTAATGGAACTTTATAAAGATGGAAAAGGATATAAAAAGATATCCAAAGCCTTGAAAATGCCAGTCAGTACTGTTCAATCACTTATTAAGACGTGGAAAATTTGGGGATCTCTTGATACCAAGCCAAGGTCAGGTAGACCAAGAAAGATTTCAGCCACAACTGCCAGAAGAATTGTTCGGGATACAAAGAAAAACCCACAGGTAACCTCAGGAGAAATACAGGCTGCTCTGGAAAAAGATGGTGTGGTTGTTTCAAGGAGCACAATATGACGATACTTGAACAAAAATGAGCTGCATGGTCGAGTTGCCAGAAAGAAGCCTTTACTGTGCCAATGCCACAAAAAAGCCCGGTTACAATATGCCCGACAACACCTTGACATGCCTCACAGCTTCTGGCACACTGTAATTTGGAGTGACGAGACCAAAATAGAGCTTTATGGTAACAACCATAAGCGCTATGTTTGGAGAGGGGTCAACAAGGCCTATAGTGAAAAGAATACCATCCCCACTGTGAAGCATGTTGGTGGCTCACTGATGTTTTGGGGGTGTGTGAGCTCTAAAGGCACTGGGAATCTTGTGAAAATTGATGGCAAGATGAATGCAGCATGTTATCAGAAAATACTGGCAGACAATTTGCACTCTTCTGCATGAAAGCTGCGCATGGGACGTTCTTGGACTTTCCAGCACGACAATGACCCTAAGCACAAGGCCAAGTTGACCCTCCAGTGGTTACAGCAGAAAAAGGTGAAGGTTCTGGAGTGGCCATCACAGTCTCCTGACCTTAATATCATCGAGCCACTCTGGGGAGATCTCAAACGTGCGGTTCATGCAAGACGACCAAAGACTTTGCATGACCTGGAGGCATTTTGCCAAGATGAATGGGCAGCTATACCACCTGCAAGAATTTGGGGCCTCATAGACAACTATTACAAAAGACTGCACACTATCATTGAGGCTAAAGGGGGCAATACACAGTATTAAGAACTAAGGGTGTCATTTCTTTTTTTTCTTTGTTGCCATGTTTTGATTTATGATTGTGCCATTCTGTTATAACCTACAGTTGAATATGAATCCCATAAGAATTAAAAGAAATGTGTTTTGCCTGCTCACTCATGTTTTCTTTAAAAACGGTACATATATTACCAATTCTCCAAGGGTATGCAAACTTTTGAGCACAACTGTTTAATATAAATTATAAATATATAACCACAATAGGAAAAATACATCAACTATTTAAAAAAAGGACTGAAGTCAATTTCTTCATTTAAACCTGGAAAATCCATTGCCTTCATCTGTTTCTACTGTTTCTTAAGCTTCCACTACAAGACTATCAGGGCTGCTATTGTGGGCTGCCTGAAAATGCCTCATCATAGGATAGTCCATATTATGTTTTCTAATGGCATACTTATGTTCAGAGACCCTATCCTTTAAACAATGCTTTGTTCTCCCAATGTAAAAGCAACCGCAACTGCATGATAGACGATACACTACATACTGTGTGTTGCAATTAATGAAGGACTTAACCTCATAAGCTTTTTTAGTCTTAAAGTCAATGTACTGTTTACCCTCCTTTATATTACAGCAATGATTACATGAGCCACATTTATATAAGCCCTTTAAAGACTGATGAAGCAAAGTAGTTTTGTTTTTGCTAGATAAGTGACTTTTTACTAATTTGTCTTTTAGGACAGTGCTCTTCTGAAACAGATTTTGGGAGGGCCAGGAAAAACTTCCCTAAGAGTGGGATCACTCTGGATCAAATTCCAATTGGACATGACAACTTGTTTTATATGATTGGACAAATGGCCATATAACAAAATAAACTTGATTTTCTGTTCTTTTTTTCTGTGTAGTTTTAAAAAATTCAGTTCTAGAGGTTAGAAGGGCTTTATCACGCGCTCTGTGGACCACCTTTTTCTGATATCCCCTTAATGTAAAGTGCTCTACTAATGAATTTGCCTATGTTTGAAACTCATTATCCATGTCACAAATACGTTGAAATTGTCCAAATGGGATATTATCTTTCAGCCATCTCGGATGGAAACTGTCAGCTCTTAATAAAGTGTTTCTATCTGTTGGCTTCCTATATAACTGATTTGACTTTGTGAATGATCTATCCTCAATTTGAAATTTCTGTCATTATTGTTAATATGATCAGCAAAATGAAACAATTCATCCTTGGTGCACGTCCACAAACACAAGATGTAATCTATATATTGCCCCAACCACAAAATACCGCCAGTGTGTTCAGATTGATGCACATAACCCCATAACCCAATAAATAAATTAGCATAATTCGGAGCATAACATGCTCCCATTGCTGTCCCACGTACTTGTATGTATTGAGTTGATCTTGAAAGAGAAACACATTATGTTTTAAGTCCATTCTGTTAACTGTAAAACAAATTCAGGAGGAGGATGAACATCTAAAGGTCTACTGTTCAAAAAATGTCCAAGAGCCTCCAGTCCATGTTGGTGACTGATGTTTGTGTACAAAGACTCCACATCAAAAGTTACCAAATAACAGTTGTCTGACACCCTTATTTCTTGTAGTACATTTAAAACATGATTACTGTCTCGAATGTAAGACGGTAGTCATTGGGCCAGAGGTTTTATAAAGAAATCCACAAATTGTGAAGCTGGATCAGTAAGTGGCCCGTTTGATGAAATAATGGGTCGTCCTGGTGGACTCTGATTTTTATGTATTTTGGGGAGCATATAAAATGTGGGTAGTCTAGAATAAGAGCACAACAGAAAATCATGCTCTTGTTTATTAATCCATCCAGATTCGATGGCATTCAGTAAAATCTATTTCAACGACTCTTCCATATGGTTCAATGGATTGGAAGGTAGTTTTTGGTAGTAATGTTCATTACTGAGTGGTCGAAAAGCTTCCTCAATATATTTTTCTTTGTCCATTACTACAACAGCGCCACCTTTGTCCTCTTGGATAGGCTTGAGAATTATGTTGGCATCTGTAGACAGTTTAGGTCCTATTTATCAGACCACTACCACTTCGTATTAGGTCCTTAGCTTTTCTCCTTATATATGCTTCCCCAGGGAGACATTATCAGGAACCATGGAATTAGTTTTTACTGTTGTGCCGACAATACTCAGCTTTAAATTTCCATGAGATCTAACGGAATTTACAAATTCTCCAAGTTAGCAGAGTGTTTTAATGATATCAAAGATTATATGGCTAGAGATTTCTTTCAACTCAATTCTGACAAAACAGTGATATTAATTATTGGACCAATAACCTCTAAATATAAGATGTTAAAATATAATTTGTCTCTCAGTAGAAGTACTGTTATGTCATCTTCTACAGTAAAGAACTTGAGTGTAACTGATAGTAATCTGTACTTTGAAAATCACATTCCAGTTTTTGTAGAACAGCATTCTTGTACCTTAGAAATATTTCATTAAACATGCTATCTGTTTCTGATGCTGAAAAGCTAATTTGCACATTCATGACCTCAAGACTAGATTATTGTAATGCACTACTGGCTGGATGTCCTTCAGGCTCAATAAATAAACTTAAGTTGGTTCAAAATGCAGCAGCTAGAGTGCTTCCTAGAACAAAGAAATATAATCATATCAGCCCAGTTTTATTGTCATTACATTGGCTGCCTGCTAGGTTTCGTATCAGTTTTAAAATTCTGCTAATTACTTGCAAAGCTTTGGATTGTCTAGCTCATCAGTACTTTAGCAACCTTCTATCATGCTATAATCCATCAAGCGCACTACAATAGCAAAACTACAATCCGACCTGTTAATAGTGTTTACAATATCAAAATCCTCAAAGGAGGTAGATCCTTGTCCTATTTGTCACTAAACTATGGAATAGCCTTCCTAGCATTGTTCGGGACACACTCTCTCACTTTCAAGGTCATATCATGCACCCCCCCCAAAAAAGATCTGATTCATAGCAGGGAACTTTTAACTTTAAAGGCTGAAATACACCAGGCACTCTTATTCTGAAATGCATGCGCTTCACTGCTTCCAGCTGCTCATTCAAACAGATAAGGGAAATAAAATGTGCACTCCTACAATAATCTACAAGGTATTACAATATAAACAATTAAAAGTAAACATTGTCATATTTCATCAACACTATATCCTCATCTTCAACAGTAATAGCAATACTAATAGCTTGTCATAAATTTCCGATATGCCTTAATAATTGTGAACTGCTCTGCAACAGCTGAAAACACTCACAAGCCCCCACGTGCTTGGAGAAAATACAGTGCCGCGTTTTCACTCTGAAGGATGCAGCGCATGCATTTATTTAATTCGATCGTTTTCTTTTAAAGCTTGATAATCACATTAGGTCATATAAGTCCCCCCCCACCAAATTTAAGGCCTCTTTAAATGACAATTAAGACTTTTGTTGTAACTGTTTTGTTATAATTAAGACTTTAGTTGAGAATTGCCTCTTTCAGAGTTGTTCGGCATACTGAGAACTGATGTGCTGCTGACATTGAGCATGCATGTGATTAAGGGGCGAAATGTATGTTTCTGGTGTATTTTGCTGCACAACAGAAAGTATAACAAATAAAACATACTGGAAATATATTTATGACTTGATTGTATTACCGTTTTATCAACGTATGAAGATGATCAAGTATACAGTTCTCGAGTCAACAGTACATTGAGTCGATCACAGCAGTTCGCGAGTTACCACACTGAACTGAAAATCGCGACATTTTGGGTTTTTTGAGCGGCTGGAGCTTGTTTTGTGAATCACACTTTTCCTTAAAGAAACTTTTGCATTGATGAAAGATTACTTTTGCATTGAAGATCCCGGACAGATTGAGAGTGGACACTACGGATGATCGCAAAATATCTACATGCTCACACAAAGGATGTCTTTTATAAAGCTGACGGATTGTGTAAGTCATGGTATATACGTTTATGTGGCCTCCGAGTGAACTGACTCGACCATCCGGGGAACCGGGATGCCGGTTTTGTTTCTTTTTGTATTGGTTCCGCTTAGCGGCTGGAGCTTGTTCTATTGAATAACACTCCTTTGGAACAGCTGTGGATTAATCTGTTCATTCTTCGTGCTTATTCCTCCTGCTGGCTGTAGTTTGTTTTGTTGAGTTTTTTTTTACGAGACATTGGAATGATTACACCATCCGCTGAACTCATAACAGCCAGCTCACTGAACATTCGTTTGTCTGTCTGAGGAATCTGAACGGTTTTATATCAGCTGGAATTTGTTTTGTGGAAGATCACATCCTTGAGACAGTTCTGTGGATGAAACTACACATTCTTTGTGTTCATTCTTCCTATTGACTGGGTTTATTTTACAAAGTATTTTCTGTTATGTAATTTTGCCTCAAATTTGTGAGGCAAAATTGAGCAATCCGATGGCAAAATTGTCATGGGGGCTCGTGGGCATTCATGGACCTTTTGAGTTGAGAGGGATTGTCTTAAGTTGGTGCTTTCGTGCGCTGGGTTAATGCGCACGTTTTTCTTTTTTCTGTTTGTTATGTTCGGGGGTTGATTGTTTCACTAATGGGGAATGTGGTCTGTATTATTTTGTTTTTCACACACAATTTATTTTTTTTTATTATATCAATATGTCAGTTGTTAATATGAGTGTACTATCTCCACATGGAATGTGAATGGGTTAGGACTCCCCATAAAAAGAAGGAAGGTTATTTCTTTTCTTAAGCGTAAGAAATATGATATAGTGTTTCTTCAAGAAACATATCTCTCCCCACAGGAAGCTGAAACATTTGGGAAGATATGGGGTGGACATGTTTTTTTTAGTGCTGGCTCAAGTAAGAGCAAAGGAGTCATTATATTGTTAAATAAACATCTACAATTCAAATGTCTCAAACAGATTAAAGATAAATAAGGAAGAGTCATTATTGTTTTAGCAGAAATTCAGGGGCAAAGGTTGATTTTGGCTAATATTTACGCACCTAATGCTGATGATCAGGGCTTTTTTATAGATCTTCAAGGGATGTTGCAAGC
This sequence comes from Myxocyprinus asiaticus, assembly GCF_019703515.2. Taxonomy (NCBI): domain Eukaryota; kingdom Metazoa; phylum Chordata; class Actinopteri; order Cypriniformes; family Catostomidae; genus Myxocyprinus; species Myxocyprinus asiaticus. Next base: position 5,199,004 of record NC_059356.1, on the reverse strand, counting down.
CGCTGGCACCCCTCATGATATAATATTGGGAGGAGACTTTAATCTTTTAATGGACTCAGTCCTTGATCATAGTGAAGCAAAAGTGTGTAAGCCACCTAGAGCAACACTGACGCTTCACAGGATGTGTAAAAATCTTGGTCTTACGGATATTTGGAGACTTTTGAACCCATCTGGTAGGGACTATAAATTGTTTTCATCAGTCCATAAGATTTATTCTAGAATAGATTTTTTTTTTTATATCCAAATCCCTCATTTCATCTGTTGTTGATTGCTCAATTGGAAACATTTTAGTCTCAGATCACGCCCTGGTGAGTTTAGAGGTGCTGCCACATATAGAGAAAAAGAAATCATATAGTTGCCACCTTAATGTGTCCCTTTTGCAAAATCCTGATTTCCAACAAATGTTAAAGCCTGAAATCAATGTTTATATGGAGACCAACTGGTCCTCAGTATCCTCTATGGGCGTGGCTTGGAAGGCACTTAAGGCGGTTCTTAGGGGTCGGATCATACAGTATGCCTCATTCATCAAAAAATCCAAAGCACGAGAACTTGTGGAGTTGGAAGAGAATATTAAAAGTGCAGAGGCAGAGCTGGAGCACCGTATGTCAGCTGATGGCCTCAGAGTATTGACCTAATTGAAATATAGACATAATACTATTTTGTCACGGAAAGTGGAGTTTTGGTTATTCAGGGCAAGACAGTCATACTTTGAGTCGGGTGACAAAACAGGGAAGCTTTTGGCTAGATATATAAAGAAGAGAGAGTCTCTTTCTATCATTCCCTCAGTGAAATCTGCTGGTTGTGAATTTTCTTTACTTCAGCCATTGATATTAATAATGCCTTTAAAGAGTTCTATATTGATTTTTATAGTTCCACATCTTCGTCTACTGATGAAGATATTAGAAACTTTGTGGAACCATTAGAACTTCCAAAACTGACGACTGAGCAAAAAAACTCTCTTGATTCTGAGATAACCTTGGAGGAGCTTGACAAGATAATTAAGTCCCTACCTACTGGCAAGGCTCCGGGGCCAGATGGTTTTGCCGCTGAATTTTTTAGATCCTATGCTACAGGACTGGCTTCACTTTTGTTAGAAGTTTATACTGAATCATTAAAGAATGGAAAGCCTCCTCCAACCATGACACAAGCCCGGATCAGTCTGATTCTTAAAAAGGACAAAGATCCAAGTGAGTGATCCAACTAGATGTAAAAATATTGTCAAAATGTTTGGCTAACCGATTAAGTAAAGTTATGACATCTCTTATACATATAGATCAGGTGGTGGTTTTTTCGGGGCTGTAGCTCTCCTGAAAACATCGGGCGTCTCATCAATATCATGTGGTCAGTGGCGAATGATAAGTCTCCGGTTACTGCCATCTCACTTGACGCCGAAAAGGCGTTTGATATGGTAGAATGGGTTTATCTTTTTAAGATTTTGGAAATGTATGGGTTTGGGAGTACATTTATTGGTTTATTAAGTTACTTTATAAACACCCTGTAGCAGCGGTACAAACAAATGGATTAATTTCAGATTATTTAACTCTGGATAGGGGAACTCGGCAGGGCTGCCCTCTTTCCCCATTATTGTTCTGTCTTGCCCTGTAACCATTAGCAGCTGCAATAAGAAAGGAGGATGATTTTCCAGGGGTGATTGCAGGAGATGTGGCACATAAGCTTCTGCTTTATGCAGATGATATTTTATTATTTGTCTCTGAAACTACTAGATCTATGCCCTGCCTTTACAGAATTATTAATTCCTTTTCCAAGTTCTCAGGATACAAAGTGAATTGGTCTAAATCCGAAGCTTTGGCTCTGACAGCGTACTGTCCAATAACGGCTTTCCAGCCGGGCGCCTTCCAGTGGCTCAAACAGGGCATTAAGTATTTGGGGATTTTATTCCCAGCAAATCTGTCTGATTTAGTTAGAGTCAATTTTGACCCTTTAATAAAAAGATTTTCGAGCGATGTGGGCAGGTGGGCTTCATTACATTTATCGATGATTGGAAAGGTTAATGTTATTCAAATGAATTGTATTCCAAAATTTAACTACCTGCTACAGTCCCTACCTGTCAATGTCCCCCTCTCTTATTTCAAGCAATTCGATAGCATAGCGAAGTCCTTCATTTGGAATGGTAAACGTCCCAGTTTGCATTTTAATAAGTTACATAGGCCGATTGACAAAGGTGGGCTAGGCCTACCCAAGATTTTGTTTTATTACTATGCGTTCAGTCTCAGACATTTGGCTCATTGGTCACTTCCACCTGAGAGAGCCCCTCCCTGGTTTGTTATTGAACAGGCAGTTCTTGCCCCTATTTCGCCGTTACAAAGCATCTCTATCAAACTAATTTGAAAAGTTAAGTTACACCCCGTTATTTCGACATTTCACTTGGTATGGACTAAAGTGTCCAGATTGTTTAAATTGGACACTTATTTAAATGTTGCCTCAAGCATATGGCAGAACCCAAGACTATGTATTGGCAAGTCCCCTTTCTGCTGGCCAGAGTGGATTGTGAGGGGGGGTTGCTACACTCGGTGACCTATATGAAAGTGGTGTGTTGAGACCGTTTGAAAACTTGGTCCAACATTTTGGGATCCCCAGACCTCAGTTTTATAGGTATTTACAATTGCACCACCTGCTTTGTACTATTTTGGGGAGTAGCACACACCCCCCTGAGGAGGCAGATGGTTTGGGACAGGTGAATGACCTATTGGAAAAGGTCATGAGGCATCAGTGTATTACTCCCTGTTAATTCAGAGTATGGGGGATGGAGCTTTAACTTCTATTAAGAAATTATGGGAGAAAGATTTGAATTTGGTATTGGAGGATGGAGTGTGGGCTAAGATTCTGAAAAATGTCATGTCTGCATCTAGAGATGCAAGGGTTCGCCTTATGCAATTTAAGATTTTACAAAGATTTTATTGGACCCCCTGTAGATTATATAGGCTTGGTCTTAAAGACACACCCACATGCTGGCGATGCCAGTCAGAAGTTGGAGACATAGCCCATGTTTTTTGGGGATGCGTTAAGATCCAAGATTTTTGGTTAAAGATTCAGAATTATTTGCATGACATTCTGGGCACTCAAATTTTACTTTGCCCCAGACTTTGCATTTTGGGCGATGGGGAAGTTATAAATTCGGGTGACAAATATATAAAAATTGGGTTCTGACTGGCGTGATGATCGGTAGACAAATTATTTTAAGGGGATGGAAGTCAGACGGAGCGCCACCATTTCCAGAGTGGTGTGCGGCGATGGGGAGGGTGGCGGATTATGAGAAGATGATAGATGGAAGGCTGGGGCGGGAGGACTTATTTTTCAGGAAGTGGGGTAGGTATTTGGCAGTTTTGGAGGACTCTAGGGGAAGGGATGAGGAGGGAGATGTTTAGTTTAATTATGTATATTTATTATATATTTTATTTTTTTATTTTTTATCTGTTGTCCTTTCTCTTTGAATCAATAAAAAATTTTAATTACAAAAAAAAAGAAAAAAAAAAGGGTGAGTTTATTAAGACTAGTTGAATCACTTGCTTTAGACATGTAGAATATCCAACATATAATTGCCAGTCTGCAATCGATTTGCTTAAGAAGACATTCATTGATCGACTGGAGATGCATGGATTACTTTTACACTGCCTTAATTTGAATTTTGGACCGTTAAAGTGTTGGCACCCGTTTACTTGCATTATAAGGACCTGACAGAGCTCTATCTTATTCTAAAAATCTTTATTTGTGTTCTGCTGAAGACATACAGTCACACACATCTCAGATGGCATCAGGGTAAGTGAATAATGAGAGAATTTTCATTTTTGGGTGAACTATTCCTTTAATTGAGAAACACGAAGGAAATTAGCGATAACTGTAACATGTAATTTATATTAATATTTAACTTATTAAATACACTCAGTGAGTTTGTTCAATAGCACATTAACAATTTTTACAGTGGTATCAAAAATTGTTAGAGAATCATGAAATTTTACTGTTATCGGAACTCCTACTGACTGCTAAAATTTTGGTATTGTGTAAAACCGTAATGTGTAATACATAATACTACAGAACAGGGCTGCACACATAAGTGCAGCGAGCAGTGCATGTAACGATGTGCGCTGGCAATGACGAAGGCGATGATGTAAAGAGAACCCAAGTGCAGTTTATTTACAAGGTGCAGTATCCAAACATGAGTATAAAACAAAACATAAATGACTTGACTTGACTATGAAGCACAAAACACATCCACATTCAACAATACTTGACAATGGACTATGGAAAACATGAGGGTTAAAAACATGACATGGGAGAATATAAACCAATGAACAAACAGAACTCTAAACAAGATAATTAAACAATAAACCAATAAAAACGTCCTGGTTACTTGCGTAACCTCCGTTCCCTGATGGAGGGAACGAGATGTTGTGTCGATGTAGTGACACTAGGGGTCACTCTTTTGAGCCCGAAACACCTCTGGTCTTTGAAAAAAGGCCAATGAAAATTGGCGAGTGGTATTTGCATACCACTCCCCCGAACATACGGGTATAAGAGGAGCTGGTATGCAACCACTCATTCAGGTTTTGTGCTGAGGAGCCGAGACAAGGTCCCGGCCATTTCAGCGGGGAGTCCAGCATTGTGGCAGGAGGGACACAACGTCTTGTTCCCTCCATCAGGGAACGGAGGTTACGCAAGTAACCAGGACATTCCCTATCTGTCACTCACTTGACGTTGTGTCGATGTAGTGACACTAGGGGTCCCTATACAAAACGCCACAACTGGCTGAACTGTTACGTGAACTGGCGGTGTGTGATGGGCAGACCACTGTGTGCCTCGTAGCCAGCACACCAGGCCGACATGTAACCTCCCCCAACGCTGTTATGAGGGTCGAACGGCCCTTCGGGGACAAATCGACTGCCCAAAAGATAGAGACGGGCTAGCCCAGTCGTGGCCTCTTATCCTCTCTTTTTTTTCTCTCCCCAAAAAAAAAGAGTTAACTGACTGGGGCCACCAGGTCTACGTCGGGGGGTGTCACTCCCAAGGGGAAGACACCGTGGAGACCACACCCCACCCAAAGGGGGGTATTTTGAGTGGAAATACGTCACATGGTCTTGCCGAGCTTTGTCGGAAGTATGTCATGTGGAGAAGTCCCATGGTAGGTCCTACCCTACGGGGGAGGAGTTTCTACAAACATGGTAACTGGGGCAGAGGGGCCTCTGCCCAAGGAAGATGCAGTTTACCAACAGGGAAACGAATTAGCGGAAGATATACGTCGCATGGGGTTACCTATGGGGAACCAACACATGTGGAGCACCTACCCCAGTACAGGGCTTAGTTAGCACATGTACTGAGCCGGCACCGAGTGGAAGTCATCCAGGGAACACAGTTTGTGAACACTACTGGGAGTCAACAGCGCACGTCTTCAGCTCAGGGGAGGTGAAAGGCACTATGCGCAAGCGATACACTCGGCCAGCTATCCCGGACTTACCTGGTTGTGCCTGCCACTACACGGGACGAAACCGGATCCACCCGGAGATTGTAGAACCTCGCAAAGGTGTTGGGTGTTGCCCAGCCCGCTGCTCTGCAAATGTCTGTTAGAGAGGCGCCACTTGTCAAGGCTCAGGAGCCCGCCACACTCCTGGTAGAATGGGCTCATAGCCCTACCGGGGGCGGCATGTCCTGGGCGTGATATGCCATTGTTATGGTGTCAATGACCCAGTGGACGATCCTCTGCTTGGAGATAGTGCTTCCTTTGCGCTGTCCACCAAAGCAGACAAAGAGCTGCTCAGAGACTCTAAAGCCCTGCGTGCGATCCAAATAGATGCGTAAAGCGCACACCGGACACAGCAACATCAGGGCTGAGTCTGCCTCCTCCTGAGGCAGCGCTTGCAGGTTCACCACCTGATCCCTAAAAGGGGTCGTAGGAACCTTGGGCACATAGCCCGGTCGGGGCCTCAGGATCACGTGAGAGTAGCCTGGACCGAACTCCAGGCACATTTCGCTGACAGATAACGCTTGCAGGTCTCCTACCCTCTTGATGGAAGTGAGCACAGTCAGGAGGGCAGTCTTTAAAGAGAGTGCCTTAAGCTCAGCTGACTGCAGGAGCTCAAAGGGGGCTCTCCATAGACCCTGAAGAACTACAGAGAGGTCCCATGAGGGAATGAGGTGCGGTCTGAAGGGATTCAACCTCCTGGTGCCTCTCAGGAACCTGATGATCAGGTCGTGCTTCCCTAAGGACTTACCATCCACTGTGTCGTGGTGTGCCGCTATGTCGTGGTGTGCCGCTATAGCGGCTACATACACCTTCAAGGTGGAGGGGGACAGCCGCCCTTCCAACCTTTCCTGCAGGAAGGAAAGCACCGATCTGTCTGCGCATCTCTGGGGGTCTTCGCATCGGGAAGAACACCACTTAGCGAACAGACGCCACTTCAAGGCATACAGGCGCCTCGTGGAGGGGGCCCTAGCCTGAGTGATCGTGTCTACCACCGCGGGTGGTAGGCCACTCAAGTCTTCCGCGTCCCATCCAGGGGTCAGACATGGAGATTCCAGAGGTCTGGTCGCGGGTGCCAGATGGTGCCCCGTCACTGAGAAAGAAGGTCCTACCTCAGGGGAATACGCCGGGGGGCTGTCACGAGGGGCGTGAGGTCCGAGAACCATGTCTGGGTGGGCCGGTAGAGTGCTACCAGGACGACCTGCTCCTCCTTCTCCCTGACCTTGCACAGGGTCTGTGCAAGTAGGCTCACTGGGGGAAACGCATATTTGCGTAGAATAGGGGGCCAGCTGCGTGCCAGCGCGTCCGCTGGAGTGTTGAGGTCACCCAGGATGTGAGTGGCTCGCAGCAACTTGAGGTGCTGCTGACTCCAGAGGAGGAGACAGCAGGCGAGTTGTGACATACAACGGGAGCCTAAACCGCCTTGACGGTTGATATATGCAACCGTTGCCATGTTGTCTGTCCGAACTAACACATGCTTGCCCCGGATCAATGGCCAGAACCTCTGCAGGGCAAGCAGAATTGCCAACAACTCGAGGCAGTTGATGTGCCAACGTAGCCGCGGGCCCGTCCAGGAGCCAGCAGCTGCGTGCCCGTTGCATACAGCGCCCCAGCCCATTTTGGAGGCGTCTGTCGTAACCACGACGCACCTGGAGACCTGCTCATCAACCTGTGCCTGGGCGACCGCACCCGAGGGGGGGAGCCCAGCTGAGGCTTCCGCATCCAACTGGACGAACCCGTTCTCCGATGCTGTGCTTGAGAGCTCATCACCTTTGCGGGTTCCGAATAAGAGGTTGAACTCACCGTGAGATGAGCCGGTGGACTCATCCGGAAGCCCGATCGGGGTAGACGAGCGTGCTGGGGAATGGGAGGTCCGTGGGGGGATACCCGGCGGAGGTGGTCCCATTGGGGTCCCCAAATCGACCCCCAGTGCTAGCCGCGCTGGTCTCATACCCGTGGGTAGAAGGACCGGGGCAGGGAGCCACTGAGGTGGCTTGCTTTCTTACAAAGGCAAGCCGCGACCGCATCGTTGCCATGGACATGTTCTCGCAATGAGTACATGACCCATCCACGAATGCTGTCTCCGTGTGGGCAGCGCCCAGACACGAAAGACAGCGATTGTGACCGTCAGAAGGCGAGAGATAACAACCGCAACCAGGAATAACACTCTTTTATTTCTGCCGAAGTGCCCAGGGGCGTTCTCTGCAGTGCACCAGTGCAGAGGGGGGAGAAGCTGCTGAAATGCACCGTCAGATCCAGCAGAGGTGAATGAACAGCCGTGGGAATTCAGCTCAGTGAGCATCGACCGTTCGGCTCTGAAGAATAAATCTGAATGACTGGTTGCATACCAGCTCCTTTTATACCCGTATGTTCAGGGGAGTGGTATGCAAATACCACTCGCCAATTTTCATTGGCCTTTTTTCAAAGACCAGAGGTGTTTCGGGTTCCCAAGTGTGACCCCTAGTGTCACTACATCAACACAACGTCGAGTGAGTGACAGATAGGGAACTACAGTTTTTAAGTGCACATAGGGACAAAGATCTTACTTTTTGGAGAAATGTCCTCTGGTCTAATGAAACAAAAATGTTTGGCCATAATGACCATCGTTATGTTTGGAGGAATAAGTGTGAGGCTTGCAAGCTGAAGAACACCATCCCAACCGTGAAGCATGGGGGTGGCAGCATCATGTTGTGGGGGTGCCTTGCTGCAAGAGGGACTGGTGCACTTCATAAAATAGATGGCATCATGAGGAAGGAAAATTATGTGGAAATATTGAAGCAACATCTCAAGACGTCAGCCAGGAAGTTAAAGCTCGGTCACAAATGGGTCTTCCAAATGGACAATGACCCCAAGCAAAATGGCTTAAGGACAACAAAGTCAAGGTATTGGAGTGGCCATCACAAAGCCCTGACCTCAATCTGATAGAAAATTTGTGAAAAAAGCATGTGCGAGCAAGGAGGCCTACAAACCTGACTCAGTTACACGAGTTCTGTCTGGAGGAATGGGCCAAAATCCAGCAACTTATTGTGAGAAGCTTGTGGAAGACTACCCAAAACGTTTGACCCAAGTTAAACAATTTGAAGGCAATGCTACCAAATACTAACAAAGTGTATGTAAACTTCTGACCCACTGGGAATGTGATGAAAGAAATAAAAGCTGAAATAAATAATTCTCTCTACTATTATTCTGACATATCACATTCTTAAAATAGTGATCCTAACTGAACTAAGACAGGGAATGTTTTCTACAATTAAATGTCAGGCATTGTGAAAAACTGAGATTAAATGTATTTGGCTGAGGTGTATGTAAACTTCTGACTTCAACTGTATACTCCCGCATAGATATATAGACATACACAATGTACAAACCTTGCAAATCGCTATTTTCTGCTCTGTATCGCGTTTTCTAAAGCATAACCAATTCCACACCACGGAGGATGCACTTTTTCCTTCATAATCTACTCTCAACTTCTCATTCAAATGAATTTGAGGAATGAGCAGTCCCTCTGCCTTCCTCCATTTATCCAACCATGTGTGTATGTGTTATGTGCTGTACACATTTCTCGTGTGGCAATTTTGCATTACCGCGATAGAGACGATAATCCAAAATGTATACCGGTTGGCAAATTTCTACCGGTTTATTATGTCTACCAGTATATTGCCCACCCCTAGTAACTACTATCTCAAGATACTTTAGATATAAAACTTGTTTACATCTTTGCGTTCATTAAAAATTCACATTGTGGATTGTGGGATATTTCGGATCTTTGGACTTCTTTTTTTTTTATTATTATAAATTAAGTCAAATCATAACACTCTGTGTAAACAGTACCAATGGCGATAGCTGATGTAATTGTAGGTTGGGATGAAATGGGAGGAGATTAACAGTGCTTGCATTGTTGTACTTTAACACACTATCACGGTGTGTGCAGAAAACAATGTTAAAGGTACATTCAGTAGCTGTACTGCTAAAGAAGTGAAAAAGTTCAGAGGCAAGAAGACAGAAAGACAAAAAACTAGATTAACATCGGTACGGCACATACAAGGTGGAAAGATTTGATGATGGAGAAAACCTGAGTGGTGATGCAGATGTTGCTTCTTTTTTGTTGGACAGGTAAGAAATTATTAATTGTTTAGACAACTCTCTAAAATAGTATCAGTGGAATTTACAGAAAACTCATACAAGTTTCCAGTCGATAGATGGCAGTACCGTATTGTATCGTTACTTAAAGTACACGAAGAAAAGCAATGCTAACACCTTTAATTTATAGAGAAATGCTCCAACACTGTTTACATTGAGCCCGCTTCATGATCTGTGTGGCTGTGGCTTCTTCTGTGATTTGGATAATATTTGACAGGCAGTGCACAAGCGCACTCTAGCGGCGCGTGGCTTTATAGACAGCCTTATCAACGTCTGCTGTCATTATTACTGTGCATTTGTCCTAAAATTAATTAATTGACGATCGATAAACTTTATCAAATTATTAATGAAAATTACTCGATTTCCGATTAATCATTAACATTCCTATTTGTAAACCAATTGAGTTTTTCTGCCAAAAGTAGGAGTAACAGAGTCAAAAAGACATTATGGCACAACAAACCATAATTACTGATAATTATCTGGAGGCATCTTATGAGGTTGCAAACTTGATAGTGCAATCCAAAAAGCCACACACAGTTGGGGAGACCCAGAAAAAGCCTGCTACTGTGGCTATGAGTCAGGCCATGCATTGTGAGAAAATAGCTAGTGAGCTGTTCCGTTGTGGAATGACACAGTTGCTTGCTGTACACATCATATGCAAAAGACATTAAGGGTCAATTGATTGATCCGGATAAAGGTCGACAAATCTACCGATGTGTCTAATTCGTCGCAATTACTGGCATTTATCAGATACACATTTGGCAGGAAACTACATTAGGATATGCTCTTCTGCTCTATGCTGGAGGGGACTTGTACAGGCAGTGACGTTTTCCCCAAACTTGACACCAAAATCAGAGAGATGGGACTTTCATTGGATGACTGTGGTCATGTACAGTTTAAGTCAGAAGTTTTCATACACCTTAGCCAAATATATTTAAACTCAGTTTTTCACAATTCCTGACATTTAATCATAGAAAACATTCTCTGTCTTAGGTCAGTTAGGATCACTACTGTCAGAATAATAGTAGAGAGAATTATTAATTTCAGCTTTTATTTCTTTCATCACATTCTCAGTGGGTCAGAAGTTTACATACACTTTGTTAGTATTTGGTATCATTGCCTTTAAATTGTTTAACTTGGGTCAAACGTTTTGGGGAGCCTTCCACAAGCTTCTCACAATAAGTTGCTGGATTTTGGCCCATTCCTCCAGACAGAACTCGTGTAACTGAGTCAGGTTTGTAGGCCTCCTTGCTCATACACGTTTTTTCAGTTCTGCCCACAAATTTTCTATCAGATTGAGGTCAGGGCTTTGTGATCGCCACCTTGACTTTGTTGTAGTCAAGTAGTTTTTGTAGTTTTGCACCAGTCCCTCCTGCACAAATCACCCCACAACATGATGCTGGCATCCCCATGCTTTACGGTTGGGATGGTGTTCTTCGGCTTGCAAGCCTCACCCTTTTTCCTCCAAACATAACAATGGTCATTATGGCCAAACAGTTAAATTTTTGTTTCATCAGACCAGGGGACATTTCTCCAAAAAGTAAGATCTTTGTCCCCATGTGCACTTGAAAACTGTAGTCTGGTGGTTTTGGAGCATTGGCTTCTTCCTTGCTGAGTAGCCTTTCAGGTTATGTCGATATAGGACTTGTTTTACTGTGGATATAGATACTTGTCTACCCGTTTCCTCCAGCATCTTCACAAGCTCCTTTGCTGTTGTTCTGGGATTGATTTGCACTTTTTGCACCAAACTACGTTCATCTCTAGGAGACACAATGTCTCCTTCCTGAGCGGTATGATGGCTGCGTGGTCCCATGGTGTTTATACTTGTGTACTATTGTTTGCACAGATGAACATGGTACCTTCAGGCCTTTGGAAATTGCTCCCAAGGATGATCCAGACTTTTTTAGGTCTTGGCTGATTTCTTTTGATTTTCCCATGATGTAGTTTGAAGGTAGACCTTAAAATACATCCACATCCACAGGTACACCTCCAGTTGACTCCAATTAGCCTATCAGTAGCTAATTGGCTTATTGCCTAAAGACTTGACATCATTTTCTGGAATTTTCCAAGCTGCTTAAATGCACAGTTAACTTAGTGTATGTAAACTTCAGACCCACTGGAATTGTGATATAGTCAATTAAAAGTGAAACAATCTGTCTGTAAACAATTGTTGGGAAAATTACTTGTGTCATGCGCAAAGTAGATGTCCTAAACGACTTGCCAAAACTATCGTTTGCTAATATGAAATCTGTGGAGTGGTTAAAAAATGAGTTTTAATGTCTTTAACCTAAGTGTATGTAAACTTCTGACTTCAACTGTATGTATTGATGGTGCAGGTGCAATGGTAGGTAAAACACAGGTAATGCTGCTTCATACGAAAGTCTGATAAAGTGGAGGTTTAGAGTAAAAAAGGACTTAAAAGGTGGAGTGTGTAATTTTAATCCAAATACACTTTGTCAGATTCCGCCAATATCTCTTCACAGTCCGCTAGCTGTCCATTCTGTGTGTATGCTGAAAAAAATCTGGTGTTTGTACACAGCCCTGGCTCTGTAAATGGGAAATTAAAAAAGTCGATCGGATCGATCCACACAACACTGTTGCGATAACACAGCTTTGGCAATGGGCGTGCATAAATTTGGGGGGTGGCACTTCTGAAGGAGCACTTAAGGGAGGGGTGTATTTGTTTGTCTGTTGAGTTCAAATATCCAGTCTTTCTCAGGAATCGCTTACTCCACCTTTAACATGAAAACCAGTTGAACTGTAACACCTGCAATGTTATCAAACAAGTCGATTCCACTGCAACGCTTTCTGTCCGGTGTGTTTATGTTATAGTGGTCTTGTTTATTACGACATTAAACATTTATCATCTTTTATTCAGAATGGCCCATTTGTTCATAGGGAATCAGAGAGTGCGACAGAGTGTGATGAGTCTGAGGGGTGTTGGCAAAGGTTGTTTGAAAACATACTTCATTTTTGTAATTCCTTTTGGTGCCACTAGAAGTGCAGAAATTACACAATCCACCTTTAAATATTGTTCTGTTTCTCACCCACACCTAGTATATTGCTTCTGAAGATATGGATTAAACCACTGGAGTTTTATGGATTACTTTTATGTTTCCTTTATGTGATGTTTTGTGAGCTACAAAGGTCTGATCACCATTTACTTGCATTGTATGGACCTACAGAGCTGAGATATTCTTCTAAAAATCATTATTTGTGTTATGTAGAAGAAAGAAAGTCATCCACATCTGGCATGATATGAGGGTGAGTAAATCATGAGTGAATTTTAATTTTTGGGTGAACTAACCCTTTAATTGTTAACTGAAGGGGGTGAGATTTCTTACTTACGGAAATCAAACTACTCATGTACTGATGCATATTAAAGTAATATTACATAAAGCTTTTTGTTATTATTATTATATTTGACATTCATTTGATAGTTCACTTCATTTTAAAATCGTTTTGTACATTTGTGTCTTTATTGGTTTGTTTAACAAGGTTATTTGTCAGCTCCTCTGGTTTAATAACTACAGTCATCAAATCTGTTCAACTGTCTGAATGTAAAGAATGAAGAATGAACACCAACCTGTTTGTTCGTCAGTGTGTTCGGTTTTAATTCTGCATGCTTCTGGATAAGCCATATCTTCACTCTCCTCTTTAATAAACATCTTTACAACAGTGTCACACAGATTTCACTTGTTTCCTGGAGTTTTACAATTCTCCCGCCGAAAATAAACACTAGAAATAAAACTTGTTTAGTCACTGAAGAAATAAAACAGATGAAAGACACACATTTATTCTCATTCAGCGCGGAGAATATTCATCGTCATCATCATCATCTTCTTCTTCTTCTTCTTGTCTAATGGCGATTCGCAAACTACTGTAGCTTATTATCTCCACCTACTGAACGCATCTGGACCAGAGAGAGTTTTACATTTTTGTCTCTGTGACATAATGGGACTTTACAGAAAACAATATAAAATTAAGTTTGGAATGTAGTTAAAAACAAATCTTTAAGACTCCTCCACAGTTACAATCTCCATGAACCTCAAAAGAATTCATTTTAATATATATATATATATAGAGAGAGAGAGAGAGAGAGAGAGAGAGAGAGAGAGAGAGAGAGAGAGAGAGAGAGAGAGATTCCTTTGTTTTAGTTTTTTTCTGTATTTGAACCGTTTCACCAAGAAACATTGCTATGGACTTTGTTCCTTTGTGTTCAGTTTAGGACTGTTCGCTCTACACTCGAGAGAGAGAGAGAGAGAGAGCACTTTTTATATTTCAAGAAAAGTGCAAGTAACACTTTAAAACATAAAGTCAACTTTGAATTATATCACAAATATTATGTAATATAGCGCTTAATGTTTATTTTATAATCATGATTCATATAAAATGAAACACATGAATCAAAGTTACATGACATTACTCTTTGAATGTATCAGTTTATAGTATAAGAGTTGTTCAGACAGACGGTCATGCCATAAACATCATCTAGAACAAATGTGTCACTGATCATTACTTGCCAAGAACTCACATCAAACCTATTTTTAAATGTGTTTTATAATACTCCTTTCATAGCCACAACAATACTTTAACATTTAATAGATGACAGACAGTGTTTATACCTTATAAATAACAAAACATTGTCCCCAATTTTAATGTGCAGTCATGCTCATATTTGTTCCATTAAATGTATATCATTAATTCACAAAAAGCGTACAGTACCACCCTGAGCATGCCCAATCTTATCTATCTCAGAAGCTAAGCAGGGTCGGGCTTCTATGGGAGACTGTCTGGTATTACCAGGTGCTGTACGCTTTTGCTTCTCCTGGATTGTTTTAACTAGTACACTTCCTCCTGCCACAGCTGTGATTTTTATTCAGTCATCCTTCGAATTTGGTTGGGTGATCCATATTTTGCTTTCTTTGTGGCACGCGTCTGGTCCTTTTTCTTGCTGCCTCCAGGGAGCATTCAAGAGGCATTTTTTAATTATTTTTGCTCCCTCTTGACAGCGACACACAGAGCAGGAAAATACAAACAAAATGCTGTGCTGCTGCAAAATGTGTTGGACACTTTCGGAAGAAAATGTGCGGAGGTCTTTTTTTTTTCAGTAGGGAAGAGTTTGCGTTGGCCCAGTGGCTAATTGCTATTTGTTGTGCATTTGATTGAGCAGCTGAGTTTTCCCTCCTTTAGAAAATGACGTGGAAGCTATCGTAAGGGTATGCAGGAAAAGGCGTTGTGGCTGGCTCCAATGAAATTGAATGAGGAGAGAGGAGGTACTTCAGTTTAAAAAAAAATAAAAAGAAATGACAATTGCTGATAGGACAGGGTCTGTTGTTCCTATCTTTTTTTTTTATTTCTTTTTTTTAAGCTGCTGCCCAAGGCGTGTGTCAATGTGGAGTAAGCCGTACGCAGTGGTCATTCTTTAAATAGCCCTCTGTTTGCTGCAATTCTCGCTTACGGCCATACTGTAAACCATGTTCATGTGTAATAAAATATAATTATTATTTAGTTTTGTGGTTTTCAGGCCTGAATTTGATTATTTGTAATACTGTATATGTCCAAGATGCACCATGTGGCTCAATTTGAAAATGTCTTCAATTAACCAAAATGTGATCATGAAATGTGTCATAGGAACAGAAACAATGCTACAGCATTGACTTTGACTTTGATACAGCAATCGTGAAGTCATATTCACATGATTCAAGATTTTGATCTCCACAGGAAAAGTGCTTGCAGAGAATGTCTTGTTTTGCTTTTAGCGCTGGCTCTGTCCACGTAATGATACTTCATCCGAATTGTCCGGTAAGATGGAAGTGCAATGTACGAAAGGTCCTTTTATAATAATGATTCATCCCTGTTTATCTGATGCAATCACACAGTCCAGAGGAATTTTATTCTGACAGCGAGCTCTGTGCTGGAGGAAGAATGAGAGAGCACTCGTGCATTGAGTTTTGTGACTGACAGCTGCGCAGTGCGTTCAGTCAGAGCGATCTTGTCCGATTCAGTGGAGAAGATTGAGAGTAATTAAGCCTCTTCTCCCTGTGACTGTCATTGTGTTCTCTGAGTGTTCAGTGTTGTGTGCATCCAGAGAGAAAACCACACAATCATATACACATGTACATGCTCAATTAAACGAAAGAACATAAAGATCTACCCCAGCATTCAGCATTGCATTGAAGATCATTCAGTGTTGTTCTCAGATTCAGCCTGGCTCTACACGTTATGGAAATACTGCCTAT
Source organism: Myxocyprinus asiaticus (assembly GCF_019703515.2). Lineage (NCBI taxonomy): Eukaryota > Metazoa > Chordata > Actinopteri > Cypriniformes > Catostomidae > Myxocyprinus > Myxocyprinus asiaticus. The sequence continues at coordinate 5,183,149 of NC_059356.1, read as the reverse complement.
ACACATGTTTGTATCAATAGACCTGTTCCACGTTATTCCTTCTCTTGCTTCAGAGTTCTAACCAACACAGCCAGCCTAACTCAACATCTGAAAATGCTTTAACTCCTTACTGTCCTACTCGGTCATTTTGGTCCTTTGAGCCGGATACACAGTTATTCTGAGAACATCCGATGAAATGGTGAAGTATTAGGGGTCCAACCGACTCGACCCATGCGGCCCATGCGGCCACGCTATCTTGACGACTATGAGGTTGGTCCCGCAAGGCAATAGCCGCAAGTCTCACCTCACCCCAGATTGGTACAGCATGTGTAAGGGCGTGAAGAGGAGTGTAGTTCTGAGTTTGAGGGTGCAGTCAGCATGACACCTGCCAAACTTGCAAGTGCAACATGTTCCTCTCATCAAGTTAGTGGGACTCCGCTATCGGCAAGCCTGAAGTTGAATGCCTTCACAGCTATGATTTAAGTTGTACTGTGCAGCGTGACCAGTGGAGAGGAACCCCCACATCTCATACACAATATGAAATGGAACTGTCTAAGGCACGCATGGAGAACATTATATCATGCAGATCAGGACAGAGTGTGCAGAGAAATTTCTCAGTTTAAGGACATTCAAAGGGAAATGTATTCACTTGTAGATTCAGCTAAAAAGGTGGAAAGGGCATGGCCAGAGCCTGCAGCTTTGTCATGGCCATTGCCACGTCTGCTCATTCAGGATGACCTTTCATCGTCAGAGGAAGAGGAAGAATGTGACGAATCACTGTGATTTGTGCCACGGGAAGCACTTAAAAGTTCTCCATAATGTGAACACACTGCACTGCAGCTGAGCCACACAAGGAAGAGAGCTGTCAGTGAATACCAAGTTCTTTATCTAGATTGCTCTGTAGCCTCCTACCGTGACTTGTTAAAGGTTATTTACGTTTGAGCAGGTTAAGCCAATTGTGTTGATCAGGTTTGATCACCCTCACCTATTTACTCAAGATTCAGAAGCATTGGAGCTTTTGGCAACTAAGACCAGCCAGATAGAGGTGGCAGGCATTCTCCAATATGCCATATGCCACCCCATTGTTTTTTTATTTTTTATTTTTTAAATTTTTTTTGTGATTAATATTTTTTTAATGATTCGTATATTAAACAAAGAAAAGCAAAACATATACAAACAGATTCAATACTTAACCCCCACTATTACCCCCTCACAATCTCCAACCTCACCCTGACCCCCAACAACACCCCAGTGGTCACACATGATTATAGACACACAAAAAAATACAAAAAACAAAAACAAAAAAATACATATAATAATCACACACATTAACCACTACACCTCTCTCTCCACTGCCCCTGCCCGAGAGCCCTCCAAAAATGCCAGATATTTGCCCCATTTCCCTACAAACAAGTACAAATTCCCCAGTCTTCTAGATAACCCTTCTTCAAAAGCCGCCACCCTCCCCATCTCCGAGCATCACTCCTGAAATAGGGGTGGTCCAGCCGACTTCCATCCCCTTAAAACTATTTGTCTGGCGATCATGACGCTGGTTAGGACCCAATTTTTTATGTGCTTATTCTCTATTTTGATGACCGCCCAATCGCCTAAAATACAGAGTCTGGGGCAAAATGAAATTTGAGTGACCAATACATCACGCATAAATCTCTGAACATTCAACCAAAATTCTTGGAGCTCCATCTTCTGATTGACATCACCAGCAGGTGGGTGTGCCTTTAAGACCAAGCCAATACAATCTAGAGGGGTCCAATAGAATCGATGTAAAATCTTGAATTGCATAAGGTGCGCCCTTGCATCTCTAGATGTAGGCTTGATGTTTTTTAAAATCCTAACTCACACTCCCTCCTCCAATACCAAGTTTAATCATTCTCCCATAATATTTTGATAGAAGTTAAAGCTCCGTCCCCCAGACTCTGAATTAGCAGGGAGTAAATACACTGATGCCTCATGACCTTTTCCAAAAGCAGTAATAACCACTCCCAGAGTGTCTGCCGCTTTAGGGGGGTGTATGCTATTCCCAAAAATAGTACAGAGCAGGTGGTGCAGCTGTAAATACCAAAAAAATTGAGATCTGGGAATCCCAAAATGTTGAACCAAATTTTCAAAGGATCTCAACACTCTCATATGCGTCACTGAGTGTAGCAACCCCCTCACAATCCACTCTGACCAGCAGAAAGGGGACTTATTAATACATAATTTTGGGTTCAGCCATATGCTCGAGGTAACATTTAAATAAATGTCAGAATTAAACACTCTGTACACTTTTATCCACCGTGTGCAAATACGAGATAACGGGGTATAACTTAACTTCTCCGGTTGGTTTGATAGAAAGGCTTTGCAATGGCAAAATAGGGGCAAGAACTTCCTGTTCAATACAAAACCAGGCCACCACCGCTACCGGGTGTCTATAAAGTAACTTACTCCATCCAATAAAAGTATTTCCTAACCCATATATTTCCAAAATCTTAAAAAGATAATCCCATTCTACCATATCAAACGCCTTTTTGACGTCAAGTGAGATGGCAGCGGTTATCGTAATCAAGGTTATCTCAGAATCAAGATAATTTTTTTTCTCAGTCATCAGTGTAGGAAGTTCTAATGGTTCCACAAAGTTTCTAATATCTTCATCAGTAAACAAAGACGTGGAACTATGGAGATCAAGACAGAATTCTTTAAAAGCATTATTAATATCAATGGCCGAGGTAAATCTTTTACCACCAGCAGATTTCACTGAGGGAATGGAAGAAAAAGACTCTCTCTGCATTATATCTAGCCAAAAGCTTTCCTGTTTTGTCCCCCGACTCAAAGTATGACTGTCTTGCCCTGAATAGCCAAAGCTCCACCTTCCGCAACAAAATAGTATTATATCTGTATTTCAATCGGGTCAATTCTGTGAGGCCATCAGACGACATTCGGTGCTTCAGCTCTGCCTCGGCACTATTAATATTCCCTTCCAATATTCCGGATTTTTGAATGAATGAGGCATACTGTTTGATCCGACCCCAAAGAACCCCCTTAAGTGCCTCCCAAGCCATGCCCACTGAGGATACTGAGGACCAGTTGGTCTTCATATAAACATTGATTTCAGCCTTTAACATTTGTTGAAATTCAGGATTTTGCAAAAGGGATACATTAAAGCACCTACTATATGATTTATTTTTCTCTGTATGTGGCAACACCTCTAAACACACCAGGGCGTGATCTGAGGCTAAGATGTTTCCAATTGAGCAACCAACAACAGATGAAATGAGGGACTTAGATATTTAAAAACAAATCTATTCTAGAATAAATCTTATGGACTGATGAAAAAAAAATTATAGCCCCTACCAGATGGGTTCAAAAGTCTCCAAATATCTGTAAGACCAAGATTTTTACACATCCTGTAAAACATCAATGTTGCTCTAGGGGGCTTGCACACTTTTGCTTCACTATGATTAAGGACTGAGTCCATCAAAAGATTAAAATGTCCTCCCAATATTATATCATGAGGGGTGCCAGTGGCTTGCAACCTCCCTTCAAGATCTATAAAAAAGCCCTGATCATCAACATTAGGTGTGTAAATATTAGCCAAAATAAGACTTTGCCCCTGAATTTCTGCTAAAACAATAATGACTCTTCCTAATTTATCTTTAATCTGTTTGAGACATTTTAATTGTAGATGTTTACTTATCAGTGTAATGACACCCCTGCTCATACTTGAGCCAGCACTAAAGAAAACCTGTCCCCCATATCTTCCCAAATTTTTCAGCTTCCTGCTGGGACAGATGCGTTTCTTGAAGAAACACTATATCATATTTCTTACACTTAAGAAGAGAAATAACCTTCCTTCTTTTAATGGGGTGCAACAACCCATTCACATTCCACATGGAGAAAGACAATCCACTCATATTATCATTTGACATTTTGACATATGAGGAAAAAATAGATTGTGTGTCAAAAACAAAATTATAAAGACCACATTCCAACATTAGAGCAACAATCAAACCCCGACCTTCCCCCAGAACCAAACAAACAGAAAAAAAGAAAAACGTGCGCATTAACCCCACGCACGACAGCGCCAACTGTCCTCCATCCCTCTAAACTCAAACAGTCCATATACGCCTACGAGAGTCCCCGTGACAACTTTGCCTTCACAATGCTCAAGTCCGGTGTTTCTATAAAATTTTGTGAGACAGAATTACACAACAAAAGATAATTTATAAAACAAACTACAGCCAATAGGCTGAATAAACACAAAGAACATGTAGATTCATCCACATAACTGTCCCGAAGGTGTGTTCCTCCACAAAACAAACTCCAGCTGCTAGACGGAACCAGCACTAAAATAAACAAATAAATAAATAAAACTAAATTTAAAAAGCTGCTTGTATTTCTCGGACAGTCAAACGAATGTTCAGTGAGCCGGCCCATTCGACTGCTACATGAATGCAACAAATAACCTAATCACTCCAATGTCCTGCAAGAAATACTCCACAAAACAAACTCCAGCCAATAGGAGGCATTAGCACAAAGAACGTGCAGATTCATCCACAACACTGTCCTGAAGGAATGTTATTCCACAAAATAAACTCCAGCCGCTAGGCAACCAGCACAAAAAGAAACAAAAAAGGCGCTCAGTTCCTCGAATAGTCAAGTGAATGTTCAGTGAGTCAGGCCCACTTGGCTGCAACGTGAGTACCACAAAATAACTTACTCACTCCATTGACTTTATGAAGGACAATGCTTGCTGTGGGCATGTAAATGTTTTACGGCCTTCCTTAGCATCTATTCTCAATTTGGCCGGGAATATCAGTGCAAAAGCGACCTTCCATTGATGTAAGAGTTTCTTGCATTCTTTGAATCGATCACATTTCTCTCTTGTCAAATTCACAAAGTCTGGGAACAAGAAAATGCTGTGGTTTTTCCAAGAAAGCCTTTCTTTACTCCTTACATTGCATAACATGAGATCTTTATCGGATGATCTCAGAAATTTGGCCAGAATTGATCGGGCCTGTCTCCCTCAGCGGATCGTCAAGCCGGAACCCTGTGAGCTCGCTCGATTTCCAGTTTATGAATATCAGTATCAGGGGATCCACCTGTGGTGATCCTGAGGTATGTGTCTCATACTGGTGTCTTATATCAGCCAGCCTGATCTTGTTGTTCCTGGTCACAGGCCTGTTGGTAATGTGGGCTTGTGATTCTCTTTCTCTTGCTCTTCTCAATAAATAAATAAATAAATTAATAATACAATTCAAAACATATTTTAAATATAGAAATATGATGATAATAATTACAATGATACCACTAATAAGAATCAGATATAGAGGTTGATGTTTATTCTTGTATGTAGGGTGTTAAATGCAGACAAAAAGGGTTAGAATCATAAGTTACATAGTATAAAGAAATACAAGACAACATAGAAAAAGAACAAAATGGAAAATGGTTGCATTAATGGGGCAGAATGGTAGGTTATAATATAATATACTGCATAATAATATAATATCACATAATGTAATGTAATACAAAGTAATATAAAATAAGTGAGGAATAACTGATGACGGACCATTGAATAGTTGAAAAATAATGCATTCTTTTTCAATAATTCAACAGGCCGGAGTCAATAATTCCACTTATACCACGGTTACCACACCTTAATACATCGTTCAGGGTTTTATATCTCGAAGACATTTTCTGGTTTTCATCCCTAAAACACTCTTGTGAGTGGAACTACTTTCTTCCACCACTGATTCAGTGTCTTGCTTTGATACAGCTCAAGCCTTTGTTGCTAGTTCGAAAACGTCACTTTAGAACTAGCAACGGAGGATAGCGTGGCTTGCGCTGCTTTACTCAAGGACTTACAGGAGTACTGAGATAGTGTGTTTGAACGTGTTTGTGTGTGAGTTTGTGTTTGAGGGATTGAAAGAGAGAAACTCAGAAACTGAGATCGCTTCAGGGATTACCTTTTTTGTTGCAGCTCTTGTCAGAAATAACATCACTTCAAAATCGCCAAGATGTAAGTTTAAGCACTTCTCAGCAGCAGCGAGTGTAAACTGTTTTCAACCCCACTGAGATACAGGTGTGCGCTGACATGATGGCTCTGTTTTTCTCTCGCAAGTAAGTGTGTGCGTAAAGCATTTAATATATGTGTCCAGACATATGAACAATGAACATATAGTAATAACTTTCTATGAACTTTATATTTGTTCATATTTATAGTATGTGTACAGTCTAGTACAAATGTGAGCATAAGTGTGGTGCCATGTATAATAAATAAATATACGTGGGCATTGCAAATATGTACATTAAGGGTACGTTTACACGACAACGATGTACTAAAAATGGAAAAGTTTTTCCTTTGCATTTTTGAAAAGTTTCAGGTACAGACGACAACGTTTTCAAAACGATCCCCGTTAACACGGATCCGCGAAAAGGACTAAAAATGCTGTATTATGCATGCCAGGCCAGTAGTTGGCGATGTCACTTTGTAAAGAAACACTACGTGCCTGTGCACATAAGCCTTCTTCCACAGAGCGGTGAATACAAACAATGAAGATGGCGATCGCTGGTCGTAGTAGTGATGCAGTAAATCTACATTTTGCTGGAGAAGCATCAATAAACTCAAAATCTTGAGCAGCACAAATACAGTCCTGTAGTCCGCCACTGTAGTTTTGAATGTCTCGTGCGTTGTTTTGAAATACTCAGGTGCATGCCTATAGACTGAACACATAATACGCGGACGCATGACATCATCATTTTCACAAATTCGCGTTTTTGTATGTTTACACGGAGACGATAACGGCATCGTTTTCAAAAACTTGCACTTTGAAATCCGTTTTCAAAAGTTTGCGTTTTCAGGCCCCAAAACGCTGTTGTCGTGTAAACAAACAGCCAAAACGCATAAAAAGTTTTCCGTTTTTAGTTGAAAATGTTGTCGTGTAAATGGCCCCTAAGACAAAACACCAGTTATATTGTAAAATATGAGGTTTCATCACATTACATAAATATTCTAAAAATAAATAATGTGAAATAATACTTTTATATTATTAGTCATAAATTGGATGTGGCCCTTTTAAGAGTTTGAGACACATGCTTTCCGGTACACTCTCGTGTAGAGACATGAAAACAAACATTGTGCAAGAGAGCTCCTGGTTTTGTTCATCAGTTGATAATTCTTTGGGATGCATATGGATTGCATGTGTGGAGTTTGACCAGTGTTGTATAAAGTATCCATTTGTCATACTTGAGTAAAAGTAAAGTTACCTTCATGGAAATTGACTCAAGTAAAAGTTAAAGTAGCTCATGAGAAAACGACTTAAGTAAAAGTATTAAAGTAACTGATATTCAATTTACTTAAGTATCAAAAGTACAGGTAAATTGCATAAATTACAAAACAGTTCATTAAACAAATGGCAACTTATTTGATTGTTGGTGCTCATAATTTACTCGCCCTCATGCCATCCCAGATATGTATGACTTTCTTTCATCTGCAGAACGCAAACAAAGAATTTAGAAGAATATTTCAGCTCTAGAGGTCAATTCAGTACAAGTGAATGGTGGTCAGACATTTCAAGCTACAAAAAGCACATTAAGGGAGCAAAAAGTTATCCATACTACTACAGTGGTTAAATCCATGTCTTCTGAAGTGATTCAGTTGGTTTTGGGTGAAAACAAACCAAACTGTAACTCATTTTCACTGTATATCTTGCCATTGCAATCTCTAGGCACGATCATGATTTCAAGCTTGATTTCACTTTCTAGTCCTTGATGCATGCGCAGAGCCATAGGTGGTACTATAGGAAGTGTAATCGAACTTGAAATCCTGATTGCCAAATGTCAAAATTTATTGTCGAAAAAGGAGTTATATTTTGGTCTATTCTCACCCAAAAACCAATTTGATCTGCTCAGAAGACATTGATGAAACCACTGGAGTCTTATGGATTACTCTTATGCTGCATTTATGTGCTTTTTGGAGCTTTAAAGGTCTGGCCACTATTCACTTACATTGAATTGACCTACATAACAGCAATATTCTTCTGAAAATCTTTTTTTGTTTGTGTTCTGCAGAAGAAAAAAAAAATAAGTCATACACATCATGGATCGAATGAGGGTTAGAAAATTATGAGAGAATTTTCATTTTTAAATGAACCATCCCTTTAATGGTGCATTCAAGTCAAATTAGAATTATCATATTTATGGGATTATGGGACCAATAAGCAACCACCCAGAACACCCTGGCAACTGCATAGCAATGTGCTGAAACACAGTTCAAACAACTTAACAGCATAGCAACAACCTGACAACCACCTAGAACAACCTGACAACCACCTAGAACACCCTGTCAAGTGCAGAGCAATGTGCAAAAAACACAGAAAACAACTTAGCAACAGCATAGTAACAACCTGGCAACCACATACTGTAGCAGAGCAGAGCAGAGATCACCTTGATAACTGCATAGCATGCCCTAGCAACCATCCAGAAAACCCTAGTTACCACATACTGTAGCATAAATGTGCTACAAAGCAAATATAACACTTTAGCAACCACCAGAAAACTAGTTTTGCTTCGGCAAAGAACATTCACATCTTCATAAAATATAAAAATAAATATTGTTGGACATTTTCATGAGCGCTGGTAATTATTCATACACATCATATTTTTAAATGTAAACGCATGTGATTGACTTTTATATGAACAGGTCTCCTGGAAAGGCAGGAATCATTCCGACCACTTTTTGAATCTTTTTGTTCAGTTCAAAGGAATCAAATTTAAAAGATTTGACTCAAATGATTCTTTCAACGAATCACACATCACTATCACTGGTCTGCATGCATTTTTGCACGTACTGCTGTTATTTATTTTTATTTTTTTTAGGTGTTCAGTCGCAAAAGTAATGAAAGGGTCTGGAGAAATTTAAAAGTATCGATTTTCTCTTCAAAATGTAGTAAAGTGAAAATAAAAGTCCAAAGAAATATTTATACTCAAAGTACAAATATTAAAAAACTGTACTTAAATACAGTATTTGTACTTCGTTACTATACACCTCTGAGTTTGTCCACGTTTGTACACATGTGCAAGAACTGACCTCTACCATATTTCTTTGTACCTTATTTTGCTGAACCATATTTCATTTTTGTATTTTTCATTTTTTGTATTTTCTTTATTCCTTTTTTCTCTTTTTATATACTACAGACCTATCGAACACTGTTTTTTTTTTTTTTTTTTTTTTTAAATAGACAGCCTTCAGATAACCCACAAAAAAACATTTTGTGTGTCCAGTGTGGTTATTAGCAGCCCACATTTTTTGGTACCAGGAGTGGGGTATCTGACTGTTGGGAGCCTATAGGTCAGAGGGGTTTTTGCGTGTTCATCTTGAAATATGGTAGAGGTGAAGATAGGTGCCAGTGGGGCACAGAATGGAAGCTGTCTTCCTTGGTGCAGTTGTCCAGTGAGCAGACACCAGTCAGAGGTGACATGGCAAGGTGACAAGACTGCTGGACGAGAGAAAGAGCACCTGATTTTCGCTGATTCCACAAGGGTACTGTAATGTAATGGAGTCTCAGAGAGCAAGGGTGTGGATCCAAATTTTAATAAAGATAAGTTATAATATAACACAAAGCAAGACTCAGATCAGACAAGAAACTAGAACTGAAAACTCAACACTACACATCCATCGGAGGACAAGAATTGACAGGAAACATGAGAGCATTATATACACAAGACTAAACAAGGTTAACAAGACTAATCAACAAGACACACCTGGGAGCAATTATAGGAAACACAGAGACAACAAGAGCACAAGAAAATAATTTCAAAATAAGAGACATGCCAAAACAAAAGTCCAAAACAAACACTACAGAGTTTGTTACAGAGCCCCCCTTTAAGGAGCGGCTCCCGATGCTCCAAAACACATTCACACAAAAAAAGAGTTCAAAACAGGAGTAGGAGACCATGGGTGAGCAAGACAGACCAGGAGACAAGGCGGACAGCCAGGAGACCAAGGTGGACCAGGCGGACGGCCGGCAGACCAGGGCGGACCAGGTGGATGGCCAGCAGACCAGGGCGGACCAGGTGGATGGCCAGCAGACCAGGGCGGACCAGGCAGATGACCAGGAGACATGGGTGGAACAGACGGATGGCCAGGAGAGGCTGGCAGGGTCCAGGCAACAGGAGATGTTGGCAGGGACCAGACAACAGGGGACCCAGAGGGCTCAGAGGTCAGGGCAGCTGGGGACTCAGAGGTCAGGGCAGCTGGGGACTCAGTGGTCTCAGAGGCCAGGACAGCTGTCAAGGCAACAGGGGACTTAGAGGGCTTAGAGGTAAGGGTAACAAGAAACTCAGGGGTCAGGGTAACAGGACACTCAGAGGTCAAGGGTACAGGGGATTTTAGGGGAATTCAGAGGGCTCTGAAGTCAGGGCAGCTGTGGACTCTGAGTGCTCAGAGGATTCAGAGTTCAAGGCACTAGGTGACTTAGAGTGCTCAGAGGATTCAGTGTTCAAGGCATTAGGTGACTCAGAGGATTCAGAATTCAAAGCACTAGGGGACACAGAAGGTTCAGAGGATTCAGAGTTACAGATTCTAGGGAGCAAAGTACTAGGAGACTCAGGAGCGGAGCCACTGGAGACTCAGGGGTTGAGGCCGCAGGAGGCGGAGACTCAGGGGGCGAGATGGCTATTGACGCTGGCTTGTGATCCGTGGCAGGCGTGGACACTGGCTCGTGGTCCGTGGCAGGCATGGCCGCTGGTTCGTGGTCCATGGCAGTCGTGGACACTGGCTCATTGTCCGTAGCAGGCATGGATGCTGGCTCGTGGTCCATAGCAGGTGTGTTCAGCTGGACCCCCGAGGTGGGGACCACCGATGTTGAGACCACCGAAGCTAGGACCACCAAAGCTGAGACCACCGAGGTTGAGACCACTGGAACCACAGGAGCTGGGTCCACTGAGGTTGAGACCACCACTGTGACTGGGACCACCGCCACCAATTGAGGCAGGTGACTTACTCAGAGGTAAGTCAGGCATGGACTCAGGCATCTCACCAACTGTAAGATCCGATCCTTCTAAGTACATGGCAACATCAATAAATTGTGCCAGAGACCATCTCACTCTGCCACCTGGCATATCGGACGGGGTGGGTTCTTTCAGTCCATGCCTAAAAATGTCCTTCAGCCCTACCTAGTCCCAGTTCAGCAGATTGGAGAGCTCACAAAAGTCAGCCACATATTCCTCTATGGAGCAAGCTCATTGAGGCAAAGGAGCTTTACTGCTGGATCCATTGTCAGTTCATCTGTAATGTAATGGAGTCTCAGAGAGCAAGGGTGTGGATCCAAACACAGTTTAATAAAGAAAAGTTATAATATAACACAAAGCAAGGCTCAGATCAGACAAGAAACTAGAACTAAAAACTCACACTATGTATACATTGTTCTGTAATATGGAGAAAATGCAATATATTAAATATCCTATTTTGCTTACAAGAGATACATAAAACTATGACTGAACTGCTTTTATCTGTCAAATATGTTATACATTTAAACAAAGAATATAAAATTTGTTACCCATTAGTGTTGTACGTATTAAATAAGTTACACATAATTTATTATATACAGTTAAGACCAGAGTGTACATGTTGCTGTATGTCTGGGCATGTCTGAACATGCTGCACAGATGGAAGAAGATCAGAGAGAGAAAATGGCTTATAGAGTTAGATTAATCACCCAGATGCAAGAAGATGGCTGCATAGAGTTGAATTTAAGGTCAAGGACTTTGGAGGTGGTTGCAGTTAGGAAACATCTGGGAAAGTCCCGAAAAAACCAGTTGGGAAATTACAGATAGACATGTCACCTATAAAAGACTGATGTACTAACAAGAACCTCAGATGCTGCTTGTTTTGGACAATATCTCCGATGCCTAGATACTAAACTGATATTACCTTTGATTAAAAAACTTTTTTGACTTTTGTACTTTGTTTTTCTTTACTTTGTATGTACCCAGAATGTTTTTTACTGCTAGAAAAGAAATTGTAACCAATAAATGTAATTGTATTGATTACAAGTAATTTGCCTATTGAGGTTTTGATTTTTTATGTTTTTGAGGTCGTGAGCCAGAACATACCACAAAGGAGTCTTCTGTTCAGGTTGTAAGTATAATTTATGATTATAATTTAGGCCAGATTTGACTTCCTTTACCTAACCTGAGAATAATACAAATAAGGTAAAAAGGTATTAGGTTACGCACCGCATAACATGGTGCCCAACGTGGGGCTTAAAAACATTAAATAGATGAATCACTGCAAGAAATGTTAATCCTATAAGACCCAAAAGAGAAAAAAATAATACAGAAAGAATTACCTGTATTAAAACAACCTTAGAAAGTTTGTAGTGTGCACAATAGCTCTAAACCGTATATGCTCTGAAAGATCCGTTTTGGAGAGCCGATAAAGAGGAGAGAGGACCTAAGATGGCAGGTCTCAAGGAGGGCAAGAGCCGAATGAGACAGAGTAGGGCAGTGAAACTGTCAGTGAAGGATGCTTCACAGAGTTCTATTCAAGGTTATACGTGTAACAATACTCGTGCACTTGAATAGAACAAGAGACGTCGGTTCGATAAAAAGAATTGGGTGAACTGATCCTTTAGTTACCATCTAGTCTAGAGATAGACTGAAAAAACAGAAAGTTTTAAAAAGTCTAAAGTAAGTTTAATACAATGGGCTAAGGAGTGCCTAAGGAAAGATTAAGCAATTGTAATATAGAAATACAATGTAAAACTCCTGAAAGTTGAATATATAATGGCTACAGTTAGAAAAACAGATCTAGGAAAAATAAAAAATATATTACATGAATTATAAGGTATTAAAGAAAATTAAGGGAGTACTGCCGGACTTAAAGTTGAGAAATATTAAAATGCTATAAATAACTTCAAAGAAGTTAGATTAACTTTATCAGCATTTGTGGATAAAAGATAAAGTATTGTCATATTAAGAAATTATAATTTTTCTGTGCCTGAGAAGTATAAGGGAAAAATAGGCAAAATGAAATGATTAATTCTAAATTATTTAATAGAAAATATTGCAGGAGGCATGATCGTTTTAAACAGAAAACAAATTATAAATGCTGCTGGAACTGCTGAGAAATTTTTAAAAGGCTAGGAACAAGAACTTTTGAAAAAAGACATAGAGAATTTATGTTTGCTTCTAGGAACCCAGAGGTCTGCTACAATGGAATTTGTAGCATGCACAGTGATGACAGACTGCAGTAACGAGTTCTGCAGTGCAGTGTTCAGAGTAAGAAGTAAAGACAATAATAGTGTCTGTAATGTGTGAAGCAATAAACAAAAAACTTGGTGAAGTAAATTTAAATTTAAATTAAATAGATACAGGACAATATGAACATATCATTAAAAATTGTAATTTTAAGGAATGTTTTTACAGAAAAGTCAGAAGAGTGTCAGTTGACAGTAAATTAATGTATAATACAAATCAGAAGGAATTTAAACAAATTCTTGAAAGCTTAGGAGAAGGTGATAAATTAGGATCCTCAAAGACTGCTACTCCGATGAATGACAAACCTGCGATAGAGAGAAAAATACAACAAATTAGTCTGATGAAAACTTTTAGAGATTTAGCTGATAGTGTAGAAAAGGAGTTTAAATTTTGAAGAATTTGACATGTTTTTATTATACACAAAGAGCTAAAGCATGTTATTCATAAAGAAATAGGCTGTGCAATAAAAAAAACGGGAGTACTGGAATTAAGACGAATAATGAATCAAATGATTGGAATGATCAGCCTGAAGTACAGTTTAGAAATATGAAATATAAAAATCCTTGTAGTGAAAAACAAGGTAGACAGTTAGTAAGAAATTGGGTGTAACACGTTTCTAAGTTCGTGGGCAACGGAGGAGTCAGGAGACAGCGAACAGTCAAAGGTGAGTATTTTATTACTCTCTCAGCATCGTACAAAACTTAAACAAAAAGGGCTCTTGCTGGCCAAAACACACAAACGGGTCTATAGTATATCATATAGCTTCACAGGAACAGGCTCAGGTCTCTCTCTACCACTCTGATGCCCTGGCGTGCCTTTTCATGTCTCCCTCTGCCATCACTATAATTAGAGACAGGTGTTAGAGATAATTATGACCCAGGTGACGAGCCTTACCACTCACTTTCTCCCGCAGACCGACACATGACCACGCCCCCCATGCCACATACCCCCACCGCCGACTCAGGCCAGGGCAACATCCGACCTGCCTACTCCCCCCCCATTTCTGGAGAGAAAGTCAGCCACAACCATCTGCGCCCCCGGTCTGTGGACCACCTTGAATTTAAAGGGCTGAAAAGCCAGATACCAACGGGTGATCCGCGTGTTAGTATCCAACATACGGTGGAGCCACTGCAAAGGAGCGTGATCAGAGCAGTGGGTGAAGGCCCACCCCAGCAGGTAGTAGCGGAGGATAAGAACATCCCATTTAATTGCAAGACACTCCTTCTCGATGGTACTATACTTTGTCTCCCTGAAGGAGAGCTTGCGACTAATAAACAACACTGGCCATTCCTCCCCTCCCACCTCCTGCGAGAGCACTGCCCCCAGCCCCCTGTCAGGTGCATCAGTCTGTAAAATAAAGGGGAGAGAGAAGTCAGGTGCATGTAAAAGCAGCCCCCCATAAAGTGCAGACTTTACCTTCAGGAAAGCCTGTTGGCACGACTCTGTCCACTGGACCGGATCGGGGGTCCCCTTTTTAGTAAGGTCAGTCAGCGGGCTGGTGACATCAGAATAACTAGGCACAAACCTCCAGTAGCAGCCAGCCAACCCCAAAAACTGCCTTACCTCTTTTCTGGTCTTGGGCGTCGGGCAGATCGCGATCGCTGCGGTTTTGTTAACCTGTGGATGCACCTGCCCGTGACCCAAGTGGAACTCCGGATACCTAACTTCAACCCACCCAATTACACACTTCTTCGGGTTGGTCGTGAGTCCTGCCTGTCGCAGCGCTCTCAGGATAGCCCTCAGATGTTGCATATGCCGCCGGCAGTCATTAATATAAATGATATGTGGCAGCATATGCCATATGCCATTTTCTGGTCTTGGGCATCGGGCAGATCGCGATCGCTGTGGTTTTGTTAACCTGTGGACGCACCTGCCCGTGACCCAAGTGGAACTCCGGATACCTAACTTCAACCCGCCCAATTACACACTTCTTCGGGTTGGCCGTGAGTCCTGCCTGTCGCAGCGCTCTCAGGATAGCCCTCAGATGTTGCATATGCCGTCAGCAGTCATTAATATAAATGATATGTGGCAGCAAATGCCATATGCGGTCTGAGGATCTTGTCCATGAGATGCTGAAACGTGGCCGGGGCTCCGAACAAACCGAACGGAAGCATCACAAATTGGTGTAATCCGAGTGGTGTGGAAAAAGCCATTTTTTTCTAAAGGGATCTGCCAATAACCTTTGTTAAATCCAGTGTCGAGTAAAATTGAGCCACGCCCAACCGATCGAGTAACTCAATTTGCGGCATTGTATAAGCATCAAATTTGAACACCGCGTTCACTTTCCGGTAATCAACACAGAACCGGACCAAGCCGTCGCTCTTCGGTACCAGATCTACAAGGCTGGTCCAATCGTTGTGCGACTCTTCTATTATGCCCATTTCAAGCACTGCCTCTAATTCTTCTTGAACAATCTTTTTCTTGTGTTCAGGAAGACGATGGGGTGGCTACGTACTACCACCCCCGGGGTGGTCTCGATATGGTGCTCTATAAGGTTTGTGCAACCGGGAAGGTGTGAAAACACGTCCGCGAATTCCGTTTGCAATCGGGCAATGTCCACAAGCTGCGACAGTGAGAGGTGGTCTCCACAAGGGACCGGGGTGAATGAATTGGGTTTGGGAGTCACCTCTGGCCCGAGCTCCGCCCTTTCCGGAACTACCATTGCCAAGGCTACAGGCACTGCCTCCCTCCATGGTTTGAGGTGGTTGAGGTGGTAGATTTGACGTGCCCCTCCCCTATCCGTTCGCCTAACCTCATAATCGAGATCTCCAACTCGTCGTGTGACCTCAAAGGGTCCTTGCCACTTGGTGAGTAATTTGGAGCTCGAAGTGGGCAGCAATAGAAGCATTTTATCTCCCTGTGCCCCTGTCGTACAGTTGGTGTTGACGTTCTTGGAGAAAATTCTCTTATGTTAACTGCTCCAAAGTGTGGAGTTTTGCTCTAAGGTCAAGAACGTATTGAATTAGATTTTTGCTATTCAAAGGTCATTCCTCCCAAGCTTCCTGTATGACGTCAAGCATGCCGCGTGGCCGACGCCCATACAGTAGCTCAAATGGGGAATACCCTGTGGAGGCTTGTGGGACCTCTCATACTGCAAACAGCAGGGGTTCGAGCCACTTATCCCAGTTTTTAGCATCTTCGTGTACGAACTTACGAATCATATTTTTTAAGGTCTTATTAAATCGTTCGACCAATCTGTTGGTTTGCGGGTGATAAACACTGGTGCGAATCAATTTAATGCCTAATCATTCGTACAGTTCACGTAGTGTACGTGACATGAATGTTGTGCCTTGATCAGTGAGGATTTCCTTTGGAATCCCCACTCAGGAGATAATTTTGAAGAGTGCCTCCACAACATTACGTGCCGAGATGTTGCGTAGAGGCACTGCTTCCGGATATCACGTTGCATAGTCCACCAGAACCAATACAAAGCAATGGCCACATGCAGTCCGCTCTAATGGCCTGACGAGGTCCATGCCAATTCTTTCAAAGGGAACCTTGATCAACGGCAGAGGACGCAATGGCACTTTTGGGGTGGCCAATGGATTCACCAACTGACATTCACGGTACGCCGCGCACCTCTTGCATACGTCGCCGTGAATGCCCGGCCAAAATAAACGGGCCACAAAGTCTTTTCGTGACCTAAGTGACCAGCCATTGGGTTATAGTGAGCTGCCTGGAAGAGTGTTTCCCGACGGCTCTTTGGTACTAATATCTGAGTTGTATTCTCTTTGGTCTGAGTGTCCTGCATCACTCGATACAACCGCTCTTTGATAATAGAAAAGTACGGGTATGTGAGCGCAACATTAGGCTGGAGCTATTGACCATTAATTACTTTCACTTGGTCAAAGGCATGCTTGAGGAACTCGTCACGCCACTGCTCCAGAGGGAAATCCACCTCAGGGAAGCCCCTGAGTATGGGAGTTCCCTCGTCTGCGTCCTCATGACATGGAGCAGACTTCGACGGCCCTGGCACCGCCTCTCCAGCCATAGCGTCACATGTCACACATTGCGACACCCTTTGCAGGTCACATCCACACACATTACCCTCAATACATTTTTAAAGCCAGGCCAATTGGTTCCCAGAATTAGCGGATGGGTGAGGCGGGAATTAACCGCGGCCTCGACTCTATGCCTTTTTCCCTGAATCGTATCTCAGTGTTAACCACCGGATACTTGTGAATGTCACCATGCACACACCTCATCCTCACCTGTTTATTCTTATCCAATGCCCCACCTTGCACCAAGTGTTGGTGGATAGAGGTTTGGGAACAACCCGAATCCACCAAAGACTGATGTGTATCCCCTTTTACCTTTACCGGTATCCGATACGCCCCCGCCCGATTGAGGGTGGCCTGTGGAGCATCAGGGATCTGGATCAGTGTCCCAACATCCATCACTAGACAATGATCCTGGCAGTGCCCAGCTTCCCCGCAGCCCTGACAGACCAGCCCAGGATTTCCTCTCACACTCATGGGGGCGGTCTCGCCAACCTGGGGAGGAGAGTGGAGACAGGGGGAGTAGGAGAGACGGACAAGAGGAGGGGTTTGGGTGGGGCTCCTCCCCTCTTCCGGGGAGCCGGAACAGGGCGGAGGTGGGAGGGACAAGAGGAGGGGGAAGAATGAGACACAGGGGGTGGAGAGAGAGAAGAGAGAGAAGAAAAAACACTGCATCACTGTCTCCTGGAAACACCGCCTTGTAGTCCTCTGCCAGCTGGACGGCCTTCTCCAGTGATGCCGGGCGGTGGCACTGGACCCACTCGGACATTCCTCGAGGAAGCTGGGAGACCATCTGCTCTAGTACCACCAGATTGACGACATCCATGGCGCCGTGGGTTCCCTCTGCCAGCAACCATTTCCGGCCAGAATCCCGGAGCTGTTGGGCAAAAGCGAACGGGCACTCATTCCTCCCGAATCTCAGGGACCAGGGCAAGGTTGCACCAGCTGTGCATAAGGTCTCACATAATTTGGGACGTAAAGTTCACACTAAGGACTTAGTAACTACTAGTTAGTTTGTAACTAAGTCAGTGCTTAATTTAGTTGCACCACCTGTTCTTAAGGCAAGACTTAACTAGTAGGTCGTAAGCTCTCCGTAAAGTAATGAGTAGTCGCATAATATGATGTTTACTTGTATTGATCCAATAAACAGCCTTCAAATATGTACACAGAAGTGTTAAAAAGCCTTGAATTTCAGTTTGATCTTATTACGGTCGATGTTCAAACCTTGTTTGCTCACGTAAATGTCAGCTGTAATAAATTATATCCCCATTGAAATACGATACGTAATAAAACAAGATTTCATTAATGGTATATTTAGCCTATGTATATAACAATATTTAATTACTGTATCTAAAATCAATAAGGGGCAATACATAAATAAGTACTAATACAACAGGCTGGAAAAATAGACATTTATTCATTTTAATATCTATTTTGTATGTTGAAACTTGACACCGGGTGTAGTACACAGGAAAGTGCACCGTTAGATCGGTTTCATGCTGAAGTACTACGTGTTTTACATAATGTTTTCTCTCGTACACATAAATGAGTGTCATTGCCAACATCATCATATATGTCGAAAGGACTGAAGCCTGTCAACTAAAACATGAGCTCATTGATGTAATTAAATGAATCTGCTTTTTTATTCCATCCATTACTCCTGGTTGAAGGCTTCCATAATATTTAGTTTATACATAGGGTCACATCCTACCTACACCTAAGATTAATGGTGCAATGCTCAAATATTTAGTAGAGTCTAAATTGTGACTTAGTGCCCATTTACGCCACAACTAGTCTAAGTTGTAACGTACATATAGCTGGTGCAACCGGTCCCTGAAGAGCTGACGATTCTGTTCGGGGCCATGACCAACCCGTTGCTGGATGGCTTTCCTCAGATGTTGATAGTTAAGAGAATCTGGCGGTGGGAAGTTGTTGTGCCACTAGCTGTGCCTCCCTGGAGAGTAGGGGCAATAAGCGGGCCACCCACTGGACAGGATGCCACTTCCCTACATCGGCCATCTTCTCAAACAGATCTAGGTAGGCCTCTGGGTCATCACTTGGCCCCATCCTTATCAGAGACACAGGTGGGGTGGGCTCCGGGGGAGTCGCAATGCCAGCCCCCTCTCTGGTGATCAGGCTCCGGAATACCTGCCGGTACTCTGCTTGTGCCTGGAGCAGGGCTTGGAATCATTGTTCTAGCTCCAGGCATAACTCCAGAGGGCTCGGTATTGGTCTTGCTGGATGCTGGCGAGGGACTTAAAAACTTCATCCAGCGGTGTAGACTCCATAACGGCGTTATCCTCCAAATCCCGGGTTTTGAAACCACTGTAACAAGGTTAAAAATGGGCAAGGAGGCGGGAACTGGCTGAACAGTCAAAATAATGTTTAATGAAAACGTAAAAAGACAAACATAAACACACATGGCAGCTGCGTGTGGCTGCATGCGGCCAACAAATACGACCTCCAGAGGATGCATTTACAGGTGCATCTCAATAAATTAGAATGTCGTGGAAAAGTTCATTTATTTCAGTAATTCAACTCAAATTGTGAAACTTGTGTATTAAATAAATTCAATGCACACAGACTGAAGTAGTTTAAGTCTTTGGTTCTTTTAATTGTGATGATTGTGGCTCACATTTAACAAAAACCCACCAATTCACTATCTCAAAAAATTAGAATATGGTGACATGCCAATCAGCTAATCAACTCAAAACACCTGCAAATTTTTCCTGAGCCTTCAAAATGGTCTCTCAGTTTGGTTCACTAGGCTACACAATCTGCTGATCTGACAGTTGTCCAGAAGACAATCACTGACACCCTTCACAAGGAGGGTAAGCCACAAACATTCATTGCCAAAGAAGCTGGCTGTTCACAGAGTGCTGTATCCAAGCATGTTAACAGAAAGTTGAGTGGAAGGGAAAAGTGTGGAAGAAAAAGATGCACAACCAACCGAGAGAACCGCAGCCTTATGAGGATTGTCAAGCAAAATCGATTCAAGAATTTGGGTGAACTTCACAAGGAATGGACTGAGGCTGAGGTCAAGGTATCAAGAGCCACCACACACAGACGTGTCAAGGAATTTGGCTACAGTTGTCGTATTCTTCTTGTTAAGCCACTCCTGAACCATAGACAACGTCAGAGGCGTCTTACCTGGGCTAAGGAGAAGAAGAACTGGACTGTTGCCCAGTGGTCCAAAGTCCTCTTTACAGATGAGAGCAAGTTTTGTATTTCATTTGGAAACCAAGGTCCTAGAGTCTGGAGGAAGGGTAGAGAAGCTCATAGCCCAAGTTGCTTGAAGTCCAGTGTTAAGTTTCCACAGTCTGTGATGATTTGGGGTGCAATGTCATCTGCTGGTGTTGGTCCATTGTGTTTTTTGAAAACCAAAGTCACTGCACCCGTTTACCAAGAAATTTTGGAGCACTTCATGCTTCCTTCTGCTGACCAGCTTTTTAAAGATGCTGATTTCATTTTCCAGCAGGATTTGGCACCTGCCCACACTGCCAAAAGCACCAAAAGTTGGTTAAATGACCATGGTGTTGGTGTTCTTGACTGGCCAGCAAACTCACCAGACCTGAACCCCATAGAGAATCTATGGGGTATTGTCAAGAGGAAAATGAGAAACAAGAGACCAAAAAATGCAGATGAGCTGAAGGCCACTGTCAAAGAAACCTGGGCTTCCATACCACCTCAGCAGTGCCACAAACTGATCACCTCCATGCCACGCCGAATTGAGGCAGTAATTAAAGCAAAAGGAGCCCCTACCAAGTATTGAGTACATATACAGTAAATGAACATACTTTCCAGAAGGCCAACAATTCACTAAAAATGTTTTTTTTATTGGTCTTATGATGTATTCTAATTTTTTGAGATAGTGAATTGGTGGGTTTTTGTTAAATGTGAGCCAAAATCATCACAATTAAAAGAACCAAGACTTAAACTACTTCAGTCTGTGTGCATTGAATTTATTTAATACACGAGTTTCACAATTTGAGTTGAACTACTGAAATAAATGAACTTTTCCACGACATTCTAATTTATTGAGATGCACCTGTATATTGCCGTTATAAAGAAAAATACACACGTGTGCTAGCAAGTGAAAAGTTCTGCACTGATTACAGTATAATTATTGTATTTTACTACACAAACACATAGACGTGTGTGTGTGATTACACAACTATACATAAACCATATCAATAAAATATCTTAACTGTTGAGTAAGAAAAAAGCCATCTCTGGGTTGCTTTTAAATCCTTTCAGATCTCAGAGTTGTCACCACCTCTGAAAAGCCAAGCCGATGTTGATTCGAGTTTTATTACAGACTTTTCCTTTTTGCTTGTAGACTCTGCTCTGTTCGAGGTTTTTTTGTTCCCTTACGACTCAGTACACTTGACATTGCGTTGTTATGCATAAGGGAATGTCTTCATGCACGACCTATTTGAAACCTCTCTACAATAACGGCAATATTCTAATATTGGCTATGGTGTTTGAGCCCCACCTGTTTTGGCGCGAAACTGACCGCTATAAAAACAGGTGCACAGACACCATTTCCTCAGAATTTTCTTCCTTCTGACGCTCGAGATCTCTTGTCTCGAAGTCCTCTAACTTTCGCCGTCGATACATGCGAGTCAGCGGATGGAATCTTCACGGCAGCGAGAAGACTCTCCACTCCCCTGCAGTGCTCCAGCGAACATCTCTCCGCTTCGCCGCTTGACGCTTCGCTGGTGAATGGACCTCAGCATCCTGATTCTCCACAGCGCGTCGGCAGGTGTAGAGTATCTTTTTAAAATATAATTGTAATTTGTGTGTTATAAATATAA
The DNA here is from genome assembly GCF_019703515.2 of Myxocyprinus asiaticus. NCBI lineage: Eukaryota > Metazoa > Chordata > Actinopteri > Cypriniformes > Catostomidae > Myxocyprinus > Myxocyprinus asiaticus. The sequence goes on along the minus strand of NC_059356.1, from coordinate 5,161,101 downwards.
ATTATATTAATATAAATATATATATATATATATTTATATATATCTAAAAGAGCCACTTACGTGTTTGTGTCTTTTTCAAGATGTCGTTCCGTAAGTGTTCATTGTGCGAGAGACGCGTCTCGCCACCAGACAAGCATGAGAGCTGCGTTTTCTGTCTGGGCCCATGCAGAGTCAGCTCTCATAGAGACAGACTGTCCTCACTGTGAGGACATGAGTCTCAAGTCGCTTTACTCACGAATCGCCCTCGCTCTGAGGAACGATTCAGCCTCTCGCGCCCTCCCACCCGCCACTTCTGTGATACCCGAGGATTCACATGAGGAGGCATGGTGGGGCCACGAGGTCGAGCAGGATGAATTTGAGGTAGATTTCATGCCAGCACACGCCCCACAAGTTCCTCAATCTCCACGAAGCGCATGTTTCTCAATACGCTATGTGCGAGATGAGCTCCGACCCTCTGAAGGAGCGTGCGGCCTCGTCTCATTTGGTGGATCTGACGCTGGGGATGATAAGGATGATAATGATGATGTTATGTCTCTCGCTGCATCAGGCGAGTGGTCAATGGATGATGCTACCGCCCCTCCCCCCAACGAGGGCGAGGACCATGTACACACCACTGACACGAGATGCTTCATGTCCTTGCAAGGGCGGTCGAAGAACTCAACCTTGAGTGGTCTCCCCCAGAGGAACCTGGGCAGTCTCGCCTTGATGAGTGGTTCTTGCAGTCCGGAAACCGTCAAGCGGCCGCGTCCCACAGATCTGCCCTGTTTTTCCCCGAAGTGCATAGCGAACTAAGTCCTGGCATGCGCCCTTATCAGTGTCCACGCGCAGTGACGCCAGTGACAGGAGGAACCCCCCCACGCAGCGGAAATGCTCCTGACGGGCGCAACGCTTTGAAGTGGAAAACGGAGCCCGTGGTTCCCACCGGTGCTCCAAAGAAGGCTCGATTAGAGACACAGAACACTGTTCTCCACCTCCCCACTGTTGTTCATCGGGAGATGAATATTGTTGTTCACAATGTTTTGCAAAACAAACCAAATTACCCTCTGTCCCATTACGCGGACGCGTGGTGAGCCCTGACGGGCATTTCAGAATGGGTGCAAAAAACTATCGAATATGGTTATACGATCCAATTTGCACGCCGGCCACCCTGTTTCAACAGTGTTCTGTCTTCCACAGTTTCGTCCGAAGAAGCCCCCGTGTTATGAGCCGAAATACACAATCTCATCGTGAAAAACACGACAGATAAATTGTCAGGCACAAAAGGGGTTTTACAGATGTTATTTTCTTGTCCCAAAGAAAGACGGCGGACTTCGGCAAGCATGATTTAATCATAAAGTTCCTTAAAGGAGCAAGCCGATTAAACCCACCACGGCCGGCTACAGTTCTGACTTGGGACTTAACTTTTTTATAAATAAACTCCCTTCCCGACTGGGTTCATAAGGAGTTAATTCATACTATATGACTATAGTACATATATTCTTTATGAGTGCTCTCCTCCTGATCATCACGAGGATCATTCACTGAGACATGCTCATGTCGGTCACCATCCCATAAGACTGCACCGCCATGTTTCCTCTCTGGGAAGCTATGTCGTGTAGTGTGGCGTGATGGGATTCTGTTCCCCATATGCATAACTATGCAATGTCAAGTGTACTGAGTCGTAAGGGAACGTCTCGATTACGTACGTAATCTCGGTTCCCTGAAACAAAGGGAACGAACATTGCGAACGCTAGCCGCACTACAAGACTCAGAGTTCTTGAGGCATGAGCGATGCACTCCTTGTTCTCAGTCATAAATTCTGAGGAAATGGTGTCTGTGCACCTGTTTTTATAGCGGTCAGTTTCACGCCAAAACAGGCGGTGCCCAAACACCATAGCCAATATTAGAATATTGGTGTTATTGTAGAGAGGTTTCAACTAGCTCATGTATGAAGGCATTCCCATATGCGTAACTATGCAATGTCTCATTCCCTTCGTCTCAGGGAACCGAGGTTACGTAAATAACCGAGACGTTTTTACAACCAGTGACTCCTGGAGGTTTGCCGTTTTGAATGATCCATGGTAAATATTTCTCGTTTGTTGTGACAACAACAGCTACTCCCACACCATACACCCGCTACAGCAGCCAGAGCTTATTTACTCTGTGTACTGATATGACGTCATCACGCACGGGCAAATGACATATGTATGCAATTTCCCTCAAAATCCGTGACAGCTCTAAAATATAAATTATTATTATAGGTTTATCAAAGTGTATTTGGGTAAAGACATGGTTTGGAAGATGGATGTTTGTTGCACTCATTAATACAATTTTGTTTAAAAATAAATAAATAATAATTTTAACAAAATTATGGGAATAATTTTTTAGTGTAAAGTAGAGGGTTTCAAAAATATGATTTTAGACTAAACAGAAAGATTATTAAATTAAATTTTCCAAAAAAAAGAGAATCAAAGCGCAAGTACCTAAAGAAGTTTATGTCTTATTTAGGAGTAGGCAAGAAAGTGTTAAAAAGCACACCCGTAAAAAAGAATTACATCTCGAACAAAAAAATGAGAAATCATGACTGCTGCAGACAGGAATCAAGTAATTAAAATAACACAAAACTAAAGATTGCATTACTCAAAAAATTAGGCGAAATAAAATATAACGACTGAAAAAAGAGATTTAATTAAATACATCGACACTCAGAGAGATTATTGAGAAGAAACAAAATTCAGCTTTATGAGAATCAGCTAGCCAGCTAAGGAGAGAAATATGTGATTTTTTGTATAATAAAAAGAAATAAAAAAATATATATTAATATTGATGGAATAGAATATTTAATTGATACAGTAGCTGAAGTTTTTGTTACTGCAGAGTCATTAAAAACATATAGTAGCTAGAGAAAATGTATGTGTTCAAACTTATAATGGTGAGATAAAAATAAGGTGAAAAATATGGAATTAAAATAATTGAGAGTATAGAAAAATTGCTAGTAACGAGAGACCTTAAAAAGATTACATTATAAAATTAAAGGATTGGAACATCCGAACGACTAATTAATACAAGCTTTGCAGAAACTCTGCGTAAAGTATAAAAATGACTGTAAAAGTCAGTGATAAATATGCCCATAGGATAGAAAAAGGAATAAAAAGTTCAAAATTTTTCAAAATTGAATTAACGAAAGTGTTGAGAGAAGAAAAGACTTATGGTAAGAGTAAAAACTATTACAAAAAAGTAAGTGATCTATATAAGCGTAATAGAGGGAAATATACATAAACCGTGAAAAAGCACCAGAATTTTAAAACAGATCAAGGGAGCAATAACTAACCGAAACCTGTAAAACTTTTAAATTAGTGACTAATTACAAAGCTTTCAATCGAGTGACAAAACGATAGATGTTGTATAAAATATCTATGTAATATGTGTTTATGTGTTACAAATGCCCAAGACACTGTAGATTCTACTATTTTCTAAATCTGTTTTTGAGAGAACTCTTCCTTCTCTAGAGAGTAAGAGAAGGAAGATTTCTCTCAAAAACAGATTTAGAAAATAGTTTTTGGTCTATACCTTTAGGGAAGGAAAATTAAAAAAAGAAAATAGAGAAGGGACTATTTTTGGCAATAAATAATATACATTATATTTATCAAAAACTACTGCAAAGAAATATAAACTTGTCGGTAGTATTTTAAACTGTGATAGTTTAGGACGTCGGAAAAAGGACATGAAAAGAGTGCAAGGACAGTTTTCAATCAACTTGCTAAGGATTAAATATTAATATTAAAAATACATAAATAATGAGTTTTTAGGTTATTTGATTTAGGCAGAAAATCGAGGAGTTATGAAATCTATGAAAGAATGAATAAGTAAATTAAACCCACCTAACAAGAGAAGTTAATGAATTATGAGAGATTCAAATTCCTAAATTAGACAGATAGCTAATCTACTGTAATATATGCAACTATAAGAGATGGTCAGTTAAACTGAACTAAAAAAGCAGAAGCAATGCAGAAGTTAAAAAGAAACCATTTTGTATTCAGGACGATTATAGGGTTGAAACTATAAAAAACTTTGTTGGAATATTTAAATATATAATCCTATTAGATAAAAATAATAAGAAGAAATGAGACAAGCAATGTACTGATTCAAATGATGACTGGTAGTTGTGAGAATCCAGAGGAAAAAGTTTCTTCCTATGGAACAAAAATCAGCAGTATTAGACAACGCATACAGCTTCAAAGGATGGCCCTTTGCCAAAAGATTATGATATACAGACGAAACAGCAATGGCAACTAAGAATGAAGAACAAAGACTTACTAAGAATAATGTCATAGACAACAAAGGATCAATGAACACATTGGCAGCGGTGGAAAAATGTATTTCTAGATCCTAACTTGAGATGTTTACACCGACGGATCAAAAAACTTTGTTAGAACAAGAGGCTCAATAGGCATTGAGTAGCCAAGAGACATCATAGAGAAAGAATGTTGAACAGACAGAGGGAGTAAACATCTACAATTCAAATGTCTCAAAGAGATTAAAGATAAATTAGGAAGAGTCATTATTGTTTTAGCAGAAATTCAGGGGCAAAGGTTGATTTTGGCTAATATTTACGCACCTAACGCTGATGATCAGGGCTTTTTTATAGATCTTGAAGGGATGTTGCAAACCGCTGGCACCCCTCATGATATAATATTGGGAGGAGACTTTAATCTATTGATGGATTCAGAACATGATCATAGTGAAGCAAATGTGTGTAAGCCCTCTAGAGCAACAGTGACGCTTCACAGGATGTGTAAAAATCTTAGTCTTACAGATATTTGGAGACTTTTAAACCCATCTGGTAGGGACTATACATTTTTTTAATCAGTCTATAAGATTTATTCTAGAATAGATTTCACTCATTTCATCTGTTGTTGATTGTTCAGTTGGAAACATCTTAGTCTCAGGTCACGCCCTGGTGAGTTTAGAGGTGTTGCCACGTATGGAGAAAAAGAAATCCTATAGCTGGCGCTTTAATGTATCCCTTTTGCAAAATCCTGATTTCCAACAAATGTTAAAAGCTGAAATCAATGTTTATATGGAGACCAACTTGTCCTCAGCATCCTCTGTGGGCGTGGCTTGGGAGGCACTTAAGGTGGTTCTTAGGGGTCGATCATACCGTATGCCTCATTCATCAAAAAATCCAAAGCACGAGAACTCGTGGAGTTGGAAGGGAATATTAAAAGTGCCAAGGCAGAGCTGAAGCGCCGAATGTTGTCTGATGGCCTCAGAGAATTGACCCGACTGAAATACAGATGTAATACTATTTTGTCACGGAAGGTGGAGTTTAGGTTATTCAGGGCAAGACAGTCATACTTTGAGTCGGGGGACAAAGCAGGAAAGCTTTTGGCTAGATATATAAAGCAGAGAGAGTCTTTTTCTACCATTCCCTCAGTGAATTCTGCTGGTGGTGAAATATTTACCAAATATTTAATATTTACCGGGAGGTATGTGCTTTACGCAGATGATATTTTATTATTCATCTCCGACCCCACTAGATCTATGCCTTGCCTTCATAGAATTATTAATTCCTTTTCTAAGTTCTCAGGATACAAAGTCAATTGGTCTAAATCCAAAGCTTTGGCTCTGACAGCGTACTGTCCAGTAACGGCTTTCCAGCCTGGCGCCTTCCAGTGGCCCAAACAGGGCTTTAAGTATTTGAGCATTTTATTTCCAGCAAATTTGTCTGATTTAGTTAGAGTTAATTTTGACCCCTTAATAAAAAGGTTTTCGAGCGATGTGGGCAGGTGGGCTTCATTACATTTATCTATGATTGGGAAGGTTAATGTTTTTAAAATGAATTGTATTCCAAAATTCAACTACCTGCTACTATCTCTCCCTGTTGATGTCACCCTCTCTTATTTTAAGCAATTTGATAGCATAGCGAAGTCCTTCATTTGGAATGGTAAGCGTCCTAGATTGCATTTTAATAAATTTCATAGGCCGATTGACAAAGGTGGGCTAGGCCTACCCAAGATTTTGTTTTATTATTATGCGTTTGGTCTCAGACATTTGGCTCATTGGTTGCTTCCACCTGAAAGAGCCCCTCCCTGGTTTAGTATTGAACAGAAAGTTCTTGCCCCTATTTTGCCATTGCAAAGCCTTTCTATTAAACTAATCGGAGAAGTTAAGTTACACCCCGTTATCTCGCATTTGCACTTGGTATGGACAAAAGTGTCCAGAGTGTTTAATTTGGACATTTATTTAAATATTACCTCAAGCATATGGCTGAACCCTAAATTATGTATTAATAAGTCCCCTTTCTGCTGGTCAGAGTGGATCGTGAGGGGGGTTACTACACTCGGTGACCTATATGAGAGTGGACTGCTGAGATCTTTTGAGAATTTGGTTCAACATTATGGGATTCTCATATCTCAGTTTTATAGGTATTTACAGCTGCGCTACCTGCTCTGTATTGTTTTTGGGAGTAGCACCCCCCCCCCCGCCCCCAAAGTGGCAGATACTCTGGAAGAGGTGATTACTGCTTTTGGAAAAGGTCATGAGGCATCAGTGTATTACTCCCTGTTAATTCAGAGTCTGGGGGTCGGAGCTTCAATTTCTCTCAAGAGATTATGGGAGAAAGATTTAAATTTGGTATTTGAGGAGGGAGTGTGGGCTAGGATTCTAAAAAACATCAAGTCTGCGTCTGGAGACGCAAGGGTGTGCCTTATGCAATTTAAGATTTTACATAGATTTTATTGGACCCCCTCTAGATTGTATAGGCTTGGTCTTAAAGACACACCCACCTGCTGGCAATGCCAATCAGAAGTTGGAGACACAACCCATGTCTTTTGGGGGGGTGTTAAGATCCAATAATTTTGGTTAAAGGTTCAGAGTTGTTTGTGTGACGTTTTGGGCACTCAAATTCTACTTTGCCCCAGACTTGGGGCGGTCATAAATTTGGGGGATAAACATATAGAAAATTGGGTTCTGACCAGTATCATGATTGGCAGACAAATTATTTTAAGGGGTTAGAAGTCGGAAGGAGCGCCATCAATTCCGGAGTGGCATGCGGAGATGGGGAGGGTGGCAGCTTTCGAGGAGGTGGCAAATAGAAGGCTGGGGTTTGGGGACTTGTTTGTCAGGAAATGGGGTAATTATTTAGCATTTTTGGGGGACTCTCAGTGAGGGGATGTGGAGAAAGAAGTTTAGTTTAATTGTGTATGTTTATTATATATTAAATTATTTTGTGTGTGTGTGTGTGTGTGTGTGTGTGTGTGTGTGTGTATTATTATTATATGTGACCACAGGGGTGTTCATTGGAGGTTAGGGTGGGGTTGGTGATTGGGGAGGGATATTAGTGGGGGTTAAATGTTAAATGTTTATTCGATGTGTATGAGTTGTGTTTTACTCTGTTGTGTGCTTTTGAATCAATAAAAAATTTTTATATAAAAAAAAAAAAGAGAGAGAATTAATCAAGAATGGTTAATAGATATTTTCAGGATGAATTTAAGCAAAACCTTAAAATACACTAATGTAAAACAATTATTGGATCAGTAGAGGAGTTAATAATTGTGAGAATGATCAGAGAGCATAAGCGTCAATAATTGTACATATTATAATGTAAGTTTGTTTTAAAAGTTTTTTAATTGGAAAAACTCATACATAAAGCATTAAAATATGCTCACAAGATCAATAGGGTTTTCTGAAAATTGGTTTAAGGTGAATTGTAATAATTTAAGATGTGATATATATACTGAAGATGCAATTTATGTCATTTATATTGACTTTACAGAAATTATTTGAAAGATTGAGGAGAACCAAGCGCCACAAAACGATAATTATTAGGTAGGAGATTTGTCTTGATAAGGTAAGATGACGAAAATTCTAAGAAACCTTTTAAGGTTTTAATTATTAGAAAAGGATAAAATAATCAAAATAATTGACAAATCATACCGTTGAATTATTAAAAGTTTAGTTCGGGTGAAATGAAAGTAAATCTAAAAGCATACTTAGAATAACAGATTAGACTATGAGAAACACAAAGAAAACTTATTAAGTTTATTAAGGTACACAGGCAAAAAGGAATTATTAGAACTAAGACTAATTTAAAAACAAAATAAAAGGCAAATTAAATGTCCACAAATGTCGTGCATGAAAAAGTTAGACAAAAGAGGCAATTGCTGTCATTAGTAAAGCTAAGATACAATAAGGCATATAATGGACAGGATTGTGTTATCTGTGCATGTTTCATGAAACATGTTTGGTGAAACAGAGTGGTAATAAATCCTAGATGTAAAAAAGAATTAAGAAAGTATAACTTACCTGTAGCATTGAGGATCTTGTAGATCAGTATTTTTAAACAGCAGGACGAGGAAACGAGAGGCAGTTTGACAAGATTTTAGGCTCAGCAAAGTTGAAGTGATAATGTCTCGAGGGATAGGAGGCAGTTAGTCTGAGGCCTGTGAATGTGACTAAACAAAAAGTGTAACCAAATGAATAAGGTGTTTTGAATGTCAGAAAGATGACTCAAAACAGGGCTTGGAGAAGAGAAAACCTTTGGTGATTTGAATAGCAGAGGCAAAACAGATGGAATCAAAAGAATATGCTAATAATTTGAATTATTCGAAACAGCTTGGCACTAGCGTCATTAAATTTATGGTCATGCCATATTGAAATGACTACAGATGACATGCAAAGCAAGTTGGTTGCTAGTTGATCCCAAGGACCCTGGGAGAAAGCTAGAAAGACTTGAATTTTGCTTTAATGGAAAACAGTAAAATGTTCTGACTATGGTCGCAAGTTTCATCGTTACAACATAGTTCAACGATTTGGCATTTCCCGCAACCGTAGTTCCAACAAACATTCGCAAACAGAGTCGCAAAGTTGTGTAGTTGGAACTACAACTCTCCACCTGTTGTTAGAAGCAAAGTTCCTTGTTAGTTTGTGGTGTCGACGTCATTGATTTCGCATTGATTGATTTGTGTCCGGGGTGTGTTCTATTCAGACTTATCATCCCTATGCCCTATTGCTTTCAAAGACTTCACCATCCACTCTGAGAGCTTTGATAGGCTTGAAGTTGTGGTGCTCAAAGTTATTTTTATTGGAAATTCAGTTTGAAACGATCTTCCAGTGTGACTCTCACAACTGTTCTCCCTTCGAAGTGCCCTCCGAAGGCATTATTTATGCCATTTGGAACACAGGATTGGCTTTGTTTTCGTGTAGAAAAGGTGAGTTATTTTATTATTTACAAGCGAATATCTTTGTTACAACATTTTCCAAAGAGAAATTTCACATATGGCTATATATGTAAAACATAATATGCATGTTAATGGTTTTCATGCACCAAGTCACAAGTATCACCTATTATGTGCTCATTTCTACATGGATGAATGGATTTCATACTGGATGAATTCCCAACATATTAGAAAAGCACTAACTCAAAACACGTTGAAAAATGACAGAGTATTTTTGGTCTTCAAATGGGATATTATGTATTTAAATTCAGATTGTGAAGGGTTTCAACTTCTCTGTCACTGAAAAGCAACTTGAAAATCATATGTTTGTTGCCATGCAGCACCACACAGTTTCACCAGAGCCCCATTTGCCAGACCCAGTCTGTATCTTTCACTCTATATCTATTTTATTATATATCTTTCATTTTGTCAAGAATAAAAGTGGCATTCTTATTCCTTTTTGAAAAGTGTGCATATGTATGTGCTCAAGTGAGGTAAGGTGAGTTAAGAGGGAAACCCCACTACTGCAGCTCAATGCTGTGACAGGTCGCGATGAAAACAAACACACCAGCAACAGAGGGGCATGTGAAAATAAAGCGAAACAACGAAGAACAGAAAATAACAGAAGTAGTCCTCAGATGCCATGTTTGTTATTTACAGCAGCGTCGCAGGGAAATAACGTTGCTATGGAGCTGCTTACTGACCAAACCGCTTGTATACTGTAGTAAAGAGTACGTCACTTACAAAGTGCAAATAAACATAAATGTCTATTTTGTGTCTTTAGCAGTTTTTTCACAATAAACGGCTTTCTGTCCATGTAAATGAGCTGTTATAATTTGATATCCATTTGATCTCTGCAGAAGTTATTACTCCACACCCTGAGTAACATCATTAATGACAGCTCCACATTGTTGAGCCAACGTGGTTCGAACGATGGATATGCAACTTAGTTCTACAGTCATGACTAGCTAGTTAGTAACGATGGATCATACTATGTTGGTTAAGCAGTGAGTCACGTCGTTGTACGGGAAACGTACCCCAGATAAAGAAAAATAAATTCATTGGTTAAAAGGAACAATTGCTAGAACGCTATTAAAGTATAACAGGAGAAACGCAGAATAACATCACTAACATTTGACCTTACAAGTAGAAGAAGTGTGATGGAAGAAATTCTAACATACATTGATAATTTGGTTAAATTGGATGAACAGCAATGGCCAAACATATTTATAATTAAGCAAAGCTGAGTTTCATGTATGCCGATAGACTTCTGAAAGGGGAATGAAGAGATTTTTCAGAAACAGAAGATCATTCGTCACACAGGAAATCTCTTAACCATAGTTTATTGTGCCTTGGAATTGGCAGAAAATTTACGACTCGGAGTCAAGGAGGCCTAATGCTGCCTTCACATGCTATCGGAATTATCGTAAATACGAGTTTCACACCCAGAAGTTACACATTAATGACCCCTCAAGTCATAATTACGACTGGGAAACTCAGAGGTAATTTTGATATCAGAGTTTCTGAGATGGGAGGAGTTCTGAACTTTCAACATGGCGGAGGAGAGTACAGTTTCTGTAGTGAATGAGAGGTTTTGTTCATTTTTCTGAAAATACTGCTAATTGTAAATGTTTGCCGTTATGGTCAAATTAATTTATGTATATCAGCAACCATTCTATGCATGATGTACATTTTTACACCGTGAAAATAGCTTGTATTTGACCAAAATTCCTTTATCATCAACAAGCTGAGTAATATTTATTATGGTGTCAAAATAAAAGTTCCTCAAGAAATATGTATGAATGAACCTGGTGTCGTCCATGGTTCCCGTTCTTTCCGACAACAAAGCACGTGAACACGACACTCGTAATTACCACTTCAGAAGTGGTAAGTAGGATAATTCCGATAGCACATGAAGGCAGCATAAGGCATGCTGATTTTCTGTCACATTCCTTTAGGAAATGGTGCTTCTAACAATAAGAAACTAGAGAGAGAGCAATGGGTTAGCATGAATTTGGCATTTAGTTAATTTCATTATGCAATTAGGTGTAGTGGATTAATTACAGAAAGAATAGTTTTTGTACTGCAAATTGTGATGCAATTGTACTTGAGAAAAGATATTTTTCTAGTGCATGTGAGAATGATACCTTGGCCAGTGTGAGGAAATAATTGTTTAAGAAAATACTGTAGGAGAATCTATGTGTATAAAATGTAGAAGTGTGAGAAAATATAGTGAAAATTTTTATATAATGCAAGAAATACAATGAAATGGCTCTAGAGAAAAGCATGAATGTTAACGAAGATTAAATTATTATTGAAAACAAGGAACAACAAATTGATTCAACAATGACAACAATAGATAATAATATAGCTGCAAGCAGCGATGACGGGCCCAAGCACCAAGGGTCCATTTCCATTTTTCTTAAATATTGAGTGTAAATTTATAACATCATGCTTTGTGTTATATTACCCTGGAATTAGTTTTAAAAACAAATTACCACAGCTGCGAGGGGGTTTCTATTACAGCTGTTGAGAGAGTGACAGTAAATTTTACATCTTCTCCCACTTTACTGTCTTAATCCACCGCTCTCTATTTTTTCCTCTTCTGGAAAGTCATTCAAACGTAATAGTGGATTTTTTCTTTTGGTCTTGGAGCAAATAGGTAAGTGAAAATAATATTTGCTGTGATCTCCCATTTACTCCCATTCACCGCTGTTGAAGTTTACCCTGAAAACATTTACTTCCGCGTTTCAAAACCCTGAGTGTGAAAAAGGTATATTTTGATCTAAATCACACAATGCAAGCAGAATATATGCTAATGTTAAATGCCAAATGCATGTGTCCACCTTGCATTGTTTTCTAAAAGGCACCGGCTGGAAATGGACCCATGCATTTGGCATTTAACGTTATTCTAAACAATTTTGAAGCAATTTGGGTAAATACATTACTATTTTAAAGTCACTATGGCCGTGTCCCAAAATAGTCACATCCATGTGTTTAGCCCCAAGACTAAACATACATCGAATTTTTTATGTAAATCAAACATTGCACACAGAAGATGAGACACTTCCTTTTTCCCATTTTTGCCATTAATTTAATGCCTCGCCATGACAACACCATTGGATATATCAAAAATCTGTTCACAATTTAACATCTTCAATGTCTTGGCATAATGTTGTCTAAATGTGTTGACAGTTTCATGAATCCCCTAGGAGGAGTATTTAAAAGTTCAGAGACTGCAATATAAAAAAAAAATCAAAAATGGCCGACTTCCTGTTGGGCGGACCTAAAGACTATAATTATGAGAGTTCTCCGGCTTGATGAGAACTATACACGTACCTTTTTGGTGACTGTAGGTGAAAATGGGGGTGCTGCAGAGGCCGTCTTACATGCCCATTTTAAACCTGTTAACTGTCACTGGCCAACAGGTGGGCCATTTTAGTGTGGCTAAAAAACAAATGCTTTGCATTATATAAAAAATGTCATCAGTGTTCACATACTTGGTATCAAATACAATTTTAAAACTCAACTTTCATCTTCTGCAGTCTATTTTGCAATTAGAACATTACAGTGAAAACATATTTTAAATTGTTAAAAGAGTGCATATATAAAACATGCGACATGTGAGCCTCAGTAGGCTACTTATGTTTCACATTCTCTGCTTATGATCCAATCCATTGACTGAAGAAATTACAGCATGCATTTCATTAAGCTCATTTGAGATGGGCAAGTTCTGTGCAGAACCGATCACTGGTGATCACTGCCAGATGCATGCCAGTTAGAAATCTGTCCGACTTGCTGTGATATCATGACCACATATGTCAAAAATACTCCCGCGAGAGCGAGGCGGCCGCAGTTGTAGCAGGCAGGTACCAAACTGGTGTTGTTCATTTGTGCTAGATTTGTGCTGGTTTGTGCCATGAAAAGAAACACTGTAACTATTTATCTTCCTTAGATATAGCAAGAAACTTTTCGGGAGCATTGGTGTTCCTCTCCACCCCATGTCATCCAAATCGCACCAAACCCGTGTCGTTAGTTTGTGCTCAATTTGTACTGATTTGTGCCGTTAAAATTAATCTTTAGTATTTATTTCCCTTCCTTAGAAATAACATGAAACTTTTCAGGAGCAGTGATGTCACTCTCCACCCCATGTGGTCCATATCACTCCAAACCAGTGTCATTCATTTGTGCTCGATTTGTGCCAGTTTGTGCCGTTAAAAGAAACATCATTACATATTCCTTTCTTTGTATTTAACAAGATAGCTTTTGGGAGCCATGAAATTGCGCAGGCTAAACCCCATGTCAATCACTTTCACCTGTCTTCATCGTTTGTGCTTGCTTCTGGTTTGTGCCGTGTTTGGTATCGTTGAAGCATTATTTTTAGGCAAAGATTTAATCTTTCACCATATCAAACTCAAACACAAATATCAGATTTGGTCTGATATTTAAACCAGGGATGCAAACTACTCACATTTCAGCTAGTCACTTTTTCTGAAGCTAATTTGACCAAATTGTTGGGTAAAATTTCTAAATTACCCTTATTAAAATCAATTTAAATGGTTACTGTAAGCTTAAAAACTTAAACGAAAAACTTGAAACTCAGTTATCCTCGATTTATCTACAGCAATAGCAAAACATAGCAAGATACAACACAAATCAAATAAAAAATAGTAAAAGTTAGAATAATAAAATGAATATCAAGAACTTATAAATTTAAAATAAATATAGCCTACACAACCAGCCCAAAGGACACAGACTAAGTTTGTTTCTCATAATCTTAAAACCTTTTGATCTAAAGAATTATGGTCAAATGCTTGGGATTTTTCTGTACTCAAAAATAAATTGTGCCTAATTATACATGTCTATACAAACCTTTTATTTATTTGTTTTATTTCTATATTTATTTTTTAAAGAAAAGTAGCCAACAAGTGTCCAGCATATGAAATCAATCAATACTGTTTAAAAGCATCCCAGGATGCACCTGAAGTTGACTGAGAAAATGAACTGTGTGCAGAGCTGGAATAGACAAAAGGCTACACTGAAGAAGTTCAAATAGAAGATGTTTCTGATTTAATTTGTTTTGGTCACTGCATAATTTCCATACTTTTGTGTTTCTTCATAGTTTTGATGATGTTATATTCTAAAATCTAAAATGTGCAGTAACAAATAATAAAGAATAGTGTAAGGGGGTTCAGTGGAAATGAGGAGGCGAGAACCGGCTTAATAATATAAATAATAATTTAATAAACAACTTAAACACACAACCAAAAACACACAGTACAGCTGCCTGCAAATCTCTCTCTCTCGAACTGTCGTCCCCGGCCGCCTTTATCCCTCGCGCGCCCCATCAGGCTGATTGGGGACCGGGTGTGTCTCATTCCAGCCCGGCCCCGCCCTCCTCGGCTCTACACTCCTCCCGGCGTTGCCTCAGGCCGGGGAGCCCCCGGCATGACGTACATCCCCACCCTTCCTCTCCGGGGGCGGGTCATCCCCGCCTTCCTCGACCTGGGAGGAGACAGGAGGGGAAAAACAACAAAACAAAATGGCGAGGGAAAGGCCAACACGGAGCGACAGAGAGAGAGAGAGAGAGGAGAGAGAGAAAAAGAAACTCACCGGTTCTCTGATGCGCCGTCGCGTGGTCCTCGATCACTACTCCACCCTCTCAGGCGGACTGCAGCCGCTCCTCCCTGGGTGGACCGGAGTCAGACCTCTGACCCCCAGCGGACAGAACGCCCCTCCGCGTTCCCGGCGTCCCGTGGGGACACTCCTCCGCCCCTGGCAGCGGCCCTACCACTCCAGGCGGTCGGGGAGTCGCTTCCCTCCTCCCCCCGCGGACGGCGGTCTTCTCTTGACCCCTCTGTGTTCCCGGGGAACGGCAGGGCACTCCTCCGCCCCCGGCAGTGGCTCCCTCGCTCCAGGCGGTCGGGGAGTCCCGTCCCCACTCGCCTCGCGGATGGCGGCCATTCCCCGTGTCCGGGTGGTCGGGCTACTCCGTCCCCCGTCGGATGGCAGCAGCGCTCCCCTGGGTGGACGGCAGTGTCGAGGACTCTGCGACGGGAATCCCTCCTCCTTCCCGGGTTTCGGCACCAATGTAAGGGGGTTCAGTGGAAAGGAGGAGGCGAGAACCGGCTTAATAATATAAATAATAATTTAATTAACAACTTAAACACACAACCAAAAACACACAGTACAGCTGCCTGCAATTCTCTCTCTCTCGAACTGTCGTCCCCGGCCGCCTTTATCCCTCGAGCGCCCCATCAGGCTAATTGGGGACCGGGTATGTCTCATTCCAGCCTGGCCCCGCCCTCCTCGGCTCTACAAATAGGCATGTGTGATCAAACTTTTCTAAAGAGTTCTAGTCTTACACTGAGGGGCCGTTCACACTGAGCGTGTTTTTGTGTCCGTCCACGCTGTTTTATAATTGATTTCAATGTAAACGTGTGCTAGATAGACGTCTTTGACGGCTTGTTCATGTTTATAGATGCCATGTCAAGTTAAAAAGAACCTAAACTGTTAAATGTCTCGAGTCGAGACATCTATGTTTTGCTCTTTTGTGGTGTGTAATTTTAGTGCAACAACACATTGCAGCATGTGAACGGCACCTAACATGTTTTCAAACACTGCGCTGAAATTTCAAACAAATATTTTGAATATTAACTAACATATAGGACTATGCAATTACACAAACACCGTCAACACAAGTCGCCCCAACTTATAGCTAAATTAAAACGAATAAACAAATTCAGAGCTGATTGCTGTTGCTGTTTACTTGCAATTTTTTTTAATAATTAACCTATATAAACATTATGTACAGCTTTGTTCAGCAGTGTCACATATAGCCTATAAACAAATCATAATTTGCAGAAAAATACAGACATTTTTTTTATTTTTATTTTTTTGCATTTGGAGTTTGATGTGGTGAAAGATTTAATCTTTGCCAAAAATATATGCTTCAATGATACCAAACATGGCACAAACCAGAAGCAAGCACAAATGATGAAGACAGGTGAGAGTGATTGACATGGGGTTTAGCCTGTGCGATTTCACAGTTCCCAAAAGCTATCTTGTTAAATACAAAAAAAGGAATATATTATGATGTTTCTATTAAAAGCACAAATCGAGCACAAATGAACGACACCGGTTTGGAGCGATTTGGAGTGACGTCACTGCTCCCGAAAAGTTTCATGCTATTTCTAAGGAAGATAAATAGTTTCAGTGTTTCTTTTAATGGCACAAATCAGCACAAATGAACGACACCGGTTCGGAGCAATTTGAACCACATGGGGTGGAGTGTGATGTCACTTCTCCTGCATACAAGCTTTTATTTCTAAGGAAGGGAAACAGATACAAGATTAATTTTGATGGCACAAATCAGCACAAATTGAGCACAAATGAACGAACAGTTTTTATTTCACTTCAAAAACTGCTTTTACTTTCACAGTAAATTGAAATGGCAACAGTATTTAAAATATAAAATATCCCTTTACAGTTATACATCAGCAGTGTCTTGACATTATTCTAAAGAATTTTAAAGCAATTCATGTAAACACAAGAGTGCTATTTCAAAGTCTGATAAAATTACCTTACTTCCTGGTGCCAGTTGGTGGCACTATGACCGTGACCCATAATAGCTGCATAAATGTGATCTGCCCCCATTACAAAACATACAGCTGAATTTTCATCAAAATCATACAATGCACACAGAAGTTATAAGGAACTTCCTGTATCACATTTTTGCCCTTAATTTATTGCCTCGCCATGGCAACACCGTTAAAATATCAAAAATCCGTTAGCAATTTAGCATCTTTAGCAATCTTGGCATAATATTGTCTAAGTTTGGTGCCAGTCACATGAATCTCCTAGGAGGAGTATTCAAAAGTTCAGGGTCTGCAATTTTCAAAAGAAATGCACATTCAATCCAAAATAGCCAACTTCCTGTTGGGAGGAGCTAATGACTGTAATTCTGAAAGTTGTCCAGCTTGATGAGAACAATATATGGAGCAAGACTGGTGACTGTAGAAGAAACTGACCCACCACTTTTGTCAAAAGGTGGTGCTACAGAGCTCCCCAGCCACGCCCGTGTTAACTTTTGCCCAGGCCTAATGGCCGACAACACAATAGCCACATCAATATGATCAGCCCACAAGGCCAAACATTTGGCTCAATTTGATGTAAATCACAGGATGCACGCAGAAGATATGAGACACTTACTTTTTCCATTTTTTGACGTTATTTAATCGCATCACCATGGCAACACCATTCGATATATCAAAAATCCTTTCACAATTTAGCATCGCCAATGTCTTGGCATGATGTCGCCAACATTTGGTACCTGTAACATGAAATCTCTAGGAGGAGTATTACAAATTACAGAGCATGCATTTTTCAAACAATCCAAAATGGCTGACTTCTTATCAGTGTGACTGTCCGGCTTGATGAGATCTATATGTGTACAAAGTTTGGTGACAGTAGCTCAAAAGGGATGTGCTACAGAGCCCCCTGAACATGCTCATCTTCTAGGTGGTGCTACAGAGCCCCCCCTGCAAATAATAATAATCCTTTGAAGAACAATAGGGCCTCCGCACTTTCAGTGCTTGGGCCCTAACAAGGGCTGAAAAAGAAGAATGGAGACTTTATAAATCCTAAAAAGAAGCATTCAAAGAAATTGTGAAAAATATTATAAATATACAGTTTTTTAAATGTTATAAAATGTTTATAAAAAGTTATGGGAATAGTGAGTACAATGGGCTAGATAAAATAAATGAAGAGTTTAATAGATATTCTAGAAAAGTGAAAACTCTTTACTGAATTAATGTTACAGCAAAGAAATTTTGGAGAGAATATACAGATAGAAATACAAGTGTAATGGAACACGATGTGATTGTAGTCTATGCACCATTTGGAGAAAAGGTTTTTGGGAAGCATATAGTAAAACTATAGCAAATCATGACGGTGTAGATAAGGAAAAAGAATATCATAGTTTCTACCCATATAATCAAAAAAGGTTAAAACTCTAGTTAGATTATTGGCAAAACATTAAAAGACAAACCTGGCTAGGTTTAAGAATTATGTAGAGAAGCATTGAATTGTGAGAAAATGTAATTACAGACAATGGTATTGAAACAGATAAAATGGTAATAGCGAAGGTTATGAGATTTAATAGGTGGCATTGGAACTAATACTTCGGAAAGTATTATTGTCAAAAGCAGAGAGATCTTGATCATTTAAGAACACAAGAAAAGGGGGACGTTAAAACCTATAGAATATAGTATTAGAATGATTCAGTTACAGATACTGAAACTGCAAATGAACCACTGATGAGACCAGTCAGGATGGCAAGCAATTATTCTTACTGACTGACTATTGAATATAATGATGAGAATGGGAGATTTTGATAAACAAAATAAGTTTATTATTTTGGAATTATTTGGGAAAGGCAAAGAGCTAAAAGTACTAGTTTATTAACATTAATTAGTTGAAGATAATTTATAGAAAGAACTTATTGGGAAGTAGTATGTTTTAATATTAAAAAATAACAAGATATTAGATGATTTTAAACACATTTAAGTGCTTAAATGGATTATTAAATGGATTAAAAGTTGTTAGTTTAATAAAATTCTAATTATGTGTTATATTAAGGAAATGAAAGTCTATGATATGTTATTTGAAGAAATAATTCTTATAATGGCAGAAGTATCTGTAATTGACAGAACTGAAGACAAAATGCAGAAAATATAAATATTTGGAAAAACCTGGAAGGTTATTAAGCTTACTGAATGTATAATGGAAATTATAATGTTAGTAATAAATGGCTTTATTGCTGAAGAAGGGGAAAATGTTTAGTGATAATTTATTTAAAGTTCATAGGAACTTAGAAGAATAATAAGATGTAAATTGTTGTTATGCCAGCATAATTACTGGATTGTTGATGAACCTGATGTATGCATGTATTAACATTAACTTGTTAACTATTAACAGCCAGAAAATGTATTTTGTGATGGGAGATTTATGCAACAATGGTTAAAAAAAGAACTTGTTTTATTTTTATGGTATAATGACATGATACATGGGAGTTGATTACTGAATTAAGAACAGGAGTGTTTTGAAAATACTCAACCCAGTGACAAAAGTCCGGTACAGTGATTTGGATGCTTTACAAATTTGGCAAAGCAGAGGATTGATTATTTGTGCATGCTTTACATTGCAAAAACAATAGTGAAGTTTTGAGAATTATTTTTTTCTTCTCCCCAATTTGGAATGCCCAATTCCCAATGCACTCTAGGTCCTCGTGGTGGCGTAGTTCAGGTGGCGGAGGACGAATCTCAGTTGCCTCCACGTCTGAGACTGCCAACCCACGCTTGTTGACGTGGCTTGTTGAGCATGTTACAGCAGAGACATAGCACATGTGGAGGCTTCACGCCATCCACGCACAACTCACCACGCACCCCACCGAGAGCGAGAACCACATTATATTATATGTGACTCTACCCTCCCTAGCAACCGGACCAATTTGGTTGCTTAGGAGACCTGGCTGGAGTCACTCAGCATGACCTGGTATTCAAACTCGCGAACTCCAGTGGTGGTAGTCAGCGTCTTTACTCACTGAGCTACCCAGGCCCCCAAGTTTTGAGAATTGTTAATGGAGTGTTTTATTTAATAGACGAGAACATTGCTAGAATCCCTAGAAGAGAAGACCAGCAACCCCAGACACACTTTCTTCATCCAAGCTTTGCAGTGAAGCAAGCGGCCCATGGGAAGGAATTTCTGCCGTAAACCATGATCCCTAACTGGTAGGGGCTGTGTGTTTCTATGTGAAGACCCTAAAAGGGCGATTGGTTGGTGCTTATCGCCATGAAATTACTAATGAGATGTAAATTTGACCAGGATTTGACCTAATAAAGCAGAGTACAAAAATGAGGTCTTCTGGTGAAATTATGAATGGAAAATTATTGACTTTAAACAAAGGGTCATAAAACCAAAAAAAAATAAAAATAAAATTAGAGACACTGGGTTGACACATAATATGTTGGTGAAAGTTCAAGGGTACTTGGTGTTAAAGAAATAAGATAAAATTAAGAAAACCTGTATGCATTACATACAATTAAGAGTAAAAGATAACAACTAAAGTAGAAAAATTACATGAAAGGGGATATTTGCTAAAGCAGAGAAAGAGAAAGGAATATAGTAATAGAATAATCATAGATGGAATATTACATGACTATATTTAAAATTAATAAATTTACCAATGGTGGAGAAATGTACATGACACTTTCAAAGTATGAAAAATGTAAGAAAATGTATGTGTTATACCTTAGTCTAAGAATGAATCATCATAAATGAGCCAGGATAATTGCATGGAAGGGGAAGTTGTGTAATATGGAGAAAATGCAATTACCCTGCCTCCTTATTTTAGCCAAAGTATTAAATATTCTATTTTGCTTACAAGAGATACATAAAACTATGACTGAACTGCTGTTATCTGTAAAATATGTTATACATTTAAACAAAGAATATAAAATTTGTTACCCATTAGCGTTTTATGTATTAAATATCTTAAACATAATTTATTATATACACTGTACTATATACATACATACATATATACGTACATATATACGTACATACGTACATATGTACATATACGTACATATACGTACATAGTAACTTTACTTGATTTTAACCAAAATGTTGTGTTTACTATAGATTTTCAACTGTTGTTAAAATATTAGAACAAATAGCTAGAGAACTAACAGAATTTAAGTAAAATTACTCAAAATGTCTAAGATGCTGTGTCAGGGCACGCACACTGGAACAAAATTCCCCCTCCCCCACCCAAACCTGGCTGAAGCACACCAGTGAGTGCCATTTTTGAAAGACGCTGTATAATGCAGAGAGCATCGGCACAATTAAGGTAAGTTCTTTTAATTATCACATCATTTACTGATGGTATTGTTTGCTAGTGATATATTTTCCACACATTGTTGAAAGCACTTCATCTTGTGGAACATTTTTAGTTGGCTGTTTTAGTTGGATGTTTCAGAAACTGTTCTCTTGAATTCAAACTGAAATGTCTGTTTCCACAGTACACCCCAAACGAGGTTGACACGACGCATTACTATCCGTCAAACGCTTCATCTGATCTTTCTCTGATGTGTTAACATCCTAAGTTTTGCGTTCCCTCGCAATCTGCTTTATTACGAAAGTTATGATTTTACTACAGTTATCATTGCTCAACAATGTTGTGACGAGGAGGACGGTGTGTCATGTTGAAAGCAGGTTAACTTTTAAAAATGCGTCTTGAGACCTGTGCGTTGAATATCCCTTTGTTCCGTCTTGCTGTTTTAGGCAAAAGAGCGCATTATGTGATAGCATAAATATGTAATTATTATTATATAACACAGTTGATTTAGGGAAGTATTGTGTCAACACTAATTAAATATTATTTTCTTTCAGTGTTCACTTGATCCTGGTGGCCCTGCACTGACTGACGATGACTACTCCTTCAAGCTGTCACAAATTGTTATGCTCCAGTTCCTCTACTCTTGCCATGCTTCAATAAAAAAAAAAAAAAAAAAAAGATTCATGTGTTTTTTTATTAATAATAATAAATGATATATACTTCATAAAAAAACATAAGTAATAATGCATGACATAATTACAGCAAGTTACTGTACAACTTATATTTTTATAGTAATATACAGTACCTCAGCTACCAATTACCGTAATCTGTAAATTACTGTACACAGCAATTGCAGTAGCTTCACATTAACAAGCTGGCAACAGTGTTGCCAATATATTATTATTGTAGAAAGCACAGTGAGGTCTAACAGTGCAGCATATTCTTCAAAAATCAACTGTTTGTGTTATATGTATGAAATAAAGTCATAGGGATTGGGAACAACATGAGGGTGTATTTATTTCATGGAACACACAAAAAGAGATGTTTAGCTAAATGTTCTCACTGCTCTTTTTCATAACAATAAAGTAGAAGCTGACCTGGAGCTGTCAAGCTCCAAAAAGGCACCATAAAAGTAGTCCATATGACTTGTGGAAAAAATAAATTCACATTTTCCTCATAGGATTCGGATGTAGATGCAGACTTCAGATTGGTGTTGTCCCTGAAGACATGACTGCCCAAACTCCACATGCCCTCAGTAGTCCTTCAAGAGCTGTCTAGCTTTTATTTAAAGAAAAATAAACTGTTGAGAATTTCAAATTTGTGTTAAGTGCCTTCTGTATTAGTTTTACTAAAAAAGATGTTCACTTTACTTGAAGAAAGGAAGGAAACCAATTGCACTAAGTTTTTCTAGTTACCACTGCTTTAAATGTAATATTATTATTTACTACTAAGTCTTCAGTAAGATTAGCACACATTCTTGTGTATATTAACTGAAATCGACATATTAAACTAACTTGATATTTATTTCATATCTTACTCAGGAATAGTATGTTCATTTTACTTTTAGCTGATTAATAACTTGACTTAAATTTTACTTTTAGGTTTGCTTTGCAAAAATAAGGCAATCGGTTTACACATTTTTTTTTAAGTAAACTGAACATATTAGACCCTTTCTGGATTGGGGCCTTGTCATGGAGGAGGGCTTGTGTGATCTAGGGATCTTCAGAGCTATATCGTCGGGAGCATTATGCTTCTATTAGGGTCTCCCATGGCGACAGGTCTGGGGTGAAGATCCAGACTAACACGATCCAAAAACCCCCCAATGAAAGTTGGTAAAATGAGAACGCTTACCCTGCCCGGAAAATGGACACCGGGACCTACCTCTGGAGCCAGGCCTGGGGGTAGTGTTCATAGGTGAGCGCCTGGTGGCTGGGCAGCCCACGTAACCCGGCCGGGCTCAGCCCGAAAAGGCAACGTGGGGGGGCCATGTGGGCCCACCACCCGCAAGGTCCAACATGGGGTAAGGTGCAATGATTTTTAGGCAGCAGGAAGGGGCTGGGTGGCCTGTGGTGTCATGGACCCTTGCGGCAGAAACTGGCTCTTGGCATGTGGAACGTAACTTCACTAGGGGGAAAGGAGCCGAAGCTGGTGCGGGAGGTTGAGAGATACCAACTAGATATAGTTGGGCTCACCTCCACTCACAGTGTTGGCTCTGGAACCAAACTCCTCGATAAGGGGTGGGCCCCCTCCTAGTCAGGAGTTGCACAGGGTGAGAGGCGCCGGGAGGGTGTGGGGATACTCATAAGTCCCCGGCTGGCTGCCTCACAGTTGGAGTTTGTCCCGGTGGACGAGAGGGTTGCCTCAATGTGACTTAAGGATGCAGAGAGGAAAACTTTGACTGTTGTGTGTACTTATGCACCAAACAGCAGTTCAGAGTATTCAACCTTCTTGGAGAGAGTGGGTGGGGTTCTGGACAGGGCCCCACCTACAGACTCCATAGTCTTGCTGAGGGACTTCAATGCTCACCTTGGCAATGACTGGGAAATCTGGAGTGGGGTGATTGGGAAGAACGGCCTGCCTTATCTAAATCCAAATGGTGAAATTTTATTGAACTTCTGTGCTAGTCATGCGTTGTCCATAACAAACACCATGTTCGAACACAAGCATGCTCATAAGTGTACTTGGTACCAGAGCTCCTTTGGCCAAAAGTCAAAGATTGACTTTTTAGTCATTTCATCTGACTTGACATGTTCTGGACACTCGGGTGAAGAGAGGTGCTGAGTTTCAAAACCTCCATTGTGGAAGCAGCCAGGTGCAGCTGGGGCCAAATCTTGTTGGTGCCAGTCATGGTGGCAACCCAAGAACCCGCTGGTGGACACTGGTGGTGAGGGAAGCTGTCAAGATGAAAAAAGAGGCCTTTAGGGCCTGGTTGGCTCTTGGGACTCCTGATTCAGCAGACAGGTACCAGCAGGCAAAAAAGGCAGCAGCGGCTGCAGTTGCAGAAGCAAAGTCCTGAGCATGGGAGGAGTTTGGGGAGGCCATGGAAAAAGACTTTCGGTTGGCCTTAAAGAGGTTCTGGAGAACCATTTGGCAGCTCAGGAGGGGTCGGAGGAGACTCGCTCTAGCTGTGTTCAGCAAAGGTGGAGAAACTCTGACCTCAAATGAGGACATTGTTGGGAGGTGGAAGGAACACTTCGAGGATCCCAAGAAATATGCCTCCCTTACAGGAGGCAGGGCCAGAGACCTCTGAGGTATCAGAGTCCATTTCCCTGGTGGAAGTCACGGAGGTAGTTGGGAAGCTCCTCAGTGGCAAAGCTCCGGGGGTGGATGAGATTTGTACAGAACTGCTAAAGGCCCTGGATGTTGTGGGGCTGTCATGGCTAACAAGCCTCTGCAATGTTGCATGAACCTCGGGGACAGTGCCTTTGGATTGGCAAACTAGGGTGGTGATCCCTATATTTAAGAAAGGGGACCGGAGAGTGCGTGCCAACTACCAGGGTATCACACTTCTCAGCCTCCCCGGGAAAGTCTATGCCAGGGTGCTGGAAAGGAGTCTCCGGCCGATAGTTGAGCCTCAGATTGAGGACCAGCTTTTCACCCTCTACTCGGCATGAAGTCAAGCTCGTTCAATGTGGGTGTTGTACTCCGCCAAGGTTGTGCCTTGTCTCCACTCCTGTTTGTGGTTGTCATGGACAGGATATCAAAGCGCAGCTGAGGGCAGGAGGGCATTCTATTTAGGGGCCGGAAGGTGATGTCTCTGCTTTTAGAGGATGATGTTGTCCTTTTGCACTGTCACATGGATGCCTCCAGCAAGTGATGGAACGGTTTTCAGCCGAGTGTGAAGCAATTGGTATGAGGATCAGCACCTCCAAGTCTGAGTCCATGGTTCTCTCATGGAAAAGGATGGCATGCCCCCTTCAGGTAAGGGGAGAAGATTTACCCCAGGTGGACCAAACTTAATTCAGACGTACTTCTCTGTCTGCTCGTATGAATGTAACACATCATAAGAAAGTGTTTCACTACTGTTCGAATGCAGTTTGGATCGCATCATTTATATGTATATATTTTTCCATCTGAAAGGACTAAATATTAAATGAAACAAATGACAATAAAATGCAAAGTAATCTCTTCAGTAATCAAAATACTTTTTGAATGTAACTGTATTCTAATTACAAGTGATTTAAATTGTAACTGTAGTGGAATACAGTTACTTATATTTTGTATTTTAAATACGTAATCCCGTTACATGTATTCCGTTACTCCCCAACCCTGGCCCTTATGTGGTCTCTAGAAGATCCTATAATCTCATGTCACAAAAACCTTCAGGTGGCACTGCTCGGCTGCATCATAAAGTTTGTTGTTTGCTGTTAGTTTAGTTCATCCAGTTCAGTATTGTTTTTATGTATTTATTGAGTATTTCTTTTTATTGAGAATTGAGTACCGCTTTTTAAACATTACAATATATTCATGGCAACTTTTGTACAAACTCTCCTTCTGTTGCTTATTATCAGTGTATGATTAACAACATGCCATGCAACCTCAGGGAGAGAGGAGGAGACACGGAAGCTCTTACATATTCTAGAGAAGTTCTACTCTCACTTTGCCCTGAGGAATCTACCTCGGTTATAGACCGGTCAGCCATGCTGAAACACCAGAGACAATGGAGGAGAGGTAGATGGGGAGGAGTGATACAGCACCTTCGACAGAGAGGTAACAGGCCTTTCTTGCCTTCCATCATATTAAGCACTGTGAGATCGCTCAGGACCAAAATGGATGAACTGCATCTCAACGCCAGGACATGTTTTGCATACCGGGACTCAAGTCTAATGGTGCTTACAGAGACCTGGCTCCATAAAGACATTCCCAACTCACTAGTGGATGTGGAAGGCTTCTCTACGGTTCGGGCATATTGAGACGAGTCATCAGAGAAAGTCAGGGGAGAAGACGTTTGTGTGTACGTGAGTGATAGATGGTGTACACAGTACACTGTAAGATAATCTGTCTGTGACCCTGACATTGATCTCCTCTGTTTAAGTTGAGGCCTTTTCATCTCCCGAGGGAATTTGGGAATGTTATTATTTGCACATTATATGTTCCCCCGCGAAGGAAAGGCGTCGAAATCTGCTTCAGGCATATCAGACTGTGTTCAAAATCAGCTGGAATGCTCCCCGGGAGCTCCTGTTCTTATATTGGGTGATTTTAACCAATGTAAGCTTGAGCTATTCTTACCCGGTTTTAACCATTATGTTACATATGCAACTAGAGACAACAAGGTTCAGGACAAATGTTATGGCAACATCAGAAAGGACTACATTGCTAAGCCAAAGCCTCCCCTTGCTAATTCATACCATAGCACAGTCCACCTAATAACAACATATAAGACTGTGCTAAAAGCAATAAGCCTCTGGTTAAGACTGTGACTGTATAAGACAATGATAGCCTAGAGGCATTGAAGGGATGCTTTCTGTGCACAGATTGGTCAATTTTCCATGATATAGATATGAATGTGGCAACATAGACAGTAACAGACTATATTCACTTTTGCCTGGATAAGATGGTTGCCAAAAAAGCCATTGTTGTGCATCCTTACAATAAACCTTATATAACAAAACAGGTTAAAGGATTGCATTAAAAGGAAAGAAGCAGCTTTCAGAAATAATGATTGGGCTGAGTTAAAAGTGGCCCAAAAACCAACATAATAAACTGTTAGTGGAGGCCAGGATGCAGAAAAAGGACATTACTGAAAAATATTTTGCCACCATGAATTCTAAAAAACTGTTCAATAGTTAATATTGAATCAGATAGGAAACGTCTCATTACTATTGATGATTTCGGAAAAGTGAACAAAATAAATAAATTTTATCTTTGGTTTGACACTATGGATTTTGCTAAGGAATGTAGTGGTGTGCTACAAACTATTTTATGGGGCTTGGAAGCCAGGGGTTCTTGTAGACCCTCAGAAAATTACATCAGTGTTTCCTCAAATGTGTGTTAATAAGTCCACCAGCCCCGATGGCATTTCAGCCCGTCTGCTCCATTCTTGTGCAGAGGAGCTAACTCCGGCTTGGTGTCCTATCTTTCTGCCACTAGACTCTCATACAGTTCCTTCATTATGGAAAAAGACTGTTATCACACCTGTCCCAAAAAAACCATGTCCTGCTGTCAACAATGACTACAGACCAGTGGCTTTAACCTCTATTGTTATGAAATGCTTGGAAAAATGTATTGTGTTCAAGGTGAAAACAGTTTGAAATTCAATGTTAGATTCATATCAGTTTGCATATAAGGAACAGTGTGGTACTGATGATGCTATCAGTACTGTAACTCACCTGACTCTTAAGCATTCGGAGAACTCTAAAGCTTACGCACGTCTGCTCTTTGTTGATTTTAGCTCGGCTTTTAACACCATTCAGCCACTTACTGCTTGGGAAACTTAAAAATATGAGTGTCAACCCTTTTATTATGAAATGGTTCCATTCATTTTTAACTAATCGTATACAGTATGTGAAGGTGAACCAATCATTGTCTGATCCAAAACCCATTAATACAGGCGCTCCCCACGGTTGTGTGTGTTCTCCTGTTCTTTTCAATTTGTACACTAATGATTGTTTAAGTGGAAAAATAATTAGATTATTAAGTACTCTGATGACACCGCTATCCTAAGTCTGTTGTATGAAGAAGAGGATACATTTAACTATCATTCTGAAATAGCAGATTTTGTAAAGTGATGTGATGAAAATGCGAGGAAAACAGAGGAAATCATATTTGACCCTAAGGGAGTAGGGAACCACAGACCTGTAATTATTTATGACTCTTCCATTAAACAAATTTGTTCTTATAAGTATTTAGGTGTTTTTATAGATAATGCATTCACCTGGAGATCCCATATTGTATACCTCTTATATATTTTAAGAAGACTCCGAGTTTTTGTTATGAAACACAAAAATATGGCTTTATTTTATCAAGCAACTATGGGTAGTTTAATACAATATGGTATGCAAGCATGGGACGGTTCTGTCAGTTCAGTTAAGGTTACAGCTCGCTTGTTTGATAAAAATAGCAATGAAAATTATGAGTTACAGACTTCAATCAGTGTATGAGTATGTGGTTAACCCAAATAGCGGCTAACCCAAATCACGTTCTCCATTATGATTATCAGCTCTTACCATCAGGGAGACGTTATAGGGTTCCTATGTTTAAGAGCAATCGCTATAAAAATCCTTTGTGTCAGTATCCATCAATATCTTAAATGGATGAGCACCGATTATTACATAGGATACAAGTGAAGGCTAGATTTTTATATACATTTTATATAGCAGACATGAAGTGTGTGGCAGGGCGGAGGGCGGGGCAGGGTTGTGATTCTACACACCCGGCTCCTAATCAGGCTGATTAGCCCGAGAGGGATAAGGGCCGACTGGAAATGGCAGTGCGACAGAGAGAGAGTTACGGACAGCTGTCCGACACCTACATGTGTGTTTGTCTTTTTGGTTTAAGTTTCTTATTAAAATATTATTTATATTGTCAAGCCGGTTCTCGCCTTCTTTCCATTGATGTGTTACAAAGTGTTTTAAGTATGTGGAATTATTGTCTCCAATTGTTATTGTATATGTTATATGTATGTTGATGATGTGTACATACTGCAGCTGCCGAGTCCAAGAAAAATGTCCCTAAGGGGAAAATAAAATAAAATGTAAAGTAAAGTAGAGTATGTAAAGTAGTCAGCAACAGAAGTGTTGTGTCTGAGATAGCAGAAGCTCAGTCCGCTGCTGTTGGTATGCCTGAGAAAAACCTGCTACGCTTGAAAAAAAATTGTAGCAGAACAAGGAAAAGCTATAGGAGGGCTAACACAAGCTGTCAAGAAACTCACTTTGCAGCTGTGCTATTATAGTTTTGGATTTTTCATTTCGTTTTTATTTCTATTTTATATTCAATTTGCCATAAAAATTTAGTTTAGTTTTCATTATTTTTCACAGTTTGTTAGTTTTAGTTTAGTTTTAGTTTTCTCAGTGTTTTGTAGTTTCAGTTTAGTTTGTTTTTATTATAGTTTTAGTATTTTTTATGGCTGCCAAAGTTGAGCATTTACTGGTGTAATTTAAAACGTCTAACATCATTATATTTCTCAGGGCAGTCTTGTGCAGAGGTGGGTAGTAACGCGATACATTTACTCTGTTACATTTACTTGAGTAACTTTTTGAAACAAAATTACTTTTAGAGTAGGTTTAAAAGTGAGTAATTTTTACTCTCACTCAAGTAAATCTCTAATTAATTTTTTTTTTAACTTTTACTTCTTTACAATGTGCAGTGTCCCTGTCGTTACATTACTGGGTTTAATTTTAGTTAACGTGTAATTTATTGAGAGATAATTGAATGGGACTTTTACGAGAGTGGAAGTTCAGACAGCTGCACAGGCTAACACAGACTGTCACTCAAGCCATCAGTGCTGCAGCATCAAACTTTTCAAAGTGAAACACTCTCTTCGCTCTGCACAGAAGTTTCATCATGCAATGCCTTCATTTAACAGCAAGACAAGCTGATATTTCAAGATTAAAATCACAGCTTAAACTTAAGGCAGCACGCTAAGGTAAGTTTAAGCTCTAATGCTAACACGGGCTTTTCTGTGTAATGTGATGGTCATTTTCAGGGTGATTCTGTAACTGGGCTCTTATGACATAAGTTTTAAGTGCACATTTTTAAATCAGTGCAGCAATATATCAGTGCACTTTGTCCCACGACCCACATGTCATGAGCAGTATTTACGCATTTAAATCCATTGAAACATCCAAGTTAAGTGTAAATCCCTTTTGCTCTGCTGTTCACGTGATTGACAAATGGAGCGCGAACAGACAGCATTTCTGTGCGTGCACAACTAGGGGCGCGTGAGAGATGTGCAGGCTCGAGACGATCGTGTCGGAGCAATGGGGCTGTCGCAGAAACAATGTCACATATGAACTTTTAAAATACTTAGACCTTAGTTGTTATTCTTATTAAATAATATATGAATACAATAAATCTTCATTCTGTTTGTCATTTTTAATATATATTGTATGTTAATATAAAGAGTAAACACATTTTATCAAATAAAGAGTACATTTTAAAATGTATCTGTATGTTTTGCCTCTCTATATGTTATTATGTTATTAAAATCAAGAAATGATTTTTCAAAAAGTTATTTAATACATTCAGCATGAAATAAAATATTGCAGGAGTGAAGGAAGCAGTAAACTCCCAGCTGGTACGTCTTCCTTGTGGTGGATTATGGGCAATTAACCGTTGTCGAGTGTACATCAAATGTACACTTGAAATTAAAATGCATTGTGGGTAAGAATGAGTGAACAAAAGTAGGGAACGAGTGGCTTACTCAGAATTCAGACACTCCTACAAAATGGCAGACACTCGAAATAGTGCACTATATAGTGGAAAGGGGGTGAGTGAGTGTTCCGCGACCGGGGTTGGTGCCCTATGCAGGCTGCGTACTCTGCATTTAGAGAGCGGCGGTACTGCTGTACAGAACTAATGATCTAAATTCTTTTGACACTGACAACTGTAACTACACTGAAATAAGAATCCACGCAGGACTTTAAAAGCTATGACATAGCGAAAGGCATTAATAAAGCATGATCTTGCTTTGGTTTATATTTCAGCATTATATATAATGTCCCTGTGGGACATTTTCACCAGTAATAATTACTAGAAATGTTTCCAAACCTTTCTTCTTATTGACAAATTCATCCAGGTCTGACAAGAGCCCTTAAAGGGATAGTTCACCCAAAAAATAAAATTCTCATTATTTACCCTCCCTCATGCCACCCCAGATGTGTATGACTCTTTCATCTGCTTAACTCAAATGAAGATTTTTAGAAGGATTTCTCAGTTCTGTAGGTCCATAAGTGAATGGGTGGCAACATTTTAAAGCTAAACAAAATCACTTAAGTCAGCATAAAAGTAATCCATCAGACTCCAGTGGTTAAATCAGTATCTTCAGTAGCAATGTGATAGGTGTTTATGAGAAACAGAGGCTGTGTCTTGTTTAGAAGGCTGTGTCCTCCGGAGGTCGCATTTGTCGGCCGCATACATCATCGAGGCTGTCTCGTTTCAGAAAAGCGAGTAGGACACTTCAAATGCAACCTTTGAATGTGACCTTCTTTCACGGGAATTCGGAGGATGCATGAGGTGTATCCTTCGCGGGCATTTACAACCCACAATTCTTGATTCAAATTCATGAAATGTCTAAACAAAATGACGCCAATTTGCCCATAAATATGATGTTCAAATGCAAGGAATGTTAATTCCCAAGTCGAAATACCTCAGTAGATGGGTATAGAGTATATAATATGTATAACTATATTAATATATAATTAAAATAAAGTATTAGACTAAAATTACACCTGTAAAATCTATTTTCTTTTCTCTTTACATCATTATAACTCTCCTAAAATGTACCTCATGCATTCCCTTCCAGAGGGACTTTGTTCCCTTCTCACTCAAAGCGCTTGCGCTTGTTAAAGTGTGGCGTGCTGTCATAGCAACCATATTATGTTCCGTTTCCTTTTGTCCTATGAAGGCCGTCTCGTTTAAACAAGGCTTGTTTAAAGGAGGACACTCGGTATACTGCAGCCTTCAAAGGACGCATCCTACCTAGCATGCAGCCTTCGAAATGAGACATAGCCAGAGAAACAGATCACCTTCACATTCTTCTGCTTGTGTTTTTGGTGATTCACATTCTTCTCTGCATATTGCCCCCTGCTGGGCAGGGTGAAGAATGTCTAGCAAAAAATGATAAATATTGATCTGTTTCTCACCCACACCTATCATATCACTTCTGAAGATATGGATTTAACTACTGAAGTCTTATGGATTACTTTTATGCTGCCTTTATGTGCTTTTTGGAGCATCAACATAAGCCTACAGAGCTAAAATATTCTTCTAAAAATCTTAATTTGTGTTCTGCAGAAGAAAGGAAGTCATACATATATCTGGGATGGCATGAGGGTGAGTAATTGATGAGAGCATTTTCATTTTTGGGTGAACTATCCCTTTAAAGTGATAGCTCAGCCGTAATTTAATATTCTGTCATAATTTCCCTACCCTTATGTTGTTCCAAACCATGTGACCCTTTGTATTATGTGGAACACAAGATATGTTAGACAGAAATGCTAGGAACTGACAGTCTCAGTCACCATTCACTTTCAAAATATGGAGAGAAAAAAACATTCACTGAAAGTAAATAGTGACTCAGGCAAACATTCTGTCTAATATCTCCTTATTGTGTCATACGGGTTTGGAACAACATGATGGTGAATGAAGACAGAATTTCCATTAATAATAATTCTGTAATACATGTTAAATGTGTATTATGTAATGGAATATAGGGGAGTTAACGTCCATTATGTAATTTGTGAAAGTACTCACTACTTGAGTACTCTTTTAATTGGATATTTTCATACTCTTATTCAAGTAATTATTTATGTTAGTACGTTTACTTCTAATTGAGTAATAATTTTTTAAGTAAATGTACTTTGTCGGGTGTATTCTGTTGATTCATGTCTTGTATTTAAGCCCTCATGTTTGCATTGTCTATTTGTGGAGTATTGAATGTTATTGTATGTGTTTGTCAAGCCATGGTCAAGTCAAGCCAAGTCAAGTCAAGTCTAGTCTGGTTATAGTCAAGTTTCATGTTATGATTGCTTCATGTTTGTAGTCAGGGTTAATGGTTTTCACGGTCTCTAATTAAACTGCACTTGGGTTCTTCATCTTCACGTCCTCGTCACAGCGACGCCTCAGCCTGCTCCATGCCACGTCACAGCGACGCCTCAGCCTGCTCCATGCCTCGTCACAGCGACGCCTCAGCCTGCTCCATGCCACGTCACAGCGACGCCTCAGCCTGCTCCATGCCTCGTCACAGCGATGCCTCAGCCTGCTCCATGCCACGTCACAGCGGCCTCAGCTGCTCAGCCTGCTCCATGCCACGTCACAGCGACGCCTCAGCCTGCTCCATGCCACGTCACAGCGACGACTCAGCCTGCTCCATGCCACGTCACAGCGACGACTCAGCCTGCTCCATGCCACGTCACAGCGACGCCTCAGCCTGCTCCATGCCTCGTCACAGCGATGCCTCAGCCTGCTCCATGCCACGTCACAGCGACGCCTCAGCCTGCTCCATGCCATGTCACAGCCACACCTGAGCAGTGGGACCTGGAGATGGTTCCCACCCTTATACCCACCTTTAGTTCTCCTGAGCAGGCAAGGGGAACTTTCGGCCCTCCGATCCCGCCTGGACCCTCTGAGCCCTGGACTTCGCTTTGGCCTGTCGGTCCCTTGACATTGCCTCAGCTCGGCGTTCCCTCGGCTCCACTACGGTCCTTCAGCCTGTCGGCTGTGCCGGGGTCCCTCGTCCCTCTGGCTCCTCCTTGGTCTGTCGGTCACCTGGCTCCACTGTGGCTCTCCGATCCTCTGGCTGCGCCTCGTCCCTCCGATCTGTCAGCTTCACCGGGGACCTCCTTCCCTACGGCTCCACCTTGGTCCTCAGTCCCACCGGCTCCACCTCAGTCTTTCGATCCCTCAGCTCCACCTTGCTCCTTCAAGCCTCTAGCATCGCCTTGGTCCTCCCTGCCATTGGCTCCACCCTGGCTCCTTCGAGTCTTCGGCTACTCTCCGGGCACCACGTTCCAAGGCTCCGCCCCTCGAGCCTCTCACGGCTCCACCTTTCATGGCTCCGCCTCTCGAGCCTCTCATGGCTTCACCTCCCACGGACTTTGCCCTGGTCCCATGCCCCTCGCCCTTTCTCGCCACGCCACGTCCCATGCCTCAAGACACCCCCCCCCGCTCCCTACAGAACTTTGAATTATGTCATGTATTACGTGTTTTGTTTATGTGTTGGGGTGTCAGGAGCCACCCCTTAGTGGGGGGGATATGTCAGGTGTATTCTGTTGATTCATGTCTTGTATTTAAGCCCTCATGTTTGCATTGTCTATTTGTGGAGTATTGAATGTTATCGTATGTGTTTGTCAAGCCATGGTCAAGTCAAGCCAAGTCAAGTCAAGTCTAGTCTGGTTATAGTCAAGTTTCATGTTATGATTGCTTCATGTTTGTAGTCAGCGTTAATGGTTTTCACGGTCTCTAATTAAACTGCACTTGGGTTTTTCATCTTCACGTCCTCGTCATCCTCATCATTGTCAGCAGTTCCAGCATACGTTACATACTTTTACTTGAGTACAGTTTTTGGCTACTCTACCCACCTCTGGTCCTGTGTTACCTCTATCTAGTGGAATTATCATGTTTAATGTGGATTGTAAATGCTGCAAATTTTATAATATAGGGTGAATATGGGTAAAGTGACAAAGGACATTAAAGCTTGATCCACATTGTATCCATATGTGTTTCCTAAAATGATTATAAATAATTACTAAACTAATCTTTGGGGAGTAAACAATTAAAGGGATAGTTCACCCAAAAATGAAAATTCTTTCATCATTTATTCACCCTCATGCCATTCCACATGTGTATGACTTTCTTTCTTCTGCTGAACACAAATTAAGATTTTAAGAAGAATATTTCAGCTCTATAGGTCCATACAATGCAAGTCAATGGGGCCCAAACTTTAAAGCTCCAAAAAGCACATAAAGGCAGCATAAAAGTAATCCATAAAACTCCGGTGTTTAAATCCATGTCTTCAGAAGTGATATGATAGGTGTGGGTGAGAAACAGATCAATATTTAAATCCTTTTTTACAGTAAATCTTGACATCAGCTGTCTCCTTGGCAATCATGATTTCAAGCTCGATTTCTTTTCCCAGCACCATCTAGCACTCTGCGGACTCTACAAGTAAGTGTAATCGAGCTTAAAATAATGATCAGTTCTGTAGACTGAAATTGCAAGGTGTGCAGTGAAAAAGGAGTTATATTTTGGTCTGTTCTCACCCAAAACTGATTAGGTCCCTTCAGAAGACATGGATTAAACCACTTATGGATAACTTTTATGCTGCCTTTATGTGATTTTTGGAGGGTCAGAGTTTTGGACCCTGTTGACTAGCATTATATGGACCTACAGAGCTTAGATATTCTTCTAAAAATCTTCCTTTGTGTTCAGCAGAAGAAAAAAAGTCATACACATCTGGGATGGCATGAGGGTGAGTAAATCATGAGAGAATTTTCATTTTTGGGTCAACTATCCCTTTATCTTTTTGAGGTTTTAAATGGATGATTTTACTTTGGGAAGTGTGGCTGAACTCATTTCATGACCACTGGTGGGAAAAGCAATGGTAAAGAAAATAACAGTAATCTGAGGTAAATCTGGTTAAGATTATAAAAAAGTACAAGTTTAAAAAAAACTTAATGTTATGATGTGAATGTGTATGAAAATATAAAAATGTATTCCAAATAGATGTAGATATTTTCTAGAGAATAATTTTTCCTCTGTCCCACTTTACCAGTACTGCTTAAAAAATCTGGGATTTACGTATTAATAAATCCCCTTTCTGCTGGTCCGAGTAGATTGTGAGGGAGGTTAATACGCTCGGTGACCTGTATGAGTGGAATGTTGAGATCTTTTGAAAATATGGTTCAACATTTTAGGATTCCCAGATCTCAGTTCTTTAGGTATTTACAGTTGTGCCACCTGCTCTGTACTATTTTTGGGAGTAGCATATACCCACCTAAAGTGGCAGATACTCTGGAAGTGGTGATTACTGCTTTTGGAAAAGGTCATGAAGCATCAATGTATTACTCCCTGTTAATTAAGAGTCTGGGGGATGGAGCTTCAACTTCTCTCAAGAGATTATGGGAGAAAGATTTAAACTTGGTTTTGGAGGAGGGAGTGTGGGCTAGGATTCTAAAAAACATCAAATCTACATCTAGAGATGCAAGGGTGCGTCTGATCCAATTTAAGATTTTGCATCGATTCTATTGGACTCCCTCTAGATTGTATAGGCTTGGTCTTAAAGACACACCCACCTGCTGGTGATGCCAATCAGAAGACAGGGACACAACCCATATTTTTTGGGGATGTGTTAAGATTCAAGAATCTTGGTTGAGGGTTCAGAGCATTATGTGTGAAGTGCTAGACACTCAATTTTCATTTTGCCCCAGACTCTTCATCTTAGGCGATGGGGCGGTCATTAATATTGGGGATATTGGGTCCTAGCCAGAGTTATGGTTGGCAGACAAATCATCCGCAGGGGATGGAAGTCGGCTGGGGCACTCTCGTTTTGGGAGTGGTGCGGGATGTTCTAATTGTTAGTGACAGGTGTAGTGTGTGTTTGTGTTGGGTGGGTGGGGGTGTGTTCGCGGGGAGGGGTTTAATAAATATAATTGATTCCGTATTTTATGTTGTGTTTGTTTGTCTTATGAATGGAATCAATAAAAAAAATGTTAATAACAAAAAAATCTGGGATTTGGTCAAAAAAGGGTCTTCAAATGTTCTACTTTCCAGTATTGAATATTTCTTCATTATTGCTTTTGACTAAGGTAGAAGACATACTAAGCTTTCTTCAAAGATGTAACATTAGGTTATGCATCATTTAGATCATAATTCAAAGTGTCAAGAGAAGTAAAATTTCCAAAAGTGTTTGAGATCATTTTTATTTAAATTTAGTTAGTTGTGGAGTTATGAAAAAGTATTTTAGTTTAGTTTCAGTTTTTTCCAATAATTTCAGTTTTTGTTTTTATTTTAGTTAACGAAAATGATTTTAGTTAGTTTTCATTTTAGTTTTCGTTAACTGTAATAACACTGCTTTGCAGTGCACTAAGTTAGAACATATGGCTCATGGTAAACCCAAGATGCAGCCAAGGTTTACAGATGATGGCCAGCCAATATGTTTCCAGTGTAATGGTGTAGTGACTGTGGAAAAATGTCCTATCACTAATCTAAAGATTAGTGTAGTAATGACATCTTGTTTACTTGATGCAGGAAGCCAAGTCAGTACTATTTTTGAGAGTTTTTTCAGAGAACACCTGTCTGGTGAGGATGAAGGCATGCTGTCCACAGCCGGTTGGCTGAAGATTACAGCTGCCAGTGGTTTAGACATGCCTTACCTAGGTTATCTTGAGTTGGAGGTTGACACCATGGGTATTACCCTACCAGAATGTGGTTTTCTAGTAGTCAGAGACTCAAAAAACTTGCCTCATTGGCATGAACATCATTAGCAGATGTAGACAACTGGTTCATGCAGAGTTTGATACTACCCTTGGTGGAGAGTTGCAGTCTGAATGGAGGGAGGCATTTCATCAGATGCAGAGTGCCAGCAGTCTAGAGAAGTGAAGCATACTCAGAGTAGCTGGAAAAGACATGGTACACATACCTGCTTCATCAATTACAACGGTAATGGTAAAGGGAGCTAAGAATGTGTTATATGATGGTTCATGTGACTTCCTGTTAGAACCAATGAACACACCCTTACGTGGTGGCCAGATTGTTGTTCCATCTCTTGTGTCTTCAGAGAAACTGTTGTTTGCTGTACAGGTTGTGCATCTCTCCCCAGAAGATATCTGGTTAAAAGCCAGAAACAGACTTGTTACACTGTTTCGTGTTGAGAGTGTGAAGTCCAATGAAACATGTGAGGTGAGATTTCAGAGAATTTCTGCTGATATTGAAGAGATCAATGTAAAAACAAAAGACAGTCAGTTATTGGAGGACAGCTCCAAAAAGTTTCTCAACAAGCTACACATTGGTGGTGTGGCAATGGGGGCGTGGTCGAGTGCCCGTCCGGAGAGAGAGAAAGCGCTACACCTGAGCTAAATTATGTCTAACACCTGTCTCTAATTCCAGTGAGCTTGGGGAGAGCGGCATATAAACAGCCACACCACCACCAGAAGAGAGAGAGATGGTCTGGCACGAGAGTCTCACGGTGAAGCTACTGAGTTCGTGATGCTAAAGAGTTGTGATAAAGACTTTGTGATGATTAAGAGGCTGTGACTAGGAGCTTGTGATGCTAAAGAGTTTGTGAAGCTGAAGAAGTTACTGTGCCAGTTGTGACTGTGTTACCCCTAAGTTTGTGATTAAAAGCTCACCTGAGACCTGAACCTTCCTGTCCCAGTGACCTCATTCCCTCACAGGTGGTTTTACCGACAAAGTGCAACATGAGATTCACGTGGTGGAAGATGTACCGGTGGCCCAGACTTATAGGCGTATCCCACACACTCAGTATAGGCAAGTCAGAGAACAGGTCACCAAGCTCCTTAAGAAAGGAGTGATCCAAGAAAGCACTAGTGCTTATGCTTCACGTATCATGCTATTTAGGAAAACTGATGGCAGTCCCAGGCTTTGTGTCGATTACAGGTAGCTGAATCAAAGACCATGCGAGACGCGTTTCCCCTGCCTTGGATAGAGGAAAGCTTTGATACACTACAATTCTTCCATTGATTTAGCTAGTGGATATCATCAGGTTGCTGTCCATGAATGAGACGTGCATAAGACTGCATTTTCGACTCCATTTGGGATCTTTGAGAATTCTTGGATGCCCTTTTATTTGCAATGTACCTTCGATGTTTCAACATCTTATGCAGACTTCCATGGGTGATCAAATGTTTCAGAGCTAGTGTACCTTGATGACATACTGGTGTACTCGACCACTTTCCCCAAGCACTTGCAGAGACTGGAAGTAGTCTTTAACAGACTAAAAGAAACAGGTCTCAAAGACCTTCTTAGGTCATCAGATCTCAGCTCGAGGTATTGGTACTGATCCAGGTAAAGTTGAAGCATTCAAGCAATGGAAAATTCCTAGTACTGTTAAGGAGTTACACTCATTCTTAGGGTTCTGTATTTACTACAGAAAGTTCATTGAGGGTTTTTCTAGAATTGCCGACCCTCTTCATGATTTTGTGAACCTGTGTATTAAGCAGTTTGGCCCCACAAAGAGATAGTTTAGTGCTTTGTGGTCATCTGAGTGCCAATCAGTGCTTGAGCTGCTGAAGGAGAAGCTTACTTCTGCTCCTGTGTTAGGGTATTCAGATCTTCCTCACACATTGGAGACTGATGCAAGCAGTGAAAGCCTGGGTGGAGTCTTATACCAGAGTCAAAGCTTATGCCAATAGGAGACTTCGTAAAGCAGAAAGGAATGACAGATATTACAGTAGCATGAAGTGGGCTATCTCTGAAAAATTCTGTGGTTACCTGCTGGGTTACAAATTTGTGGTCATAACAGATAACAACCCTCTGTGCTATCTAAAAATGGCCAAGCTCAGTGCAATTGAGCAAAGATGCTCAATTAGCTGTCTTTGATTTTGAGGTGAAATACCACCCAGGACGGCATAATGTAGCTGCTGATGCCCTCTCTAGGCAGCCATTAGCAGGGGAGCCTGCCACTCCTGAGGATGCAGAATATGATGACTGAATTGCCATCTGCAGTATAATAAAAAAAGGAACAGCCTTAGAGCCTGACTTAGTGATGGCTAGTGAAAAGTGCTGTAGGGTTAGACAGATTCGTACTTTAAAGTGTGGAGTAGAGGAAGGCAGTAACCCTCGAGGAAATATACCTACTCTGCCGGGTTAAACAACAGCTGAACTGAGGGATTTTAAAATGAAAGATTCCACTCTCAGTTCTTTCAGAACCTTTTGGGAACGTAAACAAAAGCCCACCACTCGTGAGAGATCTGGTCAATCAGAGTCTGTACTATCACTGATAAAGTAGTGGACGTGTATTAGAGAGCTGGATGGCTTGCTTTATTGCATTGTGAATGACCAACATTGTGTTGAATATCAACAGCTGCTCTTACCCTCATGTCTAAAAGAACAGGTCCTTGAAAATGTTCATAAACGTATGAGATATCAGGGCACTGAGCGCACGCTAAACCTGTTGAAGCAACGATGCTTCTGGGTTGGCATGTATAATGAGGTGGAACGGTGGATCAAAAGGTGGATTAAAAGGAAGTGTCAAAGGTGCATCTTAACCAAGATGCCACAGCCAAGGATACATCTTGAAGCCCTTTCTGGCTTCAAGGCCCCTTGAAGTAGTGGCAGTAGATTTTACTGTGCTTGAACCTGCCTCTGATGGCTGTGAGAATGTGTATATTGTGACTGATGTTTTCACACAAAGTTCACACAGGCATTTCCAACCAAGGATCAGAGGGCTGATACCACTGCCAAGATCCTTCTGAAAGAGTGGTTAATGAAATATGATGTGCCTGAACGATTTCATACTGATCAGGGCAGACATTTTGAAAGCGACGTGATTGCTGAGCTGTGTAAAATGTATGGTATAAAGAAAACTTGCATCGCACCCTATCGGCCTCAGGGTAACGCTCAGTGCAAGCGATTTAACAGAATGCTCCATGATCTATTACGAACACTTCCCCTTCCCCCCCTAAACAGAAAAAGCATTGGCCAGAACACCTTCCTGAGTTGGATTATGCTTATAATGTTACACCACATGCAACCACTGGATACTCACCACATTACTTGCTGTTTGGAGTCAACCCTCATGTTCCAGTAGATGCACTGCTAGGTCAAGAGCAAACTGTGGACAGAAAACATGATTGGCTAGTGATTCACTAAAACAAACTGAAAGAAGCTCATGAAAAAGCCAGGAAATACGCTAAACACAAGGCGGCTGAGAGACTTGCCCCTTTGAATGACAAGGTCTATTGCCCTGTGATTGATGTGGGATAGCAGGTATACCTTTAGGTAGTAAAAAAATACAGGATTCATGGGGTCCTACTGTATATAAGGTCATAGATGTGCAGGGTACCACACATACAATTGAGCCCCTTGAGGGTGGTTCTCTAAAGAGGGTCCATAGAGATGATTTGCGCACTTGTGTGAACACTGTTCCTGAGCCAGAGGTGACTGAAACCTGTTCTCCCACAACACCACAATCAAGGGGAGAATCTGTTTCTGAGCAGGTTCAGGTTGTGCATTCTAAATTCTGATTTTGTTATGTTAGAAAAGGTCACATATCCTAGTCTGCAAGAGACAGAGAATGTGGACCCTGAAAACCCTGTGTCAGCCACTGAAGCCCTTAAAGGTGAACCTGTACTGATTTCGGGGAAAATTGAACAACAAGGTTTGGTACCAGAAAGAGTTGAGTCTAGCAATGACACAGCTCCTAGTGTATCTGGTCCAGAGAGGGTTGAGCCTGACACTGGCACGGCTCCTCGAGTGTCTGAACCAGAGATGAAAAAGCCTGTACCAGCACCAAGAAGAACTAAAAGAGCCAATGCTGGCATGCACTCAAACCCATTTAATGAGCCAAAATCAGCATGCAATGCTGTTTCACTCAGTCCTGAAGTCTTCTCACAGGTGCTAACAAGCCTGGTTAGTGTGTTCTTTAGAGAAGCTGTTAAAGAAGTGAAAAATGTGTATTAAGTCATCGGGGACAATGATTTTTAGCAGGGGAAAATGTAGCCAAGTGGAGAAATTTCATGTAATTTAACTCTAGTCATAAATTGGACGTGGCCCCTCTCGTGTAGAGACGTGAAAACAAACATTGTGCAAGAGAGCTCCCAGTTTTGTTAATCGGTTGATAATTCTTTGGGATGCATATGGATTGCATGTGTAAAGTTTGACCACGTTTGTGCACACATGCAAGAACTGGCCTCTACCGTATTTCTTTGTACATTTATTTCGTTGAACCATTTTTCGTCTTTGTATTTCAATTTTTGTATTTTCTTTATTCCATCCACCACTGTTTTTTTGTTTTTTTTTTCTCGAATAAACAGCCGTCAGTGTGGTTATTTGCAGCCCACTGGCTACATATAGGCCTAATACTAATCTGGTAACTCTTGTAAATAAATAAAATAAAATCGATGCGTTTCGGCACACATGCCTTCATCTGGGTTAACAAGGTTAAAAAAAAAACATGTACAGGGCATTTATTTGAAGAATAATAAAATAGAGAACAGGTTAATAGGAAAGACACAGTCACACATCATAAAGACCAATTAATAAAGATCAGTTTTTACAAGGCTTTTAAATACAGTTAAAAGCTAATACATATCAAAAACCAATTCATAAGTATATATATTTTTTTATTAAATAAAAAAATATATATTTTATTACCAGCTCTTCATTCATTCCTAGAAAGGATACACATTTTAAATATACAGCAAACCCACAGATAGAAATAATCTACTGCATGCTCAGTTTTCATCTGATAACTTTGAAAAACGTTTGCATTACGTTTTTTTACCAGTCAATTGTCAACTCACTAGATAAAAAGGAATGTGTGAAGATAATGAGGATTATGAGTTTGAAAAAACAAAAAAACAGATGATATCCAAATTCAAAGAAAGAGATTAAAAGGATGAATGGCTTTTGAGTGCAGAAGATAAAGTGCATGTTAAAAGCAGTGAAATGTGCTTACACCTTAAACAAAAATCTTTATCAAAAATTCATTTACTGCACTACTTATACCCTATACTACTAAAACTATTGATATTAAAAAAGTGGTTAACAAAGATGGGCACATTCTTCAGAGTGATTTCCTTCTACAAAGCATATTTACAGACTTTCCACTGATTACCTTCAAGAGGGCAAGAAACATTAAAGATAAAGCGGTGAGAGCTTGCCTTCCTAGAGAAACGTCTTTAAAAACCCTTACAGGAAAAGTTTCCTTTGGTCATTTTAAATGTGGAAATTGGTCAATACACACAAAATGTACAAGTTTTAGTCATACTGTTGTCATAATTCCCCTTGGACTGTTCTCTGTTTGTCTGTTTTGGTTATGTGTTTGTTTGGTTTTGTACAGTATGTCAGCACATGGCTTTGTGTTTGTCAGCCACCTCTCTTCCCTGACTCTGTCTCTTTGCTTCCCTCACCACACATCCTCATTTAGTTTGTGTTAATTGTCACCACCTGCTCCTTGTGTGCTTTCCCCTCCATATAATGTTCCCTTTTAACTCTTGTGCATGTTAGATTGCTTTGTTAGCTTGTGTGTTCAAAGTGCCTTTGGTCTTGTTCCAGCCAGTCTTGTGTTTTTGTTCCAGTCCTGCCTAGTTTTTGAGTATTTGTTCTTATTTATTTTCTCCACTTAGTGTTTTTGTTCTAGTTTGTTTAAGGTTTAATAAAACCCCATTTTGGTATTCCTGCACTTGGGTCTTCAATTCCAGTTCGTGACATAACAATCTAATCCAACTGGACCCAGCAGGAATGAGTTTTTTTCTTTTGAACCCCAGTCCCCTGCAATCCATGGTGCCTCCAAATCCAAGAGGCTCTTCGATCTCCGTTAGAGGGACAAGTCATTTAGGAGGTATGCACTGTTATTTCTGGTGTTGTCCTTGGCCCTAAGCATCAATCAGGCTTGCCTTATAGACCTTTTTCTGGCAGGCCTTGTTGAGCCCATCAGGTTCTGTATTCCTGATGTGAGCATGGGTGGGAATTTTTCCAAGACCATAAATTTGGCTATTATGTGGGATTTTTTTCATCTCTTTTCATACCTACCTCCGCTAACCACCAGGAGGTGGCCGAGCCCGCAGCAGATCTTCCCACCATCCGCAAGAGAAGGGAGAGGAAGAGATGGGTCCCTATGTCCTAGTCAACTGCATTTTGCCAAGAGGGGCCCAAGTCAGCTGCAGCTCGCCAGGATGGGTTAGTGTCAGCTGCAGCTCACCAGGAGGGATCCGAGTCTACTGCAGTTCCCCTGGCGGCCGCCAACGTCCCATCTACCTTCCCGGTCGCCGCCCAATCTGACCCTTTGCCAGCGGCTGC
Source organism: Myxocyprinus asiaticus (assembly GCF_019703515.2). NCBI lineage: Eukaryota > Metazoa > Chordata > Actinopteri > Cypriniformes > Catostomidae > Myxocyprinus > Myxocyprinus asiaticus. The sequence goes on along the minus strand of NC_059356.1, from coordinate 5,117,367 downwards.
TGCCCAGTCTGACCCCTCGCCGGTGGCAGGTGTCCAGTCTGACCCCTGTTGAGGACAATGGATCAGCGTTCACGTCGCATCCTCCATCAGTACCCAGGTCCACCTGGGGAAACTAATGATCCTACCAGCAGACTAAATTCCAAGAGAAGATGCCTGAGAGAAAATTCAAGGAATCCTAGTCACAACCCCCAAGCCAAAAGCAATAACAAACAGCCCCAAGAGCACTCCGAATACTACAATACACAGTAAGACCTGCCCTCCGAATACTACAACTTAATGTTGAAGGCCTGTCTGCAGCCAAGCGAAGCCTCATTGAAGTCTATCTCTTCCCAACACTCTATTGATGTTATTGGCCTCCAAGAAACCCACATTGGTACGGAGGAAGCAGGCCGCTACCCCATCAATGGTTTTGATCTTCTGTGATTTTCACCACATACCAAACATGGACGTGCCACTTATTTGCAAACTAACATTGCCAAAGCATGCCACTTGACAACAACCAATTTCTCTGAAACTATCGTCTTTGGCGGTTTTCATATTGCTAACATATACAAGGCCCCTAGTGCCTACTGGGACCAGCAAGTCTTACCCAATCTACCTCACCCTGCCATCTATATGGGGGACTTCAACAGCCACCACCCTGACTGGGGATACCCAGTAGTGGACAGTGATGGCGAGGCACTTTCAGACAGGGCATCTAGAAATGACCTTGCTCTGATACAAGACCCCAAACAAAGAGGAACATTCCACTCAGCTAGGTGGAACAAGGACTACTCCCCTGACCTGTGCTGGGTCAGCTCTGTGAATGGAACCCCCTGTCCTGCACAGATCCTCATCCTTGATGACTTTCCACACAGCCAACACTGGCCCTCACTCATACACATTGGTCTACATCTCCCAATCATTAACAGCCCAAGAAAGATGCGATGGAACTTCTGAAAAGCCAACTGGATGAATACAGCGAAGCCCTGGACTGGAGTATTGTCACCATCCCATTCCAAAACATTACTGTAGATGAAGCATATAACCACTTTTGCGGCAGCATCTACAAAGCTGCCCATACAGCAAATCCGCGAGGCTACTGACCCCTCTATGCCCCATGCCTGGATGGAGAAAGTGTGGCCCTCCTACAAGCCTACGAAATATCAGGGGACCCTGAGATAGCAGACCATCTCATTGAATCGCTAACCACAGCTCGCTGCAAAAAATGGGAGGAGACTGTAGCGGAGCTGAATTTCACCCACTCTAGCAGGAAATGCTGGAACCTCATTTGCCGCCTTGGTGCTGCACAAAAACCCCCTACTCAAAGTTGACCCTCTGTCCCACCCAATCAAGTCTCGTCCCACCTACTCACTATTGCAAAAGCAGCCCATGACAAATACACCAGAAGAGCAATTATGAGTGAGCTAAAGACAACTCAGAGAGGAAAGCAACCCTGAGCCTTTTGAGGTTGCTGAACTGGACAAAGTCCTGCAGGGTCTGAAATGTGGAAAGGCAGCAGGATATGACAATATCTCTCCAGAGTTCATGAAACATTTTGGCCCCAGCGCTCTAACCTGGATGACCCAATTCTACACTAGGAATACACACAAACTCAATTCCAAAGAAATGGCGAACAGCAAAAGTCATTGCTATACCAAAACCTGGTAAAGACCACAAACTACCAGCAAGCTACCACCCAATCTCTCTATTCTGCGTCCCCTTTAAAATCTTGGAATGCCTTATACTACAACACATATCTTCAGGAGTAGAGAAGATCCTCTGTGTACATCAGGCCGCAGCACAAGGTAACAAGTACTGGCCCTAACCACCTACAATGAGAATGGCTTCGAGAGCAAGCTGAAGACAGGAACAGTGTTCCTCGAACTCACAGCCACCTATGACACTGTCTGGCACAAAGGCCTTCTACTGAAACTAACAATAGTACTCGCCGCCTGGGCAACAGCAACTATCAAAACACTGCTAACTAACCAGAGGTTCAGAGTTCACCTTGGACAGAATAAAAGCGCATGGAGAACACAGACAAACGGACTCCCACAAGGATCAGTTCCCGCCCCAACCCTGTTTAACCTCTACACAAACGACTTACCCAACACTAAATCCCGCAAATTAATTTACGCCAACGACATCTGCCTGGCAACCCAAGCACCAGTTTTTGATTCACTGGAACAGGTTCTCACTGAAGACCTCTCAAAACTGGACCAATACTGCAAAACCAGTCTCCAGTGAAATTCCACCTTCAAAATGCAAATGCTGCCAAAGAACTAAACATCCAACTGAGCGGACTTAAGCTGAAGCACACCCTCAACCCAACCTATCTGGGAGTGACCCTTGACAGGACCCTGTCCTTTAAGGAATGTCTGAAAAGAATGGCGGCAAAGGTAAGGTCCAGAAACGACCTGCTTTGTAAGCTTGCAGGCTCAAAATGGGGGGCAGCAGCCCCCACACTGCATGCCTCAGTACTGGTCCTTACATACTCTGCAGCAGAATACTGTGCCCCTGTCTGGTCTAGGTCATCTTATACACATCATGTGGACACCCAGCTTAACACAACCATGCGAAATATAACCAGGACTATTCACTTAACACCACTCCCCTGGCTCCCTGTCCTATTCAACAACCACCATCTGACTCCTCAATATTCAGCCTATTACATGACTGCTAGCCAAATAAATGGACATGAACCATTGATTTGCGCTGAAATTGTGCAATTATCTGAGAAGAAAGAAATTGCTGAATAGCTGAAATCAACCTCCGGTTTGCATCGGAGTTCTGTTGGTGTTTATTTTGTGGAAATGGCCATCTGACTCCTCATTATTCAGTCTATTACAAGACTACTTGCCAAATAAATAAATAAATAAATGCACATGAAATGATTTGAAATTATTTGATTACCTTACTTGTAGAGATAGCACAGTAATCAGAGAAGCAGGAGAGCTGGCTCGTAGAACCTGGATGAGCAGTCTGAAATGTCTTAATGTATACCCGGATGTGTGGTATTTACAGAGCAATATCTGACTGCTGGATGGTGCCATTGACCAATCAGAATAGAGTATTCCAGAGAGCCATGTAACAAGGTACTTTAATCAATTTAACCAACTTGGTCCTTCCTTTGGTTGTTGGGCATTGAACAAATACAACCTTCTGCAACAAGGTGGCAACATGGACCATATTAGGAAGAAAATATATATTTTTTTTATTTAAAAAGTTGATCTAATTTAGTAATGAATGAAGAGCTGGTAGAGCTTATGTATTAGACTTTGATATGTACTGTATTAGCTTTTAACTGTATTTAAAAGTCTTATAAATAACTTATCTTAATTAATTGTTCTTTATGATGTGTAATTGAGTGTGGTTTTCTTATTGACCTGTTCTCTATTTTATTGTCTAATTGGTACAACTGAGATTGGTGTGTTCTGATTAGTGCCTGTTATCCTGTTCATTTCATTGGCTGGATCTTACCTTGTTTGTATTCAAATAACTGCTCTTTACAACTTTTTTAAAATGTTGATAACCCTAACTGTGTGCCAAAACGCATTGATTTTATTTTTAAAAATGTTCTCCTTTTAACAAGAGTTTATGCTTGCAGTACAAAGGGTTCATGAACAGTAACTATTTTATAATTTTTGGGGTCTGTATCAGCTGCACATACAATGCCGGTGTTTACCAGTTGATTAGCACCATAACACACTGGATTAAGCAGCTGCAGTGACCGCTCTCCTTAAAAAAACCTTCACATTGTAGGCAGACGATTTGTAGGAAACAATATGAATAGCACCATAGGAACCATTGTTCATAATCAAAAGCTCATTCAGAATGAACATTCACACTGAAAAAATGGACTTGGAGTGAATAGGCCTTTAGTCAATAAACTGTGCTTTCTCTCTTTTCTACCCTCCCCCAATGGTTTGTTAAGGCATACATACAAACTCCTGATTGACCCATTACATGTTATCAGTCATCCCAATATGAACATTCTATTGGTTAAAAGTTTCCAGAGCAGAGAAATACCTATTAATATACAATATAGAAAGTATTTGATTACATAATACTATATAAAAAAGTATTCAAACCATTCAATTCAGTATTCAATTCACTATCAAACACACCCCACCACCATAATGGGGTAAGTCTTTAAAAAAAAGACAGTTTCTCCAGTATCAGGATGAATAAATACATTTGAAAAATTGATAGTGTGTATAGAAATTGTTAGCTAAAGCAGTAAAAAATTATTTTTTGCTGCATTGTTTTTCATATTACATATTTAACCAATGAATGTAGTAGTTAATGTAATATGTTATGATATTAACCCAGTAGTGTTTTATGTATTAGGAAGAATGTGGAAGACATTTGGAAGAAAAATTACATGTGTGTATAAAACCTATGTGAGAAGTGTCTGCCTCTGCAGAGTAATATGTGTGTAGCTGAGCTCAAGGTCAAAGGAAAAGACAAGACTGTGTGGTAAATTACTGTGCAAGTATTTTATTTCATTTATAGTAGAGAGGAAACATGTATTAGAATAGAACAACCTTAAACTATGTGTATAACATTAGATTATATATCAGAATAAGAAAATGATACATTACCAAAGATAGAGCATGATGTTTTGCAGGCAAAGCACCGGAGATGGCAATGGAGGAAAGCTCGTTGACAATTAAGAAAAGCATTGAACAGTCTATTTAAAAGGACTTTGGAGGTGATCGCAAAGCTACAACTGACGTCACCAATTGGGGAGTTATCTGGGATTGTACAGATTCAAGAGATAGCCAATTTGGTTATAAAAGACTGATGCAGTGATGATTACATCAGATACTGTTTCGATTTAACAATATCTCCAACGCTAGAAACATTGCTGATATTGCCTTTGGAACTTTTTGATTTTTGATATTTATTTCATTTCTGTATTTGTATTTACATTTATGTAAATAAATTATGTATTTATGTTTTGATGGCTAGAACAAATTTTAACCAATAAAATGACATTTATTGATTACAAAAAGACTTGCCTACGGAGGCTTTTGTTTTTAGTGTTTTAAGATCTTGAGTGAAGAACTTACCACAAAGGGGTCTATTACCTTAGGACGGTGAGTAATTTATACTGATTATTGCTTAGGGTAATTTCGAGCTCTCCAATCCTCCTTGAGATAAATAAATAATAGGGCTGAAGTGGTGTTAGGATAATGAAGTAGATTATTTTGACACTGCATTACAAAATATTTAATAATATTTCACAAAGGAGGTTATGAGAAGATAAATATGAAGATAAACTTAACTGGAGGATCCTTCCAACTTATAAAACGCTTCTGGTTGTGATATTACCCAATACTTCATGCACACTGTTAGTGCTTACATGAGTCAGGAAAGATATTCAAGTCTCTAAAATTGTATTACTTCATCTGTGGATGGGTGCTGGACATTAAACATTTAACAATGGAAAAGAACAATCCTGAAGACTGCATTATTGCCACCACAAAGGTGTTACTAATAAAAACACTCTGTAGCACACGCTAAATTATACAGCTCAATATATCTTCATAAAGATGAGTGTAAAACATTAAATATGCAAATGTTACTCTGTACAAATAAAGACATAAAATATGCCACTGTGTTTGGCCAATGTAGTTGTAAGTCACAGAGATCAAAATAATGTTTGAATATCCCCTGCCATTGAATTTCCCTCCACTGTAAATGTGTTATAGTCTGTCTTTTGTTGAAATTTTGCTCTGCTGTACACTTCAATAACAATGTTCAGAAAATATGAGAAATAAATAAAAACAGTGTTAAACAAACTTCTGGTTTATTCTTTACTATTCTGTTTACCGTCATTTTACACATTCATATTCTATTTCAGACTAGTTGATACCTTTTAGACTTACAGAGAGTGATTACTGCTGATTTTAAACTGATAGTTCACCCAAAAATGAAAATTCTCTCATTATTTACTCACCCTCATTATATCTCAGGTTTGTATGACTTTCTTTCTTCACCAGAACGCATTTGAAGAAAAAGTTCTTTGCTCAGGTGGTCCTTTGAATGCAAGTGAATGGAGATTTCTATTTTGAAGCTCCAAAAATCACAGACAGCATAAATATCATCGATACAACTTCAGTGGTTAAATTAATGTCTTTTAAAGCGATACAATCGCTTTTGGAGCAAAAAGGTTCAATATTTTAGTACTTTTTAACAATAATCCAACGCTTCACGAGAGGGTGGAGTCCAAGTGGTCTCTCATGTGCCATATTCGTATTGCCATGGATACAGATGTAATCTCACATTCTCCACTCAGTTGAGACATCCAGGATAAGCACAAAAACGCACCACTGTAAGTAAAGAAACAGATCTAAACCAAAACCAACCAAGCTACTGAACAGCGTTCCTCCTACTTGTAAACAGCACTGCTCTTCTGGCTGTGTTACACGTGTGTCAGTTCTCATGTGTTTCAAATGCCAATGCGATTAAGTCACATGCGCATACCGCTGCTGACCACAAGCATGATTTAGAGTTTTAAAAAGTACCTAAATATTTACTTTTTTCACACCAAAAGCGTTCGTACCACTTTAAAAGACATTAATTTAACCACTGGAGTCATATATATGAAGTTTATGCTGACTGTCTGTGATTTTTGGAGCTTCAAAAGAGAAATCTCAATTCACTTGCATTTTTAGGACCTACTGAGCTGAGAAACTTTTCTAATTTTCTTCAAAATGTGTTCTGATGAAGAAAGAAAGTCATACACACTTGGGATATCATGAGAGTGAGTAAATAATGAGAGAATTTTCATTTTTTGGGTGAACTATCCCTTTAAATATAAGACCCAGCCAAGTTTGTATTACCTCAAACTTAACTGATCTACTTGAAGGTCAAACGGTCAAATATCGGAATATAATAATATCGGGGTAAAATAAAAACTAAACAGCCAAAAACACATGATGTTAAAGCAAGCTTGCATGCTGATGCTAACTGTCCCGAGACCTGACTGCTTTATGTAAAAATACAAAATTCTAGTGTTGTAGATTTATCATTCAATTTATTTTCATTCAGCATTTTTACAGGTGTACAAGACAAAAATATTTTACTTAAAGGGAAAGTTTACCCAAAAGTGTAAATTCTCTCATTTACTCACACTCATGTCATCTCAGATGTGTATGACTTTCTTTCTTCAGCAGAACACAAATGAAGATTTTTAGAAGAATATTTCTGCTCTGTAAGTGAATGGGTGCCGTTTTTACACTCCAAAGAGCACATAAAGGCATCATAAAAGTAATCCATACGACTTGTGTTTAAATCCATATCCTCAAAAGCAATATAATAGATGTGGGTGAGAAACAGATCAATATTTAAGTCCTTTTTTGCTTGAAAGTTTTCTCCCAGCCCAGTAGGGGGCAATATGCATGAAGAGAGTGAATCCTCAAAACACAAGTAGAAGAATGTGAAAGTGATCTGCTTCTCACACACGCCTATCATATTGCTTCTGAGGACATTGATTTAACCACTGGAGTATTATGGATTACTTTTATGCTGACTTCAAATTTTTGGCACTCATTCACTTGCATTGTATGGACCAAAAAAGTTGAGAAATTCTTCTAAAATCTTCATTTGAGTTCAGCAGATGAAAGAAAGTCAAACATATCTGGAATGGCTTGAGGGTGAGTAAATGATGAGAGAATTTTCATTTTTGGGTGAAATATTCCTTTAAGGGCCAAGACAGCAATAAAAGAACACTTACAAACGGAAGAAACAGCCTGTTAAACTTTAGCTTGCCGTTATTTTAGCTGGCCATCATTCTGTATTACTCCACATATGATACAATGGGAAATATATCCTTACAGTTCCCAGATTTACCTTAAAAAACGCTATCAGAATATACTTAGCTTAAAGTTTTATTTCTTTATTTTTTCCAATTCATCCTGGCCAACCACATAGCCCTTTTCTTAGTAAAAGCTCTGATTTCCACTTATTTGTGTGTTCCTTCTCCAACTGGCCAAATTATACAGTAAATAAGATTATAGTTTATACCAAACCTGAAATACTACAATAATCCTTACCACATACCTGTATTTACTAATGGTCTTTCTCCACTGCACCGGCAGACAAAATGTTTTGGTCTATGGGAATACTGTCTTTATGTCAATTTAAATATCAAATTTCACAGATGACTCATGTAAACACAATATACATTTAAAACAAAATCATTAAAGAAAACATTTGAATGAAAATATTAAGTGGGCTACAAACAGCCTCACGGATTAGTTTTCTTCCAGTCTTTTCATCAGTATTTGAACACATATCCTGTTCTTATGTTATTGTGTTGCCCCATTCCCTCCACTTGTCTATGATGGCCTTCACGGTGCTCTATGGCATATCAAATTATTTGAAATTTTGCACCTCTGTGCTCACTGGTACCTTTTCACAATGAGATCCCACACATGCTTAGTAGACTCTTTGCAGACCATGGCTTCAGCAGTCGGATGCAACCAAGAGGATGCCAAGAAAATTCCGACGAGACAACTGATCTTAATTCAGGATTAATCAGCATCACTTGATGACAGGTGGATGGATCATTACTTTTGCACAAGAGTATGAATGTGATTGGATAATTCTGAACACATTGGTTTTAGTGTTAGGGTGTGTTCACACTTGTAGTTCAGTTCTCTTGGTCCGGAACAAAAAAGAAAATAATACATTTAGTCCTGGTTTGCTTAGCGTTCACACTGGCATTTTTACCACCGAACCTAAAGCTACAAAACAAAAGGCATCAGGATAAAGTCACAACCTGATTGGACAGATTTTATGACGTATATTTTGCGACGGAACTTGCCGAACATCCAAAACAATGCTGGCTGCTGGGCGAAATGCACTTGTTAGATTTATATATGTATATATATGGTGGTATTTTTACCAGCTGATAACAAATGAAGAGCTAATAAAATGTGTAAAGGAATCAAAACAGTGCCAGGAATTCCTCCGTTGCACACACAAACGATATGCTGCAAGGACGGCTGACGGCGGTTCCGACGCCTGTACCGAGCTATAATGGACGACATAGCTTCAATGATGAGAAGAACCAGGTATGCTTGAGGTCAGTATTAGGCAAATTACTTACTGTTTTTGGTCCGTTTAGATGTCTTTGGTCCATTTTGCGGTCATATATCAATCGAACCGCACCAGAGTTCGTTTGGAAGCGGACTGAGACCCACTATTCAGGTGGTCTCGGTCTGCTTGTTTGGTGCGCACCAAGGTTCGGATGGCAGCGTTCACACTTGTTCAAATGAACCGCACTAACAGAGCAATCGCACCAGAGTTTTTTTCATCTAACCAAACCTGCCAAGTGTGAACACACCCTTAGTGTTTATTTCAAAGGAGCAATTCTATTATTTGACTTTCTCTGAATTCCATTCCAATGACATACCATTACCTCTAGTTTGCGTACTACAACAACTCTGGGCAATGTACTTTTCTATGATTTCTTAAAGATCTTGATTGTTTGAAACTTTTCCCACATGAAGGACAGTGGTATGGTTTCTCTCCCGTATGCACACGCTCATGACGTTTTAGGGCGTATGACCGATAAAAACTCTTTCCACATTGATGGCATGTGTAAGGCTTCTCACCAGTGTGAATTCTCATGTGAATGTCAAGGTTTTCTTTACGTGTAAAACTCTTCATGCACTGCGAGCAAATGTAAGGCTTCTCTCCAGTGTGACTTTTCATGTGCACATGAAAATGTCCACTATTAAAGAAACTTTTTCCACACTGATGGCAAGTGTGAGGCTTCTCTCCAGTGTGATATCTAATGTGATTATTAAGTCCTCCCTTTTTTGTGAAACTCTTTCCACACTGATGACAAGTGAAAGGCTTTTCTCCGGTGTGACATCTTATGTGATCCTTAAAACCTCTTTTCCGTATGAAAGTCTTTCCACATTGAGGGCACGTAAAAGGTTTCTCTCCAGTGTGACGTCTTATGTGTACCCTAAGATTTTCATTCTGTTTGAAGCTCTTTCCACACTGATGGCAAGTGAAAGGCTTTTCTCCATTATGACATCTTATGTGCTCCTTAAGAGCACTTTTCCGTATGAAACTCTTTCCACAATGACGACAAGTGAAAGGTTTCTCTCCGGTGTGAATTCTTATGTGTCTCTTAAGACTTTCTTTCTGTATGAAGCTCTTTCCACACTGATGGCAAGTGAAAGGCTTCTCACCAGTGTGACACCTTATGTGATCCTTAAAACCTCTTTTCCGTATGAAAGTCTTTCCACATTGAGGGCACGTGAAAGGTTTCTCTCCGGTGTGACATCCTATGTGTACCTTAAGATTTTCATTCTGTGTGAAACTCTTTCCACACTGAGGGGATGTGCAAGGATTTTTGGCTTGAGTTTTGTTTTGTGAGGAATTCTTCTCAGTCTGTGAGCTACTAAAAGATTTTTCTTCAGTTATAAAATGATGAGGATTCTGATGTTCCTTCTTCACTTCATTCAGTTCTTGACTTTCCTCTTTCACATCAATCGGTTCTTGATTTTCTTTTTTCATTTCCATCAAGTCTAAAAAGAAAATATGAAAGTCAATTAATGTGACCTTTATTCACTTTGTTATCTTATGATATTTTAAAGGAGTGTTTAACAAACTATCAGAGAGCTGTAAAGGAAGCTAAAACCAAGTTTTTCTTTACATTAATCTCTGATAAAATCGACCAAAAGTTTTGTTCAAAACAACTGATTCGGTTTTAAACCCAAATAAAAATGCTTTTCTGGATGCCAAGAGAACTGTGAAACATTTTTAAACTACTTTACTCACAAAATACCTTCACAATTTGATCAACCACTAATTCCTTCCCCGTCCAGCTCCCTGACTCACTTTGAACCAGTTACATCAGAACAGTTAGCAGATGTAGTCTCTAATCGGGCTTTCACACTGGGCATGTTTGCTGCGGTCCGATTCCCAGTGCGATTGTTCCCGGTGCTCCCCACAGCCTTGGTCTGGTTTCACATTCACTTGATTCTATCGAACCCCGGTCCATTACGTCATCACAAACACGCATGGATAACACAACGCGACTCATCATACTTTGTTTTTTTTTGTTATTTTGGTGCCATTATGCACAGCAGAGTGAACGACAACTGCGTATATGTGCGCTTCATGGCATAACTCATGTCCAGGGGAAGGCGGCTTGCTGCTGCTCGCAAATGGCGTTTTTTGAGGAGACAGCTGATTGCAAGGAATTCATTTGCATCTTTGTTTACACTGCACGCTTACTCACGCTCGTGTCCAAGGTGAAGTTATCGCCACTGTCATCTCCTATTATACCCTATATTTATATAGTGTGGATTTTGTAGTTACTGAAATTTTCTCAAAACCTGGTAATAGTTGAGCAAGACCTGTCTGTCACAGGACAACCATAAGTCTAACAGTAACAGACGCCAACACTTCACACATTCTAAAGTTGGCTCTTGTATTTAGAATGTTGAGAAGCATAACTGTCGTGTTTACACTGATCCAACAAACTTGTGTCTTTGCATGTCATTGTTCACTTTTAAAGAAGATGCTTAACAAGAAAGAGGTTGTGGATGAAGAAAAACATGTGCGATTTAAAGGAATAGTTCACCCAAAAATTTAAATTCTCTGATCATTTACTCTCCATTACTTTCTTCGGCTGAACACAAATAAAGATTTTTAGAAGAATTTCTTAGCTCTTTTAGTCCATACAATGCAAGTGAATGGGTGCCAAAAATATCAGTAAGTCAGCATAAAAGTAATCCATAAGACGAATAGATCAATATTTAAGTCCATTTTTAACTAAAAATTCTCCTCCCTGCTCAGTCAGTCTCCACTTTAACTTTCACTTTCACATTCTACTTGTATTTTTGGTGATTCACATTCTTCAAATTGCCCCCTACTGTGCAGAGAGTATTTCTATCAAAAGTTGACTTAAATATTGATGTTTCTCACCCACACCTAACATATCACTTCAGAAAATATAGATTTAAACACTGGAGTCATATGGATTACTTCTATGCTGCCTTTATGTGCTTTTTGGAGCGTAAACATTTTGACACCCAGTTCACTTGCATTGTATGGAGCTGAAATATTCTTCTAAAAATCTTCATTTGTGTTCTACAGAAGAAAGTCATACACATCTGGGATGGCATGAGGGTGATTAAATGATGAGAGAATTTTCATTTTAGGGTGAACTATTCCTTTAATATACAGTTCCCTATCTGTCACTCACTCGACATTGTGTCGATGTAGTGATGCTAGGGGTCACTCCCCCGGACATACGGGTATAAAAGGAGCTAGTATGCAACCACTCATTCAGATTTTCTCTTCGGAGCCGAACGGTCATGCTCATTGAGCTGAATTCTCACGACTGTTCATTCACCTCTGCTGGATCTGACGGCGCATTTCAGCGGCTTCTCCCTCCTCTGCACTGGTGCACTGCAGAGAACGCCCCTGGGCGCTTCGGCAGAAAAAAGAGAGTATATTTTCTGAAAGAGTATATTTCTCTAAAAGAGCGGCACACACGGAACGTCTTTTTAAAGACGCATCTTTTTAAAAATGCCTTTCCGATTGTGTGTTATTCCTGGTTGCGGTCATTACCTCTCAACTTCAGATGGTCATGATCGCTGTCTTTCGTGTCTGGGCACGACCCACACGGAGGCAGCGTTCATGGATGGTTCATGTTCTCACTGCGAGAACATGACCATGGCAACGTTGCGGTCGCGGCTCCCTGCCTCGGTCCTTCTACCTACGGGTTTGAGACCAGCGCGGCTAGCACTGGGGGCGATTTGGGGACTCCAATGGGATCGCCTCCGCCGGGTATCCCCCCGTGGACCTCCCGTTCCCCAGCACGCTCGTCTGCCCCGATCAGGCTTCCGGATGAGTCCACCAGCTCGTCTCACGGCGAGTTCAACCTCTTGCTCGGAGCCCGCGAAGCTGATGAGCTCTGGAGCGCAGTATCGGAGAGCAGGCTTGTCCAGTCGGATGCAGAAGCCTCAGCTGGGCTCCCCCTTTCGGGGTCCCGTCCAAGCCCTGTAGGTTCACGTCATCCCTGATGGCCAAAGCCTACAGCGCTGCTGGACAAGCCGCCTCTGCCCTGCACATCATGGCTCTCCTGCAGGTCCACCAAGCCAAGGCGCTAAAAGAACTGCACGAGGGTAGTTCCGCCCCAGATCTGATGCAGGAACTGCGTTCGGCGACCGACCTCGCTCTCCGAGCGACGAAGGTCACGGCGCGGTCTCTCGGGCAGACTATGTCCACATTAGTGGTCCAGGAGCACCGCCTTTGGCTCAACCTGGTCGAGATGGGTGAAGCCGAAAAGACACGGTTCCTTGCTGCCCCCATCTCCCAGACTGGCCTATTCGGCGACACCGTCGAGGACTTTGCCCAGCAGTTCTCGACGGTGAAGCAGCAGACGGAGGCTATCCGGCATATCCTGCCCCGGCGCGGCTCAAGATCCCGCACCCCGTCTGCTTGTCGCCAAGGGCGTCCCCCTGCGGTGACTGCACTGGCTCCACCGCAGCCCGCCCCTTCGGCCCGGCGTGGAGCCCACCGCAGAAAGCAGACGCCGCTAAGAACCCATGTAGGTCGTCAAAGCGCCCCTGAGACGGGCGACCCAGGATCGACGAAACCCACCACTCCATCCCCCGGTGGAGGGCCGGGTGAAGAATCTTTTGTTGCCTTTTTATTTGATTTCGCCGCACGCCCAAGTGGCTGCGGTACCCAACATTTCAGCAAAAAAGCGGTTTCCTCCTTCCCTGGGTCACATACCCAGTGTGCACGGTCATCATCACGACCACCGTCCACGGGTTTCTCCTTGCAGGATTGGGGCTCCAGCAGCGGTCTCCACACCCCTGCGTGCCCAGCTGTGGCACACATCTGCCCCCGATGTGACAGTTTCCACGGGTTGCGATGACAGGCCTCTTCCTCCCCCGTCCCAGGCTGTTCCGGGGGTGGTCACAAGGAGCCAGGTAAGTGCTTCGATGTCCCTAGACTCAGCATGGCCATGACGTGGTGTGGCACCTCGAGCTCCGCCCCGCCCCGCCGCAAGGCCCCACCTGCAGGTTCGTCTGACAACGTTGTCCCTTTGGCCCCCCTTGTATGGAACTTGGATGTGTGGCTTGCGCTTCCCAATCCGTCGCGATGGCTGGTCCGGACCGTCCGACTCTGCTACGCGATTCAGTTCACCAGGCGTCCACCCAGGTTCAGCGGTATCCACTTCACCTTGGTGAAGGACGAAAACGCTGCTACCTTGCGCGCAGAGATCGCTACCCTCCTAAGGAAGGGTGCGATAGAACCTGTCCCTCCGGCCGAGATGAAGAAGGGGTTTTACAGCCCCTACTTCATCATACCGAAAAAAGGCAGTGGGTTGCGGCCAATCTTGGGCCTACGAGTACTGAACCGGGCTTTACACAGACTCCCGTTCAAGATGCTGATGCAAAAACGCATATTGGCGAGCGTCCGGCATCAAGATTGGTTCATGGCGGTAGACCTGAAGGACGCGTACATTCACGTCTTGATTCTACCTCGACACAGACCCTTCCTGCGGTTTGCATTCGAGGGATGGGCGTATCAGTACAAGGTCCTCCCTTTCGGCCAGTCCTTGTCCCCTCGCGTCTTCACAAAGGTCGCAGAGGCAACTCTTTCCCTGTTAAGGGAAGTGGGCATTTGCATTCTCAACTATCTCGACGATTGGCTAATCCTAGCTCACTCTCGGGACATGTTGTGTGCACACAGGGTCTTAGTGCTCTCGCACCTCAGCTGATTAGGGCTTTGGGTCAACTGGGAAAAGAGCAAGCTCCTCCCGGTTCAGAGCATCTCTTTTCTTGGTTTGGAGTTGGACTCAGTCTCTTTGACAGTGCGCCTCACGAACGAGCGTGCACAGTCAGTGCTGGCCTGTTTGAAGGCGTTCAAACAGAAAACAGCGGTTCCACTGAAACTTTTTCAGAGGCTCCTGTGGCATATGGCATCCTCAGCAGTGGCCACCCCGCTCGGGTTGATGCATATGAGACCGCTTCAGCACTGGCTTCAGACTCGAGTCCCGAGATGGCCATGGCGCCGCAGGACACATCGCGAGGTCATCACGCCGGTCTGTCACCATCTTTTCAGCCCTTGGTCCGACCTCTCGTTTCTATGGGCAGGTGTTCCCCTAGTGCAGGTCTCCAGGCGCTTCATGGTCATGACAGACGCCTCCAAGACAGGCTGGGGTGCTGTTTGCAACGGGCACACAGCCGCCGGCTTATGGACGGGCCCGTGACTGCATTGGCACATCAACTGCCTCGAGTTGTTGGCAATTCTGCTCGCCCTGCGGAGGTTCCGGCCGTTGATCCAGGGCAGGCACGTGTTAGTTCGGACAGACAACATGGCAACGGTAGCATATGTCAACCGGCAAGGCGCTCTGCACTCTCGTTGTATGTCACAACTCGCCCGCCGTCTCCTCCTCTGGAGTCAGCAGCACTTCAAGTTGCTGCGAGCCACTCACATCCCGGGGAACCTCAACACTACAGCGGACGTGCTGTCACGGCAGGTTACCCTCAGGGGAGAGTGGAGACTCCACCCTCAGGAGGTCCAGCTGATTTGGAGTCGATTCGGACAGGCACAGGTAGACCTGTTCGCCTCCCAAGAATCCTCCCACTGCCCACTCTGGTACGCCCTGACCAAGGCACCCCTCGGCATAGACGCGCTGGCACACAGCTGGCCTCCTGGCCTATGCAAATATGCATTTCCCCCAGTGAGCCTACTTGCACAGACTCAGTGCAAGGTCAGGGAGGACAAGGAGCAGGTCGTCCTGGTAGCACCCTACTGGCCCACCCAGACATGGTTCTCGGACCTCACGCTCCTCGCCACAGCCCCCCCGGTGAATTCCCCTGAGGAAGGACCTTCTTTCTCAGGGACGGGGCACCATTTGGCACCTGCGACCAGACCTCTGGAATCTCCATGTCTGGCCCCTGGATGGGACGCGGAAGACCTAAGCGGTCTACCACCCACGGTCTCTACGAGGCGCCTGTATGCCTTTAAGTGGCGTCTGTTCGCTAAGTGGTGTTCTTCCTGACGAGAAGACCCTCAGAGATGCGCAGTCGGATCGGTGCTTTCCTTCCTGCAGGAGAGGTTGGAAGGGTGGCTGTCCCCTTCTACCTTGAAGGTGTACGTTGCTGCTATAGCAGCACACCACGACACAGTGGACGGTAAGTCCTAAGGGAAGCACGACCTGATCATCAGGTTCCTAAGAGGTGCCAGGAGGCTGAACACCTCCAGACCGCGCCTCGTTCCCTCATGGGACCTCTCCGTAGTTCTTCAGGGTCTACAGAGAGCCCCCTTTGAACTTTTGCAGTCAGCTGAGCTTAAGGCACTCTCCTTGAAGACTGCCCTCCTGACTGCACTCATTCCATCAAGAGGGTAGGAGACCTGCAAGCGTTCTCTGTCAGCGAAACGTACCTGGAGTTCGGTCCGGGCTACTCTCATCTGATTTTGAGACCCCGACCGGGCTATGTGCTCAAGGTTCCCACGACCCCTTTTAGGGACCAAGTGGTGAACCTGCAAGCGCTGCCCCAGGAGGACACAGACCGAGCCCTGTCGTTGCAGTGTCTGGTGTGCGCTTTACGCATCTATTTGGATCACACAGAGCGGTGCTCTAGTGGTCTGCCTGTCACACACCACCAGTTCACGTAACACAGTTCAGCCAGTTGCGCCGTTTCGTATAGGGACCCCTAGTGTCACTACATCGACACAACGTCGAGTGAGTGACAGACAGGGAACGTCCTGGTTACTTGCGTAACCTCCGTTCCCTGATGGAGGGAACGAGACATTGTGTCCCTCCTGCCACAACGCTGAACTACCCACTGAAATGGCCGGACCTTGTCTCGGCTCCTCAGCATAAAACCTGAATGAGTGGTTGCATACCAGCTCCTTTTATACCCGTATGTCCGGGGGAGTGGCATGCAAATACCACTCGCCAATTTTCACTGGCTTTTATCAAAGACCAGAGGTGTTTCGGGCTCCCAAGATTGACCCCTAGTGTCACTACATCGACAAAACGTCTCGTTCCCTCCATCAGGGAATGAATTTATTCAAAGAGTTCCGTCGGAGGACAGTAATCCAGTGCCAAATATATATATATATATATATATTGGGGGTGTAACAGTTAAAATTTCTCAGTTTTTAGGGTCACAGTTTCGGTGCAGTTCTGTATTTATGTTCAGGGAAAAAATATATTACTGCCAAATAATCCACATATTCACATAAAACATATTCTATTTGGTAACAGACACTTCAAGAGATTTGCCCTCACTACAAATCACCATGGTTTTACTACAGTAACCATAGTTTAAACATTGTATTTTTAGTAAAATCTTAGTAACCACAAAAGTAACATGGTTACTGTCATAGTTACAATGCTATAGTAAAATTAAGGTTACTATATTATTAACTATAGAACTACAGTATTACTATTGTAAAACAATGGTTAATTGTATCAAAACTGTGATTTCTGCCAAGAAAACAATGGTGACAGCAGTCACTGTTACTTCAGTCATGGCTACTACAATATTACTATAGTAAAACCATGGTTAATATTCGTTAGGGTCCTTAACTAAAAAAAAAAAAAAAAACCCTCTCTCTAATTACTAACTCAACATTTTAACTTAATACCTGCATTATCATGCTACATGCATCAACAAAGTGCATTTGAAACTCAACTCAACGTATATTTAACGTTTAGAATCTGTACATCACTACAGAAGGAATAAACTTGCAATTAAAATGAATACTACAATGGATGTCATAACGCAACTTGAGCATTTTGATCATACGCTGAAATCCCACATCTTCATCAATGGAGTAAGAGCAACAATGACGCCAAGGTCCAAATCACTGAGATCACATTTTTCCCCATTCTGATGGTTGATGTGAACATTAACTGAAGCTCCTGATCCGTATCTGCATGATTTTATGCACTGCTGCCACACGATTGGCTGATTAGATAATCGCATGGATGATCGTTGGTGTCAGATGGGCTGGTTTGAGTATTTCTGTAATTGCTGATCTCCTGGGATTTTCACACACAAGTCTCTAGAATTTACTCCGAAAGGTGCCAAAAACAAAAAACATTCAGTGAGGTGCAGTTCTGCGGATGGAAATGCCTTGCTGATGAGAGAGGTTAACAGAGAATGGCCAGACTGGTTCAAACTGATAAAGTCTACAGTAACTCAGATAACCGCTCTGTACAATTGTGGCGAGAATAATATCAGGTTGGCGCTGTTTTGGAGGCATGAGGGGGCATAGGAGAGGAGGCATAATATTAGGCAGGTGGTTTTAATGTTGTGGCTGATCGATCTGTATATATACAGTATATACAGTTGAAGTCAGAAGTTTACATACACTTTAGCCAAATACATTTAAACTCAGTTTTTCACAATTCCTGACATTTAATTGTAGAAAACATTCTTTGTCTTACGTCAGTTAGGATCACTACTTTATTTTAAGACTGTGAAATGTCGAGGTCTCATGGGCGCCATGTGAGGGTCGGACGTGTGAACGGCGAGCTCTACGCACTTTGCTAGTTTTAATAATATTTGTGTCACAAACCGGTGAGATTCGATACACCCTGATCCTTAATTGTTTTGGGAAGACAATATGTCAAAGAATTCAAAATCCTCAGGCTCTGGAGATATCAAAAGACACTTACGTGCTCAGGCTGATTCCCCTCAGCGGCACACCTGAAGCCCCGGACTCAATACGGACGGTGAACAAAGAAATCCGGTGTCAATTGATGAATGTGTCGGCAATGCTGACGAAGGTCCTTGCAGACTTGGAGGATCTTGCTGTAATACGTCGATCGATCACTTCCATGGAGACAAAATTCAATGAGTTGGTTGCAAGAGTTGAGTATGTTGAGAAACGGATCGACTATATGTCATCGGAGAGGGAATTAGCTGCTAATCCACTAGCGACCATGGTGGATTTGGAATGTGTTTGGGAAAAGCTGGAAGACCTTGAGAATAGTAATCGGTGAAACAATGTCTGAATTGTTGGAATTCCTGAGCATGAAGAAGGCAGAGATATGGTGAAATTCCTAGACGAGCTCTTTCCGAGAGTTCCGGCTCGGAGATCTGCTGAGGGAGACAGGCCCCGATCAATTCTGGCCACATTTCTGAGATCATCCGATAAAGATCTTGTGTTACACAAGGCGAGGAGTAAAGGAAGGCTTTCTTGGAAGAATCACAGCATTTTCTTGTTCCCAGCCTTTGCAAATTCGACAAGAGAGAAACGTGATCGATTCAAGGAATGAAAGTAACTCTTACATCAATGGAGTGTCGTTTTTGCTCTGATGTTTCCGGTCAAACTGACAACAGATACTAAGGATTGGCGCGAAATATTTACATGCCCACAGCAAGCGATGACCTTCATATAGACAATCAAGTAAGTCATTTGGTGATTTTCATGTTGCTGCCAAGATGGCCTGATTCACTGAACATACGCTTGACTGTCCAAGGAAAATGGCCGCTTTTTCGTTTCTTTTTGCGTTGGTTCCTCCTATCAGCTGGAGTTTGTTTTGTGGAATATTTCTTGCAGGATTTTGGAGTGATTAGGGCATGTGTTGCACTTGTGTAATGACTGAATGGACCGGCTCACTGAACATTCATTTGACTGCTCGAGGAACTGAACGCTTTTGTTGTGCGTGCCGGTTCCGCTAGCGGCTGGAGTTTGTTTTGTGGAGGAACACACCTTTGGGGCCATCTACGCGTTTTTTGTTTTTTTTCCACTAACTGGCTAGAGTTTGTTTTATAGAATATTTTCTGTTATGTCATTCTGTCCCACAAAATTTGTATAGAAGCATTGACTTGAGTAATCCGATGGCAAAGATGCTGCGGGGGCTCTCGTAGGCGTACATTAACTGTTTAGTTTAGAGGGATGGACGCCAGTTGGTGCTGTCGTGTGCGGGGTTAATGCGCACGCTTTTCTTTTTTCTATTTGTTTGGTTTGGGGGGAAGTTTGGGATTTGATTGTTGCTCTAATGTTGGAATGTGGTCATTATAATTTTATTTTTGTTATACAATCTATTTTTTCTAATATGTCAAAATGTTAATATGAGTGGATTGTCTCTCTCCACATGGAATGTGAATGGATTTGGGCACCCCATTAAAAGATGGAAGGTTATTTCTTTTCTTAAATGTAAGAAATTTGATACAGTGTTTCTTCAAGAAATGCAGATAAATTAGGAAGAGTCGTTATAGTTTTAGCAGAAATTCAGGGGCAAAGTCTTATTTTGGCTAATATTTACGCATCTAACATTGATGATCAGGGCTTTTTTATAGATCCTGAAAGGATGTTGCAAGCCGCTGGCACCCCTCATGATATAATATTGGGAGGAGACTTTAATCTATTGATGGACTCCGTCCTTGATCATAGTGAAGCAAAAGTGAGTAAAAATTTTGGTCTTACAGATATTTGGAGACTCCTGAACCCATCTGGGAGGGACTGTACATTCTTTTCATCAGTCCATAACATTTATTCTAGAATAGATGATGTTTGAAAGTATATTTTTTTTTATTTTTTATGTTCTAATTGTAGGTGACCACTGTAGTGTGTGTTTGTGTCAGGTGGGGTGTGTGGGGGAAAGCTTGGGGGTGAGGGGTTTAATGTATATAATTGATTCCATATTTTATGTTTGTATGATTTACGTATGGAATCAATAAAAATTGTTAATAACAAAAAGAATGTGAAATGTCAGAATAATAGTAGAGAGAATTATTTATTTCAGCTTTTATTCCTTTCATCACTTTTCCAGTGGGTCAGAAGTTTACATACACTTTGTTAGTATTTGGTAGCATTGCCTTTAAACTGTTTAACTTGGGTCAAAACGTTTTGGGTAGCCTTCCACAAGCTTCTCACAATATGTTGCTGGAATTTTGGCCCATTTCTCCAGACAGAACTGCTGTAACTGAGTCAGGTGTGTAGGCCTCCTTACTTGCACATGCTTTTTCAGTTCCTCCAAATTTTCTATCGGACTGAGGTCAGGGCTTTGCGATGGCCACTCCAATACCTTGGCTTTGTTGTCCTTAAGCCATTTTGCCACAACTTTGGAGGTATGCTTGGGGTCATTGTCCATTTGGAAGACCCATTTGTGATCAACCTTTAACTTCCTGGCTGATGTCTTGAGATGCTGCTTCAATTTATCCACATAATTTTCTTTCCTCATGATGCCATCTATTTTGTTAAGTTCACCAGTCCCTTCTGCAGCAAAGCACCCCCTCAGCATGATGCTGCCACCCCCATGCTTCACGGTTAGGATGGTGTTCTTCGGCTTGCAAGCCTCACCTTTTTTCCTCCAAACATAATGATGGTCATTATGGCCAAACAGTCATCTTTTGTTTCAAGAGGGCATTTCTCCAAAAAGTAAGATCTTTGTCCCCATGTGCACTTGCAAACTGTAGTCTAGCTTTTTTATGGCAGTTTTGGAGCAGTGGCTTCTTCCTTGTTGAGCAGCCTTTCAGGTAATTTTGATATAGGACTTGTTTCACTGTGGATATAGATACTTGTCTACCTGTTTCCTCCAGCATCTTCACAAGGTCCCTTTGCTGTTGTTCTGGGATTGATTTGCACATTTCGCACTAAACTACATTCATTTCTAGGAGACAGGAGGAGTCTCCTTTCTGAGCGGTATGATGGCTGTGTGTTTATACTTGTGTACTATTGTTTGTACAGATGAACGTGGTACCTTCAAGCGTTTGGAAATTGCTCCCAAGGATGAACCAGGACTTGTGGAGGTCCACAATTTTTTTTTCTGAGGTCTTGGCTGATTTCTTTTGATTTTCCAATGATGTCAAGCAAAGAGGCACCAAGTTTGAAGGTAGGCCTTAAAATTAGGGCTGGGTGATTAATCAAATTTTAATTTCAATTACAATTTTGGCTTCCAACAATTATGAAAACAAAATAATCAAGATAAAACTATTATTGTGCCGCATTCCATTTCGCAATGATGCTCTCATTTTGTCTTGTGCTATAAAAACAGCGCACACCTTTCCTTTACTGCGGTGCAGTTTCGCCCCTCCCTAAAAGCCCAAACTCACTCCCCGACAGGCATGTGACATTCAGCTCAAGCCAAGATGACAGAAAGAGAACTTTTGGTCATTTTTATATATTGAATAAATGTTTAGAACTTTACAGTTGGTTATGGAGGTACACTAGGGCTGTATATACAGCTGAAGTCATAAGTATACATACACTTAGGTTGAAGTCATTAAAACTATTTTTTTAACCACTCCACAGATTTCATATTAGCAAACTATAGTTTTGTTTTGTATATCGTTTAGGACATCTACTTTGTGCATGACGAGTAATTTTTCCAACAAATGTTTACAGACAGATTGTTTCACTTTTAATTTATATATCACAACTCCAGTGGGTCAGAAGTTTACATACACTAAGTTAACTGTGCCTTTAAGCAGCTTCCATTCCAGAAAATGATGTCAAGCCTTTAGGCAATTAACCAATTAGCTTCTGATAAGCTAATTGGTTAACTGGAGTCAATTGAAGGTGTAACTGTGGATGTATTTTAAGGCCTACCTTCAAATTTAGTGCCTCTTTGCTTGACATCATGGGAAAATCAAAAGAAATCAGCCAAGATCTCAGAAAAAAAACATGTGGACCTCCACAAGTCTGGTTCAACCTCGGGAGCAATTTCCAAGGCCTGAAGGTACCACGTTCCTCTGAACAAACAATAGTACCCAAGTATAAACAACATGGGACCACACAGCCATCATTTAGCTCAGGAAGGAGGCACATTCTGTCTCCTAGAGATGAACGTAGTTTGGTGCGAAAAGTGCAAATCAATCCCAAAGCAGCAAAGAACCTTGTGAAGATGCTGGAGGAAATGGGTAGACAAGTATCTATATCCACAGTAAAACGTTTCCTATATTGACATAACCTAAAAGGCTGCTCAGTGAGGAAGAAGCCACTGCTCCAAAACCACCATAAAAAAGCCAGACTACAGTTTGCAAGTGTACATGGGGACAAAGATCTTACTTTTTGGAGAAATGTCCTCTGGTCTAATGAAACAAAAAATTGAAATGTTTGGCCATAATGACCATCATTATGTTTTGAGGAAAAAGGGTGAGGCTTGCAAACCGAAGAACACATCCCAATCGTGAAGCATAGGGGTGGCAGCATCATGCAGAGGGGGTGCTTTGCTGCAGAAGGAACTGGTGAACTTATCAAAATAGATGGCATCATGAGAAAGGAAAATTATGTGGATATATTGAAGCAAAACCTCAAGACATCAACCAGGAAGTTAAAGTTCGGTCGCAAATGGGTCTTCCAAATGGACAATGACCCCAAGCATACCTCCAAAGTTGTGGCAAAATGGCTTAAGGATAACAAAGTCAAGGTATTGGAGTGGCCATCACAAAGCCCTGACCTCAATCCAATAGAAAATTTGTGGGCAGAACTGAAAAAGCATGTGCGAGCGAGGAGGCCTACAAACCTGACTCAGTTACACCAGTTCTGTCTGGAGGAATGGGCCAAAATTCCAGCAACTTATTGTGAAAAGCTTGTAGAAGGCTACCCAAAAAGTTTGACCCAAGTTAAACAATTTAAAGGCAATGATACCAAATACTAATAAAGTGTATGTAAACTTCTGACCCACTGGGAATGTGATGAAAGAAACAAAAACTGAAATAAATCATTCTCTCTACTATTATACTAACATTTCACATTCTTAAAATAGTGATCCTAACTGACCCAAAACAGGGAATGTTTTCTACAATTAAATGGCAGGAATTGTGAAAAACTGAGATTAAATGTATTTGGCTAAAGTGTATGTAAACTTCTGACTTCAACTGTATATATTTTTACATATAACTGGGGAAAGTTTATATTTTTAATTATTGCAGATCTGCATTGAGGTTAGTGTTTACATTTTCTGGGTGATTTGACACTGTTTGAGATATAATCTGTGTTTTTCATGCGAGTGAGAAGAGCACTTCAACATAAATCTATCTCAACATAAATCTATCTCCGTCCACGTCTTGATAAAGCCTATTTGTTAGCCTATATTCCCTCAGGGTTGTCATCCGCATAAACTGCTGAAACAATCTAACCAACATTAACATATAATTTAGTTTTCTTTAATTAGAAAGGAATTGAATGCTTTAACAAGTTTGCTACAAAAATGTAATTCATCGTAACTGACCGCATTTCTCCTGCTCTATCAACGCAGGGGTGGCCGTGCATGTTCAATTTCTATGAGTTGGCAGGGACGCTTAACTCATTGTCATGTCATGGTTCACAATGAAGTCAGATTACATTAGAGTGCGTTGGAAAATTGTACCAAAATTAAGTGCAATTAAAATGGTGTTATTCAACTTTTAGAAAGATGGCTTTTCAATAGTTGTGAAGGGCAACATCTCTTTGGAAACTAACCTACTTCATCCGTGCATTCTCTACCGGTCACAATATTTTTCACAATTTGTTCACAATATTTGTATTTAAAAATTATATTCTTGCTTTAGTGATTTTGCATAGAAAATGTAATTCATTTATTTAAAAAACGAAAAAAACTCAAACCAAAGACATTTCTAAATTCAAATAGCACTTCAAACTAAACGAAAAAGCAATTAAAATAACAAAGTGGTAAAAAAAACATTTATATAACCACCTTTCATTTACCGTCAAGCAAATATCCGTCTATGACAAAGGTGGAAAATTACTAATAGCCTACACATTAAGATCTAAAAACAATTATAAATGTAAACATTATAATTATAATGATGATACTAATCACTGAAATATACATCATGGTTCGAGGTGAAAGCGTTTTGTATTATTTTATGATTTAATCACAGATAGGCTATATATAAAGTGACCCTGCAGAGCTGCGCTCACAACAAACTGCTCTGTGGAAATAAAGCGAACTGAACTCTGAGCACCTCCTTAGCTGAGATGTCTGAGGTCATTTGCAGCATTCTCATAGACGATACTAGTCTTGCAAAAAAAATAAATGTCAGAACACTGAAACAAAGAAAGATTGAGAACCCTTTACATACGCTTGTTCCACGAGACTGCACGCCTCAGAACAAACAGCGCGTTAGACATGTGCTTAGACGGCTTTTCTGTCATCTGTTCTTAAAAATATAATAAAGTGTGTTTCTTCAAGCACGTTTCTGTGTGTCTAACAGCATTTC
The DNA here is from genome assembly GCF_019703515.2 of Myxocyprinus asiaticus. Taxonomy (NCBI): domain Eukaryota; kingdom Metazoa; phylum Chordata; class Actinopteri; order Cypriniformes; family Catostomidae; genus Myxocyprinus; species Myxocyprinus asiaticus. Next base: position 5,092,198 of record NC_059356.1, on the reverse strand, counting down.
TTGTGTCATTCCAAATCCGAGACGTCTTATAGTTACCCACCATGCACATTATATTTGCTACCTGCAATTAAACGTCTTCTGTCAGTGCAAGTACTTTTGCTGCCTGTGTAATTTGATACGCTGGTAAAGAACATCTGGCTTTCAGTGCTTTATTTAGGTTCATTTATCATGGGTCGCAAACTCTTCATTAGGCAACTATTCTTTATTTAAGGCTATTCTATTCGTTAGGCTATTGTATTGATATTGGAAGTTCCATTCATAATGTTTCCACTGGTATAAAATTTCACACCGCTGTTGTCCTTTGCACCGAGCAAAGCTGGTAACACCGTACACCGTGGCAACCCTAGTGCCTAAAGATTCCCTGCCCTAATCACAACAACAATAAAATCAATGGCTGCATCTGAAAATGTGAGCAGCTGTCTTGACAATGGCTTAAATACTTAAATGACAGCGTTTTTTAATGAAAGGAACTCTTAAGAGAACTGGACTCAAAACAGTTTGAACAGCACCTTATTTCATCCTACCTCCGTATACAGCCTCTCAAGGCAGCATTTTATAGTTTTCGGACACAGCCACAGAGGGAGAATGCCAGGATCAGAATAGGGCTGTGCGATATGTAAAAAATAGTTTAGTGATAACTGCCTTAAAAAATATTATGATATCCGATTACATCGTCAACCCACCTGCCAAGGGTCGGTGAATGTTTTTGCTTTATTGATTTTGCTTTAAAAATTTAATTCATTTATTGAAACACAAAAAACTTAAAAGACATTTCTAAATTCAAACTGCACTTTAAACTATCAAAAATCTAAAAATCTTATTTAACCACCTCCCCAAATCCGAACATTTACCGTCTCCAACGACCCATTTGCTATCACACAAGTATCATTCATGACAACAGGTGGAAAATTACTAATAGCCTACAGATAAAGAACTAAAGACAATCATAAAATGTAAAGATAATAATAATCATCATAATAAAGCCTAATAAATTCCCTTGTGTTCCCAATATAATGCTGCCAAATGTGTGTTCTTATCAAATTTGTGTTTGTATTGCGTTTTGGTAATACAGTTAATACTGCCAAAAGAAAAGAAAATAATACTCAATTTTAGGTTCAAGGTGAATGTGTCTTGTATTATTTTATGATTGAATCCCTTTCGTCTTTGTTTCTTTAATACAAAGTTATACATTACTGTACCTGCAGAAATGCGTTCACAATGCATGTTAACCGCATGGAAATAAAGTGAACTAAAGTCGCAGCACCTCCTGAGATGATCATAGATAATTTGCAGCATTCTCATGGACGACATTAATCTTGAAAACAGTTTTCAGATGAATGAAACAGAGGAAAAAAAGAGTGAAAACTCTTTACATGCGCTTGTTCCACGAGACCTGTTCCAGCTTGCGCTGCACACCTCTGAACAAACAGTGAATCAAACACAAGCAGTAGCTATGCTTCCATCCAAGTTGTGAATTTAATTTATGCGAAAAATCAGAATATCGCAAAAACGATGTACGGCTAAAGCCGCGTTTCCATCCCTTGCGTTCAAAAGAACAAAATCGTCACTTCCGGGGAAATTGTAGCAACTGTGTGACTCTTTTATTAATAAAATCCTCACGGTATAGGATGAGCAGACAAAACACTTTAATAGCTCGTTTCATGACTGAAAATGACAGCATGTCACACAGTTCTGGGAGCACTATGTGTGTGCATTCCTCCATCAGTGGACTCGAGTGCAGTTCCCAGGGGTGCACCCGAGTTCAGAAAACAGTGTTCACATTATCCAAACGAACCGCACTTTGATGTCATTCGAACCCAGGTGCGCACCAAAAGTGCTAGAGTGAAAGCAACCTAATTGGTCAGGTTTTCTAAATAACATGATATATTTTAAACTCTTCACTGTGTTTTTAATCCAGTGCAACGTACCACCATGGTTAAATATTTTAGGACAGAGCATAATAAATAAAAATATATGAACTATAAAACAATTCCATGATTTTTCCACGACTTTGATGACTTTTCCAGGCCTGGAATTCACAATTTTAAAATTCCCTGATATTTCCAGGTTTTCCATTACTGTGGGAACCCTGTCAAGGTGATTAAAGCAACATTTTTCAACAACTGTCCAATAAGTGAAAGGATAGTATTTGGGGTAAAAAGCCCCCCTACTGCAGGGGCTAAAGGCCCTTATTAAACACATTAGCCACGTTTCCACTGTCGGGCCAAATAAAGGCATGCTAGTGTGTGCCAAGGCCAGTTGCATTCCCACTGTCACATCTGGGGCTTAATCATGCCGCCTCGGGGCTTATTCAGGATAAACGGCCAACAGACCGCCGATTACCCCTGAGCCAAAGAAGGCCAACTGGGGATTGAGGCGTGGTCAAAGGCGAAGTTTAGCAAAACACTCGTGCTGCGTTTCATTCAAGTCGGATGTGGGATATTCCTACTTTAATTCTCCGAACTCTTACCATAAAGGAATTCCAATGCCAGATGCTTGGAAAATGACGTTTAAACAACCAAAACTGCAACATTCCTATTAGCATAACAGGGGTTTGACTGTTTCCTAGCAACCCAACTGATAAACAGTGCTGCTATGCTAGCATTTGTGCTACAGGTGTATGATCAAACAAGCTTTATTATCTTGTAAAGTAGGAACTTTGGTTCATTGATTGATATCATTTAATAAAAGTGAATGTTTATCACAAACTATGTACATCTCTGGGTGCCGAGATATTTGTGTGACGTCACGCACCTGCATCTCAGCGAAAAAAAATTGTGCACATATTCCAAATCCGTTAAGATGCACAATGGGATGTAATAAATCTTGAGATGTAATGAAATGCCAAATGTGAATTGAATGTGGGAATACACGTTGTTGTAGTGTCCATTTTACTGTCCTTATATACGATTTATAAAACCAAAACATGACTTGTTCTGCAAGTGAAAAGCAACTAGTAAAAACACAATACCTCAACAAACAGAAAAAGACACAGTACTGTGATGTGATGATTTAGTGTGATAAAATCACTTGCTAACCTTTTCTGTGTAAAGTTATAGCCAATATTACAACTTTGTTTCCATAACGATGTAATGTCAACAAACCCTAAAATGACTGTAAAAATGATGAATTAATCAACTATACAGCTCAAATAATTAACAGAATAATTCATGTAAATCCTTTTATAAAATTATAAGCTTAACAGATAAAGTTGTAATAAATGTTGAGATGTAATGAAATGCCAAATGTGTTTGAAATGAGCAAGAAATTATGCCCCCTTTTCTGAAGTGGTTATTTTGAATAAGCATTATCTTTATCTGTTAAGTATCTTGCTGTCAAAAGTATTTGCATAAGTTGACATATTGTGCCCTAAAACTATTGCCCCAGAATCAACACTATAATCACTATAAACCCCCTGGAGTGCCTTTTACCCCAAGTAAGGGAGCCTTATTTAAATCAATGAATTGTATTCTTTTAACACAAATTATGTTGCTCCATAAATAATCAATAAAAATACATGTATTTCTTAAATCTTGAGACACTTCGTGATCAGAAAAAATGGCTAATTTTCCTTAAAGGGATAGTTCACCAAAAAATGAAAATTCTCTCATTATTTACTCACTCTCATGATATCTCAGGTGTTTATGACTTTCTTTCTTTACCAGAACACATTTGAACAAAATTATAAAAATATCTCAGCTCGGTAGGTCCTTAAAATATAAGTGAATGGAGATTTCTCTTTTGAAGCTCCAAAAATCACAGAAAGTCAGTATAAACTTCATCGATACGACTCCAGTGGTTAAATTAATGTCTTTTAAAGTGGCATGAACGGTTTTGGTGCAAAAAAGTAAATATTTAAGTGCTTTTGTTTTTAAAACTCTAAATCATGCTTCGGTCAGCAGCGGTATGCGTGTGTGACGTAATCACATTGGCATTTGAAACACATGAGAACTGGTACACGTGTGACACAGCCAGAAGAGCAGCGCTGTTTACAAGTGAGTAGGAGGAATGCTGTACAGTAGCTTGGATGGTTTTGGTTTAGATCTGTTATTATCTGTTTCTTTACTCAACAATGGTGTGTTTGTGGGCTTATCCTGGATGTCTCAAACGAGTGCGGAACGTGAGATTACATCTGTATCCATGGCAACTCAAATATGTCACACGAGAGACCACTTGGACTCCACCCTCTCCTGAAGCATTAAATTATAGTTAAAAAGTACTTGATCTTTTTCACACCAAAAGTGATCGTATCACTTCAAAAGACATACATTTAACTGCTGGAGTCGTATCAATGAAGTTTATGCTGATTATCTGTGATTTTTGGAGCTTCAAAAGATAAATCTCCATTTACTTGTATTTTAAGGACCTACTGAGCTGAGATATTTTTCTAATTTTCTTCAAATGTGTTCTGGTTAAGAAAGACAGTCATACACAGCTGAGATATCAAGAGGGTGAGTAAATAATAACAGAATTTTCATTTTTGGGTGAACTATCCCTTTAAGGTGTGCCTTTAGCCCCGTTGTACCCTAGGAGGAGCTAAAAAGTCTGTCTAAAGTCCCTCTTAACAGCTAAGAGGAAATATAGGCCTAGCTCCTCAAGTGTGAAAACGACAAAAAGTATTAGTTCCGGGTAAAAGTAACTAAAACAGGCTTTAGTTCCTGCAGAGGGAAAGGGCCATAAGATTAACGATTAAGTTTGTCTTTGAAGTCCATCCTGAATTGAATGTGGGAATACACGTTGTTGTAGTGTCCATTTTACTGTCCTTATATACGATTTATAAAACCAAAACATGACTTGTTCTGCAAGTGAAAAGCAACTAGTAAAAACACAATACCTCAACAAACAGAAAAAGACACAGTACTGTGATGTGATGATTTAGTGTGATAAAATCACTTGCTAACCTTTTCTGTGTAAAGTTATAGCCAATATTACAACTTTGTTTCCATAACGATGTAATGTCAACAAACCCTAAAATGACTGTAAAAATGATGAATTAATCAACTATACAGCTCAAATAATTAACAGAATAATTCATGTAAATCCTTTTATAAAATTATAAGCTTCATATTTCTGTTTAAACCCTCCAAAAATTGCCCCCATTCACTTTCATTTTAAGTGCCTCATCATAACCTCCATTTTTGCTTTAAAGAAAATGAGGGACGAGTCAAAATTAATTTTTGTGGTAATCAATTTCACTTTCTTTCAAAAGCAAACATATCTTGATGTTCTAAAAAATGAAAGTGTGTAAACGATATTTAATTTTCATAAAAATAATTTTGAGTAGTTTTTTTCTTTTTCAAACCTATTTACTCATACCTGTAATATTATTGCCCAGTATTTCAAATTGTATTCAAGTTCTTCAATAGCAATACTTTTACTCAAGTAGATTTTCACCACTGATTATTATACTGAATATTCTCATTTAGTTATACAATAATAATAATAATAATAATATTAATTACAAACCATATTTTGATAGACTGTGCACCTCCGACAAATCTTGATGTTTGCAATTCAAAGTCATGATCACTTGGAGGCATTTTCAAAATCATGTATATTTATGTCATTATTGGTTTGTTTACCAAGGTTATTTGTCAGCTCCTCTGGTTTAATAACTACAGTCATCAAATCTGTTCAACTGTCTGAATGTAAAGAATGAAGAATGAACACCAACCTGTTTGTTCGTCAGTGTGTTCGGTTTTAATTCTGCATGCTTCTGGATAAGCCATATCTTCACTCTCCTCTTTAATAAACATCTTTACAACAGTGTCACACAGATTTCACTTGTTTCCTGGAGTTTTACAATTCTCCCGCCGAAAATAAACACTGGAAATCAAACTTATTTAGTCACTGAAGAAATAAAACAGATGAAAGACACACATTTATTCTCATTCAGCGCGGGGAATAATCATCATCATCATCATCATCATCATCATCATCTTCTTCTTCTTCTTCTTGTCTAATGGCGATTCGTAAACTACTGTAGCTTATTATCGCCACCTACTGAACGCATCTGGACCAGAGAGAGTTTTTAATTTTTGTCTCTGAGACATAATGGGACTTTACTTGGATAGAAAACAATATAAAATTAAGTTTGGAATGTAGTTATAAACAAATCTTCAAGACTTTTTAGTGTTTTGAATTCCTTCATGCCATAAACATCATCTAGAACAAATGTGTCACTGATCATTACTTGCCAAGAACTCACATCAAACCTATTTTTAAATGTGTTTTATAATACTCCTTTCATAGCCACAACAATACTTTAACATTCAATAGATGACAGACAGTGTTTATACCTTATAAATAACAAAACATTGTCCCCAATTTTAATGTGCAGTCATGCTCATATTTTTCCCATTAAATTGCAGGTTCATTTGTTTTAACAATGTATAAGTTCTCAATGGGTTTCAGTGAGAAAACGTTTCTGTTCTGTTGTAAAACTTTGATCAAACTTCTTTTCTAGGAGAAAATATATCATTCATTCACAAAAAGCGTACAGTACCACCCTGAGCATGCCCAATCTTATCTATCTCAGAAGCTAAGCAGGGTCGGGCTTCTATGGGAGACTGTCTGGTATTACCAGGTGCTGTACGCTTTTGCTTCTCCTGGATTGTTTTAACTAGTACACTTCCTCCTGCCACAGCTGTGATTTTTATTCAGTCATCTTTGGAATTTGGTTGGGTGATCCATATATTTTCTTTCATTTTGCTTTCTCTGTGTGCAGACAACAGCCTGGTCCTTTTTCTTGCCTCCTCGAGAATCTCCCCTTTGAAAACAACAGAGCAGGAAAGTAAAAACAAGGTGATGTGCTGCAGTAAAAATCTTTGTACACTTTCGAAAAAGAAAAAAAAAAAAGGTGTCTTTCTTTGGGTAGGGAAGAATTTGAATTTATGTGTTGAGCATTTAAATGTGCAGCTGAGCTTTCCCTCTTTTAGCAAAATATGTTTAAGGTATCGTACAGGCAGGGTTGGGAGGGTTACTTTTGAAATGTATTCCACTACAGATTACAGAATACATGCTGTAAAATGTAGAAAGGGGCAGTGGTGGCTCAGCAGTTAAAATTCTGGGTTAGTGATCAGAAAGTTGGGGGTTCAAGCCCCAGCACTGCCAAGATGCCTCTGTTGGGCCCTTGAGCAAGGTCCTTGACCCTATCTGCTCCAGGGGTGCCATATCATGGCTGACCCTGCACCCTGACCCCAGGTTAGCTGGGACATGTGAAAAAAAGAATTTCAGTGCAAATGTGTGACAAAAAATTAAATGTAATTTGTAATGTATTTCATTAGATTACTCAAGGTCAGTAACATATTCTAAATACTTTGGATTACTTCTTCAGCACTGGTAGATTTTTCACTTGTTTTGACTATAAAATCTCTGCCAGTACAGTAAGACAAAATACACGTTAAAAATACATTCTCTGAAAAACCTAAATATCTTATGCAGTGTTGTTTCTAAAACAAGATTAATCAAACTGAACTTGTTTTAAGGATTTTTAGATATTTTTACAGAAAAACAATACAAAAATTATCAAGAATATGATTTTTGCCCTAATATCAAAGGTCTTACAAGAAAAAAAGAAATTATGATCCAACGTGAATTTTATTGATAAAAAATATGATTGTGTCTGGTAACGTGCATGTAAAATGGCTAGAAATAGCATTTTATCTTAGCGTAAAGCTGACAATTTACACAAGGTTTATTTCTATTTCTTCTGCTCCAAACTTACTTCAAACTTACTTCTCTGTCTGCTCGTATGAATGTAACACATCATAAGAAAGTGTTTCACCGCTGTTCAAATGCACTTTGGATCGCATCATTTATATGTATAAATGTTTTCCATCTGAAAGGACTAAATATTAAATGAAACAAATGACAATAAAATGCAAAGTAATCCCTTCAGTAATCAAAATACTTTTTGAATGTAACTGTATTCTAAATACCAATGATTTAAATTGTAACTGTAGTGGAATACAGTTACTTATATTTTGTATTTTAAATACGTAATCCCGTTACATGTATTCTGTTACTCCCCAACCCTGCGTACAGGTACACAGGAAAAGGCATGTGACCAGCTCCAGTGAAATTGAACGAGGAGAGCGGAGGCACTTCACTTTTTTACAAATAAATAAATGACAACGTTTCACAGGGTCTGTTGTTCCTATCTTTTTTTGTTGTTATTTTTAAGCTGCAGCCCAAGGCGTCTGTAAATAAGGAGTGAGCCGCACACAGTGGTCTTTCTTTAAATAGCCCTCTGTTCACTGCAACTCTTGCTTACAGCCATACCACCCTGAGCACTTAGTACGTTCCAATCAGAAACAGGGTGTGGCAGCAGATGGTGAGCGAGGCTCATGTTTGTTTGTTTGAGTTTTTTATGTAAAATAACAGTTAGTTTTACTTTTAAGTTTATTTTATTTTTTGGTGCACTAGCGCTCCCCAGCAGTTAATCTGCGTGGGGAGCCACTTTTTGTTTCATGTTATTTTTGCCAAATTTACAGATTTATGAAAGAAAAGGACACAGCACAGAAGCTGCAAATGATGAAAAGAGTGCAACAATGCAATTCAAAGGATAACAGATCTAAAAGAAATGTGGATGTTTTACATGAAAAAAAGGATTAAAAGATACACAAAGTAGTGTTATTTGAAAGAAATAACTGTGATTGTGGATTTAATGGACTTGAGAGATGAAAAGGTAGAGTGATGACAGAGATCAAATTGGTGACGGAGAAGATCAGAGCTGGAAAGTTGTTTGCTGTGAGACCTAGACCGGGTGGAGAATATGAATTGACTTTAGCTAATGAAGAGGCATGTGATGAATTATTGGACGGACAGATCATAAAAGAAAAGAAATGCAAAGTAAGAAGTCTGCAAACAAGGGAATGCGTTATGTCATTTATGCATTTACCAGCATACATGGAAAATTAGGAAATGCTGTCTAAGCTGGAAATGTGGGGGAAAATGCCTAAAACAAAGATCAAAAGAAGGTACTATTCAGGCACTGACATTGTTGACGGGGCAAGATATCTTAAAGTAAGATTCCTGAAAGAGGTAAAATCATTACCACACAGCGCAAAGTTTAAGACGGCGGAGGGGATGCAGTATTTCTGCATAATGCATGATTGCCTGGTTAAAATATGTAGATTATGCATGCACCTGGGTCAAATTCTAAAGGAGAGTCCAGACTTCAAGTGTCATGAATGTGACAAGCAAGGACATTATGCCCAAAACTGCACTGCAGTCAGGTGCCCAGACTGTAACCATGTGCTGGTAAATTGTGTGTTGGATGAGAGAGGATGAAGAGGATGAGGAAGAAGGCTGCCAAGAAAAAGAGACTGAGATGCAGGAGGGAGAGGAGCAAATGCAGAAAAGAATGGAGGATTCAAATGTGGTGGAGATAAATCAAATGAGCAGACTGAGGATGAAGAGGATAATAAGGAATTAAAGGACTGTAATGTCAGTGTGAAAAATCTACAGTGAGAAAAGGACAATGAGACACAAAATGACAAAGTGACAAAGTGATAGATGGACACCTCAAGAGACAAATCAGAGTGGAGTTGATGAATAGGATAAATGGACTAAACACACACTTAAAACTAATGTGTTAAAAAAAAACACAACCTGAGTTACTTCTTAACACATCCATGTGTCTAGTTAAGGACGACACATTTTGTGTTACTTTTAATTCGAGCAGTGTGTTATCGCTCTTAACACAGACAGCATGTCAAGATTTTAACATTAATGTGTTATAATTACACAGTTTGTGTCAGAGATGTGCAATTTCTTACCCAATTTAACTAAATGTATGTGTGCTGATGGGGGCATGATCGAGCGTCTGTGGAGAGCGAGGCCGAGAGAGTGAGTGTGGTAAGGGTTGGCACCTGTGGGAGATCACTTCTAACAGCTATTTTGCAGTGAGAGCAGAAAGTGATTTAAAGGGTGATTGTGGCAGGGAGGAGGGTGGGGCCGGGTCGTGATGCTGCACACCTGGCCCCTAATCAGGCTAATCAAGCCCACGAGAGGGATAAAGGCGACCGGAGGCAGCAGTTCCAGAGAGAGAGAGTTACGGGCAGCTACATGGCATGTGTTTATGTTTGTCTTTTTGTTTAAGTTTATTATTAAATTATTATTTATATTGTCAAGCCGGTTCTCGCATCCTCCTTTCCCTTTTACCTCATTACACTGGTGCCGCAACACGGGAAGGAGGAGGGATGCGCAGTAGTAAAGTCCTCGCCACTACCATCCACCCCAACAGAACAGCCGCGGCCATCCGCCGGGGGACGGAGGAGACCGGCCGCCTGAGAGTGGTGGAACTGTGAGGAGAGGAGGGGCTCCTTGCTGACCGCCTGGAGCGGTCAGGGCCACTGCCAGGGGTAGAAGAGTCCCCTACCAGCCGCTAAAATGCGGCGGGGCCAAGAGGACCGCCGACCACGAGCTGGGAGGGGCTCCTGGCCGACCGTCTGGAGTGGGAGAATCGCTGCCAGGGGCGGGGGAGACCCCTTCCATCCACCGAAAATGCGGCAGGGAAATCCATTCACCAGGGGCTGGAGGACTGACTCCGATCCGCCCAGGGAGGCACGGCTGTCGTCCAATAGAGGGTGGAGGAGTGGCTGAGGACCAGGCTACGGTGTATCAGAGAACTGGTGAGTACGTTTTTTTTTTCTCTCTCTCCTCTCTCTCTCTCCCGCTGTCGCTCCGTGTTGGCCTTTCCCTCATTTTTTTGTTGTTGTTTTTCCCTCCCCTTGTCACCCTCCCAGGTCTGAAGAGGTGTGGATGACCTGCCGGTAGGCGGGGCCGGGAAGGCATGCCCCCTCCCCGGAAAGGAGGGGGGGATGTACATCATGACGGGGGCTCCCCAGCCTGAAGGAAAGGAGGGAGGAGTGTGGGAGGGAGGAGGGCGGGGCCGGGTCGTGATGCTGCACACCCGGCCCCTAATCAGGATAATCAAGCCCTCGAGAGGTATAAAGGCGACCAGAGGCGGCAGTTCCAGAGAGAGAGAGTTACGGGCAGCTGCCCGACAGGTGTTTGTGTTTGTATTTTTGTTTAAGTTTATTATTAAATTATTATTTATATTGTCAAGCCGGTTTTCGCATCCTCCTTTCCCTTTTACCTCGTTACAGTAATCCAGACTGCCGGAGGGGAGAGAGCCGAGGCTGCACGTGTGTAAGCAAGCATTTGCGTTTTAAGCTTTTGAGTTTGAGAAAATAAAAGTACCTTTTTTGTTTGTCTCACTGTCTCCTGCTTCCTCCTTGAGAGAATTAAGAACTTTTGCCAAAGTGGTGCCGAAATCTGGGAATAAGGAAGGATACGCTGCCATGACGTCCTCGTCACTGGAAGAAGTCTTCAAGTCCCTTGCCAGCATCCACCAAGCACAACACCAGGCCCTCCACCAAGCACAACACCAGGCCCTCATGGAGCTGTGGATGGAGCAGGAGAAGTGATTCGAGGTGCTCCTCCAGGCCCAAGCGGAGGTCCGGCAGGTGTTGTGGAGCTTGCTGCCCCAGTGGGGGGCTACAGCCATAACTCCAGCAGCAGCAGGACCTCATGTGAAGCAAGCAAAAATTACAACGCAGGACAACCTTGAGGCCTTCATAGAGCTCTTCGAGCACACAGCCAGAGCCCTGAAGTGGCCGTGCTCACAGTGGGCGGTCCATTTCCAACTGCTGCTGTCTGAGGAAGCCCAACTCGCGGCACACCAACTTCCGGTGGCCAACCTCCTGGGGTATTATGATTTGAAGAAAGCCATCCTGCAACAGGTCAGCCACAGCCCAGAACAGCATCACCAGAGGTTCTGCACGCTGATGTTGAGAGAGGTCGACTGCCCGTTCGCCTTCACACAACAGCTCCGCGACACCTGCCAGTGATGGTTGCTGGCTGAGGAGGAGGGCGATGCTGACGACGTCATCAACATCGTGGTACTGGAGCAGTTCGTCTCCCACCTGCCGAAGGGGACAGCAGAGTGGGTCCAGTGCCACCGTCCGGCGTTGCTGGAGGAGACAATCCAGTAGGCTGAGGACTATATAGCGACTTTATCTAGGTGACGGCGATCCATTTTCTCTCCCTCATTCTCCCTTCCCTCCCCCTCACCTTCCACATATCCTGTTCCTGTTCCCCGGAAACAGGGAATACCTTCCCCAAAACCAGTTCCCTGGTCCTGTGGGCCATACATCCTGCTGGCTTCCCCTAACTCTCTCCACTCTCCCCCACAGGCTGGTGAATCCGCTGCTGCGGGTGTCGGTGTGAATTCTGGGCGCCACGATGAAGGTGGAGACATTGGTCTGGGTCCTTGACGTGCCACAGGCCGCCACCGATCGTGCAGGAGCGTACTGGATACCTGTGAGTATAAAGAGGGGTACATATCAAGCTTTGGTGGATTCCGGTTATAATCAACCATTTCACCCATCCACTAATCTTGGGTATGAATTGGCCAACATGTACTGCTTTATTGAGGGAAATCTGTGTGGATGGGCCCTGTAACAGTGTGTTTCGGTGTGTGGTTTGTGATGCACTGGCTGGGTAGGCGGAGCTGGGGCCTCTGCGTCAGCTCCACGTCAGGATGACATAAGGGAGAGTGAAATGGCGGCTTCCCCCACCCTTAGTGGATTTCTTCTGGAGCAGACGTGAGACGAGACCCTAAGGCATGCCTTTGATCAAGTGAAAGTGATTGATGGTGAAAGTCTCCAGCAAGACATTGCACTCACATATCCGTATTTTTCGATTATCATGGATCGGTTGTATCGAGTGACACAGGATGCTCAGATAAAGGAAAATACAACCCAATTATTAGTAACGAAGAGCCGTCGGGAAATGTTATACCAGATGGCTCATTATAATCTGATGGCAGGTCACTTAGGGCAGGAAAAAACACTGAACCATCTAATGGCCTGTTTCTATTGGCCGGGCATTCACAGGGATGTTCACAGATGGTGAGCGGCATGCTGTGAATGTCAGCGGGTGAATCCGCCGGCCACCCCAAGAGTACCATTGGGCCCCTTCCCTTGATCGAGGTCCCTTCAAATGAACTGACATGGACTTCGTCGGGCCATTAGAGCAGACGGCACGGGGGCATTGCTTTGTGTTGGTTCTGGTGGATTACGCAATGCGATATCCGGAAGCAGTGCCTCTGTGCAACATCTCAACACGTAGTGTTGCGGAGGCACTCTTCAGAATTATCTCCTGAGTGGGGATTCCGAAAGGAATCCTCACTGATCAGGGCACAACGTTTATGTCACGTACACTACGCGAACTATACAATTTATTGGGGATTAAATCGATTTGGACCAGCGTTTATCACCCCCAAACAGACGGCTTGGTCGAATGATTTAATAAGACACTAAAGAATATGATTCGTAAGTTGGCATGAGTCCCTAATTTTTGCAGTATGAGAGGTCCCACAAGCCTCCACGGGGTTCTCCCCATTTGAATTATTGTATGGGTGTTGACCGCACGGCGTGCTCAACATCCTATGGGAAAATTGGGAGGAGGGACCTTCAAACAGCAAAAACTATATTCAATACATTCTTGACCTGAGAGCAAAACTCCACACATTGGGGCAATAAACACAGGAGAATTTGCTCCAGGCTCAAGAATGTCAGAGCCGGCAGTATAATAGGGGTACTCAACTATTGGAATTTGCACCAGGAGATAGAGTCCTTGTATTACTCCCCACCTTGAGCTCTAAATTACTCGGCAAGTGGCAAGGGCCCTTTGAGGTCACACGATCACATGTAAGATTTACAACCTCAATCTCTTAAAACCATGGAGAGAAGCAGTCCCCATGATGTTGGCGACGGTGGTGCCGGAAAGGGAGGAGCTCGGACCGGAGGTGAACTTAAAAGTCACCGATCGAGTCACCCTGGTCACTTGCGGAGACCACCTCTCACCAACACAAGTCAGGAGGTTGCCAAGTTGCAAGGAGAATTCTCCAACATGTACTCATGACTTCCCAGTTGTATGAATTTCATAGAGCACCATATCAAAAAGACCCCAGGGGTAGTGGTACGCAGTCGTCCATACCGATTACCCGAACACAGAAAAAAAGTGGTTTGGGACGAATTAAAGGTCATGCTAGATATGGGGGGTTATAGAAGAATCCTACAGTGACTGGGCCAACCCGGTGGTGTTGGTTCCAAAGAGTGATGGCTCGGTCCGGTTCTGTGTGGATAATAGAAAAGTCAATGTGGTGTCTACGTTTAATGCGTACTCAATGCCTCAGATTGATGAACTGCTTGATTGGTTAGGTGTGGCTCACATTTATTCGACACTGGATTTGACAAAGGGATATTGGCAGATCCCCTTAACTCCTATGTCCTGTGAAAAAAAGCATTTTCCACACCGTTCGGATTACATCAATTTGTCACCCTTCCTTTTGGTTTGTTCGGGGCCTCAGCTATGTTCCAGCGGCTCATGGACAGAATCCTCAGACCGCACGCCACTTACGCCACTGCCTATCTGAACGACATCATTATTTACAGTAATGATTGGCAGCGGCCCCTGCAGCATCTGAGGGCTGTCCTGATGTCATTGAAATGGGCGGTACTCATAGCAAACCCTAAGAAGTGTGCAGTTGGATGGGTGAAAGTTTGGTATCTGGGCTTCCACTTGGGTCATGGACCAGTGCGGCCCCAAATGCATAATACCGCAGTGATTGCAGCCTGCCCGAGACCCAAGACCAAAAAGGAGGTGAGACAGTTCCTGTGGCTGGCTGACTATTATCGTAGGTTTGTGCGAAAAGGGGGCACCAGATCCGGTCCAGTGGATGGAGCTGTGTCTGCAGGTGCTCATGCAAGTGAAAGCTGCACTTTGCGGCAGGCATTTGTTGCACTCTCCTGACTTCTCTTTCCCTTTATCTTGCAGACAGATGCATCTGACATGGGGTTAGAAGCGGTACTGTCCCAGATGGTGGAGGGGGAGGAACTCCCTGTGCTGTACATTAGTCGCAAGCTCTCTCTGAGAGAGACTAAGTACATCACAATCGAGAAGGAGTGTTTGGCCATCAAAAAAAACAAAAAAACTCTAAATTACTCCCTCCACCGCCCCTCCGCGAGATCCCCCCAAAAACACTAGGTAATTGCCCCATTTCTTATTATAAAAATCCCTAACTCCCATCCTTCTGCTCCACCCCTCCTCGAAGGCAGCCACCTTCCCCATCTCCGCGCACCACTCCGGGAACGAGGGTGCTGCATCCGACTTCAAACTCCTCAAAATAACCTGCCTACCAATCATCACACTGGTCAAAACCCAGTCCTTCATGTACTTATCCTCCAAATCCATGACCTTCCCATCTCCCAAAATACAGAGTCTGGGGCAGAACGAGACCTGAGTGCCCAACACATCACACACAAAACTTTGCACCTTCAGCCAAAATTCTTGAATCTTACGACACCCCAAAAAACAAGGGTTGTGTCTCCATCTTCTGATTGACATCGCCAGCAGGTGGGTGTGTCTTTAAGACCAAGCCTATACAATCTAGAGGGGGCCCAATAGACTCTATGTAAAATCTTGAATTGCATAAGGTGAACCCTTGCATCTCTAGATGCAGATTTGGCATTTTTTAGAATCCTAGCCCACACTCCCTCCTCCAATACCAAGCCAAGATCCTTCTCCCACAAACTCTTAAGAGAAGATGAAGCTCTGTCCCCCAGACATTGAATTAACAGGGATTAATACACCGATGCCTCATGACCTTTTCCAAAATCAGTAATCACCACTCCCAGAGTATCTGCCGCTTTAGGGGGGTGTAAACCACTCCCAAAAACAGTACAAATCAGGTGACGCAACTGTAAATACTTATAGAACTGAGATCTGGGAATCCCAAAAAGTTGAACCAAATTTTGAAAGGATCTCAGCACTCCACTCTCATATAGGTCACCGAGTGTAGTAACCCCCCTAACAATCCATTCTGACCAGCAAAAAGGGGACTTGTTGATGCATAATTTGGGGTTCAGCCATATGCTCGAGGCAACATTTAAATAAATGTCTGAATTAAACACTCTGGACACCTTTATCCATACCGAGTTCAAATGCGATCTTTGTCCTTTTTAAGGATCAGACTGTTTTCTCACTTTGCGAGTAATTTCAAGCTTGATGCGGGCAGCAATGCAAGTGCTTTATATCCTTGTGCAAATTCCCGTAGTCGAGCTCCCCTGTTATACAGCAGGGACTGATGTTCTTGTGCCTGTAGCAAATTCTCCTGTGATAGACGCCCAATGTGTGGAGTTTTGCTCTCAGGTCAAGAATGTATTCAATTTAATTTTTGCTCTGTAAAGGTCCCTTCTCCCAATTTTCCTTCATGATGTCTCACACGCCACGAGGCTTACGCCCATACAGTATAACAATTCAGATGGGGAAAACCCTGTGGTGGCTTGTGGGACCTCTCGCACTGCATATAACAGGGATTCGAGCCACTTGTCCCAATTCCAAGCATCTTTGTGCACGAACTTATGAATCATATTCTTTAAGGTTTAATTAAATCGTTCGACCAAGCTGTCCATTTGTGGATGGTATACGCTTGTCCGGATCAATTTAATTCCCAATAATTTGTACAGCTCGCGTAGTGTATGTGACATAAAATCTGTTCCCTGATCAGTGAGGATTTCTTTTGGAATCCCCACTTGGGAGAAAATTTTGAAGAGTGCCTCCGCAACACTACATGCTGAGATGTTGCGCAGTGGCACTTTCGGATATAACGTTGCATAACCCACCAAGACTAACACAAATCGATGCCCGTGTGCTATCTGTTCTAATGGCCCAATGAGGTCCATGCCATTTCTTTCGAAAGGAACCTCGTTCAACGGAAGGGGGCGCAATGGCGCTTTTGGAGCGGCAGCAGATTCACCAGCTGACATTCACGGCATGCCACACAACACCGGTGAACATCCCTGTGAATGCCCGGCCAATAGAAATGGGCCATGAGACAGCTTAGTGTTTTCCCATGTCCCAAGTGACCTGCCATCGGATTATGATGAGCCACCTGGAATAACATTTCCCGACGGCCCTTTGGTATCAACAGCTGGGTTGTATTTTCATTTGTCCGAGTGTCCTTTGTCACTCTATACGACCGATCTTTAATAATGGAAAAATATGGATATGTGAGTGCGATGCCTGGCTGGAGACATTGAACATCAATCACTTTCACTTGGTCATACGTGTGCTTCAGGGTTTCGTCTCATGACTGCTTTAGCTAAAGAGGATCATAAATGAGCTTCAGCTTATGAAATATAGTGCTGTTAACAGCTCTGGAACTGGGAGTCACCTATTTTCAATACTCAGAGTAGGCGATCCTCCCCAGCATAGACAGGTTAACAGACCCCCTGTGATAAAGCCTCAAGTTCAGTGGTCACATCTTTACTCACCAATTACCAGCTTGTGGTGTCAAGGTTATGACATGCACTCAGACACTAAGGTCCAAGGGCAGCCAACTGATGGCAGAATAAACTAGCGGCTACCATACTGAATGGGGTAGAGAGTTCTGCAGTTGACAAAGCCCCTAAATGAGAGAGTTGTAGCCCAGCAAGGTACCAGAAGAGGGGAAAGGCAAAGCAATATGTAACGGGTACTTGACTAATGGACCAGTGAAAATACTAGAAGACTATAAGGCATGAGGAAAGAGGTCGCAGGTTTGCTGAGCAAGAACAGACACACACAGGATTTATATGTGAATGATGAAATTTATTTGTATTGAAAGTGATTTTAGAAGTAATTAAATAAATTAAATTAAATATAAAATGACATACAATAACAAAGATAATAATACAAAATGAAACCTCAATTATTTACCCTTGGTGCACCCGTTAAATTTTTCTCTGTATATATACATATGTATTCACAATTTTAATGGTAAATCTAAAAAAAAAAAGATCATTCATATTTTAAATGAATCTTCAAATGTTTTCAAATTAATTAATTTTTCTCATTCAATTGTTATATGTGATCACAAACAATCAGTGATTCAAGTTCACATCAAATAAAATACTGATCAGTTTTCTTTTCTCTTGAATTTTTAACCAGAGGTGATTCAGTCCAACTATAAAAAGAAAAGTCAGTTTCTGTGCTGGAAGTTACTTACTTTGGGAAAGAAGAGTGTTCAGAAGGGTAAGTATGGGAATATACTGTCCTTCTCTCTAGGTTATCTCTCTTTTTGTTTTTAGCATTGTATTCGGGAGGCTCGCCATCAAATAGGAAAATCCAGCAAAAGAAAAAAAAAACCTGGCCTGATCACAGGCCAGAGTATGCATTTAGTGGTTTATCAATATTCAATTAACATTAAAATATGCAACCAAAAGAGGCAAATAAAACATATTTACACATGTACAATTATTCGTATTAAGTAACAGATTACATTCGATTACCTCTGTATTCTGTGTCAATGACCATATTTACAAACAGAACATTTTAAAAATACAACGTGAAAAGGAAAATAAAACACTGTAATTAAACAAATAAAACGTTATCTGGCAGTTGCAAGATGTGTTGTGTGTTATTATTCAATTTAAATATTAATTATATTAAAATAAATTAACCAAGTCAAAATATAAATTTGGTAGTGTCCAACAACAAGATTAACACTGGATCATGCGATATAACAAAGATTTAAACAGTTTTGACTTGCTTCTGTTCAGATTCAGAGGTTTAAAACACTACATTTATAAGTTATATACTCAAGTTCAGATCAAAGTTTTCTTCCTCCGTCAATCTATGTCGCTCTCCTAATGTGCACGTGTCTCTCAGTGCACTCTGAGGGCATAGCCAACAATGCAAATCTCTGACTGGCTAGATCGCTCATTAACTTAATTTAAGGCTTGAAACAACCAAAAAATTATTTTGATGACTTCTATATTTATGTATATATATTATAAAATGTGATATTGATATTAAAGATATGAATTTTAATATTAATAAATGGCCATTATTTAACTTGGTTACACATACTGCCCATATAATGAGTGTTCAGAACACTTCTTGAACAAGTGCTCAGCCATTCAGAAGCTCACAAAGGAGGAAGTGATCAATTGGATCAGAATGAATAAGAGATGCTGGAGGTGCGGGAGGTCTCACAAAGTGGAGCAGTGTGACCTCAAGAGACTCTGTGATTTGTACCAAGGGAAGCACTCAATCTAAATGGCCCTCTCCTTCCAGGTCCGACGCTGGGTCCATCTGTCCTCTGCATTCTGTTGCACTTTATACAATATGTGTGGGCAATCAGTGGCCAGCACAGCCAGGAAGTTAGTGGACAAGCTCAGAGATGGCTTAGCATCTGGTGGGTTTGAAATACAGCAGTGGGTGAGCAAGAAGCCTAGCGTCTTCAGCAACCTACCGGAGGAGGCAAGGTCAACAAGCTTGGAATGATGGCTTTCACATGATGACACTGGTCTTTCTGAGTCAATTCTTGAACTCATCTGGCATTGTTAGTCGGATACCTTAGGGTACAAGAACCGACCTCTTGATTATGGGGTGCTGACCATGCGGAAAGCGTCCTAGCTAGTCAGTATGACACTTTGGGGTTCATATTACCCTACACCACATGTGAAAAAGTGTTGTTGGTGGGATAAGCATCGCAAATGGGATGATCCTGTACTTCCTCAAGATCTTCCTCAAGCCTGGAAGGACTGGGAAGCAGAACTTCACTTGTTTCCTCACATGACGCTACCTCGAGCTTATGTTTCAAATCGTCATGGTTACAGGCGTAACCTCTGTTCCCTGATGGAGGGAACGAGACGTTGGTGTCGATGTAGTGACACTAGGGGTCACTCTTGGGAGCCCGAGACACCTCTGGTCTTTGATAAAAGGCCAATGAAAATTGGCGAGTGGTATTTGCATGCCACTCCCCCGGACATACAGGTATAAAGGAGCTGGTATGCAACCACTCATTCAGGTTTTACGCTAAGGAGCCAATATAAGGTCCGGCCATTTCAGCGGGTAGTTCAGCGTTGTGGCAGGAGGGACCAGCGTCTCGTTCCCTCCATCAGGGAATGGAGGTTACACCAGTAACCATGATGTTCCCTATCTGTCACTCACTCGACGTTGGTGTCGATGTAGTGACACTAGGGGTCCCTATACAAAACGCCACAAGGCTGAACTGTTTTACGTGAACTGGAGGTGTGTGGTGGGCAGACTTGCTGTGTGCCTCATAGCCATCACACCAGGTCGACACGTAACCTCCCCCAACGCAGTTATGAGTGTCGAACGGCCCTTTTTGGGGACAAGTCGACTACCCAAAGATAGAGACAGGCTTAACCCAGTCGTGGCCTCTTTTCCCCTTCTCTTTTTCCACTCCCTAAAAAAGAAGGGGGATTATCCGACTGGGCCACCAGGTCTAGTCGGGGGGTGTCCCTCCCAAGGGGAAGACACCGCAGAGACCACACCTCGCCCAAAGAGGGGGGGGATATTTAAGTGGAAAAATACGTCATATGGTCTTTCCAACCATGTGGAGAGCCTTCACGGTAGATCCTGCCCAATGGGGGAGGAGTTACTACAAACATGGAGACTGGGGCAGAGGGGCTCTGCCCAAGGTAGACGCAGTTTGCCAGCAGGGAAACGAACTAGCGGAGGATATAGATCGCATGGGGTTTAGCCTTACAGGGAACCACCACATGCGGAGCACCTACCCCAGAACAGGGCTCTTAGTTAGCTCGTGTACTGGGCCGGCAGTGAGTCTCTCCGAAAACTCGACTGCCACAGGGCTCGGAGGAAGTCAACCAGGGAACAAATTTTGTGAACACTACTGGGAATTAATGGCGCACGTCTTCAGCTCAAAAGGAGGTGGAAGGCGCTATGTGCAAGCGATACACTCGGCCGGCTATCCCGGGCTTATCCGCTTGTGTTGCATGCCACTACCTGGGATGAAACCGGTTCCACCCGGAGGTTGTAGAACCTTGCAAAGGTGTTGGGTGTTGCCCAGCCCGCTGCTCTGCAAATGTCTGTTAGAGAGGCACCTCTGGCCAGGGCCCAAGAAGCTGCTACACCACGGGTAGAATGGGCTCATAGCCCTACCAGGGGCGGCATGTTTTGGGCAAGATATGCTATAGTTATGGCATCAACGAGCCAGTGGGCGATCCTCTGCTTGGAGACAGTGCTTCCTTTCCGCTGTGCACCAAAGCAGACAAAGAGCTGCTCAGAGATTCTAAAGCTCTGCGTGCGATCCAAATAGATGCGTAAAGCACGCAGCGGACACAGCAACGACAGGGCTGGGTCTGCCTCCTCCTGGGGCAGCACTTGCAGGTTCACCACCTAGTCCCTAAAGGGGTGGTGGGAACCTTGGGCACATAGCCCGGTCAGGGTCTCAGGATCACGTGAGAGTAACCTGGACCGAACTCTAGGCACGTTTCGCTGACAGAGAACACTTGCAGGTCACCTACCCTCTTGATGGAAGTGAGCGCAGTCAGGAGGGCAGTCTTCAAGGAGAGTGCCTTAAGCTTGGCTGACTGCAAAGGCTCAAAGGGGGCTCTCTGTAGACCCTGAAGAACTACAGAGGTCCGATGAGGGAATGAGGCGTGGCCTGGAGGGATTCAGCCTCCTGGTGCCTCTTAGGAACCTGATGATCAGGTCGTGCTTCCCTAAGGACTTACCATCGACTACGTCGTGGTGTGCTGCTATGGCAGCAACGTACACCTTCAAGGTGGAAGGGGACAGCCTCCCTTCCAACCTCTCTTGCAGGAAGGAAAGCACTAATCTGACTGCGCATCTCTGGGGGTCTTCCCAACGGGAAGAACACCACTTAGCGAACAGACGCCACTTAAAGGCATACAGGTGCCTCGTAGAGCCCTAGCCTGAGTGATCGTGTCTACCCCCGCAGGTGGGAGACAGCTTAGGTCTTCCACATCCCATCCAGGGGCCAGACATGAAGATTCCAGAGGTCTGGGTGCGGGTGCCAGATGGTGCCCCTTCCCTGAGAAAGAAGGTCCTTCCTCAGAGGAATTTGCCAGGGGGGAGCTTTCGTGAGGAGCTTGAGGTCCGAGCCCCATGTCTGGGCGGGCCAGTAGGGTGCTACCAGGACGACCTGCTCCTCATCCTCCCTGACCTTGCACAGGGTCTGTGCAAGCAGGCTCACTGGAGGAAACGCATATTTGCGAATGCCATGGGGCCAGCTGTGTGCCAGCGCGTCTATGCCGAGGGGGGCCTCGGTCAGGGCGTACCAGAGCAGTCAGGATTCTTGGGAGGCGAACAGGTGCACCTGTGCCTGTCGAATCGACTCCAAATCAGCTGGACCACCTGAAGGTGGAGTCTCCACTCTCCCCTGAGGGTAACCTGTTGTGACAGCGCGTCCGCTGTAGTGTTGAGGTTGCCCGGGATGTGAGTGGCTTGCAGCGACTTGAAGTGCTGCTGACTCCAGAGGAGGAGACGGCGGGCGAGTTGTGACATACAACGAGAGCGCAAACCACCTTGGCGGTTGACCTATGCTGAGCTCTTGAGTACTGCAGCCACTTGGGCATGCAGCGCAATTAAATGCAAAAGGTAACAAAAATATGGAGACCTGCTTACCAGCTCCAGAGCAGTGGGTTTCGTTGTTCCTGGGTCGCCCGTCTCAAGGGTGCTTTGAAGCCTTTCACGGGTTCTGGGTGGCCACGAGACGGGTGGCGTCTGCCTCCTGCGGTGGGCTCCACGGCGGGGCCGGGCCGAAGGGTGCAGTCACCGCAGGGGGACGCCCTTGGCAATGAATAGACGGGGTGCGGGATCTTGAGCCGTGCCAGGGCAGAATATGCCGGCTAGCATCCATCTACTGCTCTACCATCGAAAACTGCTGGGCAAAGTCCTCGACAGTGTCGCCGAATAGGCCCGCCTGGGAAATGGGGGCAGCAAGGAATCGTGTATTGTCAGCCTCACCCATCTCGACTAGGTTGAGCCAAAGGTGGCGCTCCTGGACCACTAGTGTGGCCATCGTCCACCCGAGAGACCGCGCCGTGACCTCTGTCGCTCGGAGAGCGAGGTCGGTCGCCGAGCGCAGTTCCTGCATCAATCCCGGGGCGGAACTACCCTCGTGCATTTCCTTTAGCGCCTTGGCGGACTTGCAGGAGAGCCGTGGCGTGCAGGGCGGAGGTGGCTTGTCCAGCGGTACCGTAGGCCTTGGCCGTCAGAGACGACATAAACCTTCAGGCCTTGGATGGGGGCTTTGGGCACCCGTGCCAGGTGGCGGCGCTCTGCAGGCATAGGTGCACCGCGAGCGCCTTTATCCACCGTGGGATTGCCGAATAGCCCTTGGCCGCCCCACCATCGAGGGTAGTGAGGGCGGGGAAGCTGAAAAGATCGGGACCGGGCAGTAAAAAGTGCCTCCCGCAACCTTGTCAGCTCTTCATGCACTTCCGGGAAGAAAGGAACGGGGGCAGGGCGTGGCTTTTGAGCGGCGCCGCGAGCCCAGGAACCAATCATCGAGCCGCGATGGTTCAGGGAAGAGCAGTGAAATCCATTCTAACCGATGCTCACGGCTGCCCGGGAAAGCATGTCGTCATCTCCGTGTCAGCCTATGGCTGGGCAATCGACCCTGAAGGGAGCAGCTCAGCTGAGGCTTCCAACTGGACGAGCCCGCTCTCTGATGCTGCACTCGAGAGCTCATCACTTTCGCGGGCTCCAAATAAGAGGTCGAACTCGCCGTGAGATGAGCCGGCGGACTCACCCGGAAGCCCGATCGGGGCAGACGATCGTGCTGGGGAATGGGAGGTCCACAGGGGGATACCCAGCAGAGGCGGTCCCATTGGGGTCCCTAAATCACCCCCAGTGCTAGCCGCGCTGGCCTCATACCCGTGGGTAAAAGGACCGAGGCGGGAGCCTCTGGGGTGGCTCACTTTCTTACGAAGGCGAGCCACGACCGCAACGTTGCTATGGACATATTCTCGCAATGAGAACATGACCATCCACGAACGCTGTCACCGCGTGAGCAGTGCCCAAACACGAAAGACAGTGATCATGACCGTTAGAAGGCGAGAGATAATGAGCACAACCAGGAATAACACACAATCGGAAAAGCATCTTTAAAAAGACGCATCTTTAAAAAGACGTTTCGTGTGTGTGCTCTTTTAGAGAAATATATACTCTTTTAGAGGGGAAAAATACTCTTTCAGAAAATATACTCTCTAGTTTTTCTGCCGAAGCACCCAGGGGCGTTCTCTGCAGTGCACCAGTGCAGAGGGGGGAGAAGCCGCTGAAATGCGCCGTCAGATCCAGCAGAGGTGAATGAACAGTAGTATTCAGCTTAATGAGCATGACCGTTCGGCTCCGAAGAGAAAATCTGAATGAGTGGTTGCATACCAGCTCCTTTATACCCGTATGTCCGGGGGAGTGGCATGCAAATACCACTCACCAATTTTCATTGGCCTTTTATCAAAGACCAGATGTGTCTCGGGCTCCCAAGTGTGACCCCTAGTGTCACTACATCGACACCAACGTCGAGTGAGTGACAGATAGGGAACAGATTCCACTGACTGGCGTCTCAAGACAGATTCACATCTTCAGTGATGCATCAGAGAAAGCCTATGGTTCGGTCCTACCTGTGGACAGATGATGCTCAGGGTAGAGTCTAAATGTCATTCCTGGTGGCTAGATCAAGGGTTGCCACAAAGTAACAACATTCAATGCCGTGGTTGGAGCTTTGCAGTGCTCTAACAGCAGCACAGATAGCCAAGATGTTGGAAAAGGAGCTGACTCCTGAAATAGATCAGACTGTGCTCTGGAGCGACTCAACCACTGTACTGACTTGGTTACAATCAGAATCATGTCACTTCAATGTATTTGCTGGTACACATATGGCCGATGTGAGATACAAGACAAGAACTTACGAGGCCTGATGCTTAGAGATATGTCGACTCCACACTAAATCCTGCTGATGATGTTATGTGGGGCAGGATGTTAGTGGATCTCACAGTCCCCAATCGGTGGAGACAAGGACTCCCCTTCCTCCTCAAGGGGCCCGATGACCGGGAAGTCAAGCTGCCTAATGAATGAATGAATGTTACATTTATATAGTCTCAACTACCACCAGTGTGCAGTATCCATTTGAATGATGCGACGTTGTCTTAGTTCCTTGTCATCCCATCACCCAACTTCTCATACAGGATTATAATGCTCACATTTGTCACCCCAGACCAGAGCGTGTATATGCAGAGATACGCCACACATTTCAGGTCTTACGTGGGAGAGAGTCAATCCGCTGAGTTCAACACCATTGTAAGGAGTGTCAAATATGGAAAGCCAGGCCTTCAGTACACAAGATGGCAGACTTACCAGTGGCACGGCTACACCTATATAAATCACTGTTCTATTCCACGGCTGCTTTCGGCCCTTTCAAGTCAATTTGGGGAACTGCTCTGAAAAGAAGGGGGAATCATTTTTAAATGCCTAATCACCCGGGTGGTGCATATGGACCTCTTGTACATTATGGACTCTGACTCCTTCTTAATGAGCCTTAGAAGGTTACACACTGGAAGAGGTTCTCCTGCCGAATTCTACTGAGATTGAGGAACAAATTTCAAAGCTGGTGAGAAAGAGCTTTGTGAAGCCTATTGTGGTGATGGGGTGTGGCTGAGCAACATCTGTGCAGAGCGAGGTTGAGAGAGTGAGTGTGGTAAGGTTTGACACCTGTGGGAAAATCACCTCTAACAGCAGTTTTGTGTTTGCAGTGGGAGCAGAGAGGGATTTAAAGGGCAGGCCAGACTGCCGGAGGGGAGAGCCAAGCTGAACCTGTGAGTGCGGGCATGTTATTTTTGGAGAGCCGCTGAAAAGCGAGATCTTTTTCATGAATAAATACAGTGTCATTTGGACTGAGAACACTGTCTCCTGATTCCTCCTTCACAAAGTGTGCAAGAGACTTGTTACAGTGGTGCTGAAACCGGGATAGGAGGAAGAAAACACCGTCATAGAGTACTCACAGTTGGCCGAAGTATTAAAGACCCTTGCCAGCATCCACCAAGCGCAACATCAGTCTCTGCTTGAGCTGCATCTGGAACAGGAGCAGCGGTTGCAGGTGCTTTTCCAGGCTCAAGCAGAGGACTGGCAGGTGTTACGGAGCTTGGTACACCAGGAGGGGTCTTCAGCTGTGACCACAGACCCACTCATGGATGTCACGCTTTCCAAGATGGTACCTCAAGACGACCCGGAGGCTTTCATCGAGCTCTTTATGCGGTCGGCTGATGCATGGAAGTGGCCGAGGTCCCAGTGGGCAACCCGCCTACTGCTGCTGTTGTCCGGGGAAGCCCAACTTGCGGCCAACAACTTCCAGCCCAGAACAACATCGGCAGCATTTCCGCTCGCAGTCGCTTGCCGAGTGCGGCCACCCATTTGCATTCGCCCAACAGCTCCGTGACACCTGCCGAAGGTGGCTTCTGGCTGAATAACGTGATGCCAAGGGAATGCTCGATCTGGTGGTCTGGACCAGTTCATCGCCCAGCTACTGAAAAGTGCCACCAACTGGCGATGCTGGATGTGGCAGTCCAGCTGGCTGAGGACCATATGGCAGTGTACTCTGGAGCCGGCAAGCCCTCTCTCTCTCCTCCCTCCCCCTCTCCTTCCCCTCGTCCTGTTCCTTTTCCCTCTGGAGCAGACACGAGACAAGACTCTTTGACCAAGTGAAAGTGACTGATGTCAATGCCTCCAGCCAGACATTGCATTCACACATCTGTACTTTTCAATTATCAAGGATCGATTGTATCGAGTAACAGAGGACACTCAGACAAAGGAAGATACAACCCAATTATTAATACTGCGGAGCCATCAGTTAATGTTATTCCAGATGGCTCATTATAATCCGATGGCAGGTCACTTAAGACAGGAAAAGACACTGAGCCATCTATTGGCCCGTTTCTATTGGCAGGGCATTTGTGGGGATGTCCGCAGGTGGTGTGTGGCATGCCGTGAATGTCAGCTGGTGAATCCGCCGGCCATCCCAAGAGCGCCATTGTGCCCACTTCCGTTGATCGAGGTCCCCTTCGAAAGAATTAGTATGGACTTCATTGGGGCATTAGAGTGGATGGCAAACAGGCATCGCTTTGTGTTGGTTCTGGTGGACTATGCAGCGTGATATCTGGAAGCAGTGTCTCTGCACAACATTTCTGCATAAATTAGAATAATCTCCCAAGTGGGGATTCCAAAATAAATTCTCACTGATCAGGGCACTACGTTCATATCACGTACACTACGCGAACTATGCAAATTATTTGAGATTAAATCAATTCACACCAGCGTTTACCACCCCGAAATGGACAGCTTGGTTGATCTATTTAATCAGACACTAAAGAATATGATTCGTAAGTTTGTGCATGAAGACACTCGAAATTGGGACAAGTGGCTCGATCCCCTATTATTTGCAGTTTGAGAGGTCCCGCAAGCCTCCACAGGGTTCTCCCCATTTGAATTATTGTATGGTTATCGACCATGTGGCGTGCTAGTTGTCCTTACCGATTAACCGAACACAAAAAAAAGTGGTTCGGGAAGAATTAAAGGCCATGCTGGATATGGGGTTAATAGAAGAATAACACAGTGACTGGGCCAGCCGGTGGTGTTGGTTCAGAGGAGTGACAGCTCAATCCGGTTCTGTGTGGATTATAGAAAAGTCAACGCGGTGTCTAAGTTTTATGCATACCTGATGTCTCAGATTGATGAACTGCTCAATTGGTTAGGCGCGGCTCACTTTCATTTGACACTGGATTTGTCAAAGGAATATTGGCAGATCCCCTTAATTCCCATGTCCCATGAAAATGAATGAATTTTCCACACCGTTCGGCTTATACCAATTTGTCACCATCCCTTTCAGTTTGTTCGGGGCCCCAGCTAAGTTCCAGCGGCTCATGGACATAATCCTCAGACCGCACACTGCTTCCACCTCTGCCTATCTGGATGACATCATTATTTACAGTAATCATTGGCAACGGCACCTGCAGCATCCGAAGGCTGTCCTGAAGTCATTGAGACTGGCGGGACTCACTGCAAACACTAAGAAGTGTGCAGTTGGATGGGTGGAAGTACGGTATCTGGGCTTCCACTTGGGTCATGGACAGGTGCGGCTCCAAATTGATAAGAGTGCAGCGATTGCAGCCTGCCCAAAACCTAAGACCAAAAAGGAGGTGAGACAGTTCCTGTGGCTGGCTGGCTATTATCATAGGTTTGTGCCTAATTATTTGACCATCAACAGCCAGCTGACTGATCTTACTAAAAGGGGGCACCAGATCTGGTCCAGTGGACGGAGCCGTGTCAACAGACGTTCATGCAAGTGAAAGCTGCACTTTGTGGCGTGTCGTGATTGCACTCTCCTGACTGCTCTCTCCCTTTTGGAGGAGTCCCTGTCCGATGGACGCATCGGACAGGGGGTTGGGGGCGGTACTGTCCCAGATGGTGGAGGGGGAGGAACGCCCAATGCTGTACATTAGTCACAAGCTCTCACTGAAAGAGACTAAGTACAGCACAATCAAGGAGTGTTTGGCCATCATGTGGGCGGTCCTCACCCTCCAGTACTATCTGTTGGGATGTGCTTTCACCCTCTGTTTGGACTTCACCCCGCTCCAGTGGCTCCATCCTTTTAAGTTCAAGGTGGTCCACAGGCTGGGGGCACAGATGGCTCTTGCGGATTTCCTCTCCAGAAATGGGAGGGGGAGTAAGTGACAGACTGGATGGCTCCCCGGCCTGAGTCGGGCAATGGGGGTATGTGGTGATGTGGGTTTGCCCGAGCGACATCTGTGGAGAGTGAGGCCGAGAGAGTGAGTGCTTTAAGGATTACCTCTAACAGCTGTTTTGTGTTTGCATTGGGAGCGGAGAGGGCAGTCCAGACTGCCGGAGGGGAGAAAAGGCCGAGCTAAACCTGTGTGTGTGTGTGCGTGTTATTTTGGAGAGCTGCTGAAAAGCAAGATCTTTTTTATTAATAAATACAGTGTCATTTGGACTTAAAATGCTGTCTCCTGCTTCTTCCTTCACAAAGTGTGCAAGAGACTTGTTAAACCTTTGACAGTATGACATCAGTGCTCCAGCATCCCCTAGCAAAGCTGAAGATTGCCTTCCATTTCAACCCCGAGCAGCTCCCCATTTCGGCGGGATCTGGGGTCAGGAGATAAGATCTGTCAAATAGGCTCTGTATACAGTCATAGGAGCCCAGCCATTCTCAGCAGAGGTGCTCTGTATGGTCTTGCTGGAAGTGGAGGCCATTCTGAAATTGAAACCACTGGACTATACCTTGTCTTGCATGGCAGATTTCGATGAACAGATCACAAAGTTTCTGCCATATTCCGAGATTAATGAAAGGCCAAATCAGTAAATGCCTTAATCGTGATAAACTTTTAAAACATAAGTATTCACAGCCTTTGCCATGACACTCAGGTGATCAAGGACTGATCATCCTTGAGATGTTTCTACAACTTGATTGGAGTCCACCAGTGGTAAATTCAGTTGACTGGACATGATTTGGAAAGGCACACACCTGTCTATATAAGGTCCCACAGTTAACAGTGCATGTCAGAGCACAAACCAAGCCATGAAGTCCAAGGAATTGTCTGTAGACTGCCGAGACAGGATTGAATCGAGGCACAGATCTGGCTTTAGTTAGGGAGGTGACCAAGAACCCGATGGTCACTCTGATAGAGCTCCAGCGTTTCTCTGTGGAGAGAGGAGAACCTTCCAGAAGAACAACCATCTCTGCAGCACTCCAACAATCAGGCCTGTATGGTAGAGTGGCCAGATGGAAGCCACTCCTCAGTAAAAGGCACATGACAGCCCGCCCGGAGGACTCTCAGACCATGAGAAACAAAATTCTCTGGTCTGATGAAACAAAGATTGAACTCTTTGGCCTGAATGGCAAACATCATGTCTGGAGGAAACCAGGCACCGCTCATCACCTGGCCAATACCATCCCTACAGTGAAGCATGGTGGTGGCAGCATCATGCTGTGGGGATGTTTTTCAGCGGCAGGAACTGGGAGACTAGTCAGGATCGAGGGAAAGATGAATGCAGCAATGTTCAGAGACATCCTTGATGAAAACCTGCTCCAGAGCGCTCTGGACCTCAGACTGGGGCGAATGTTCATCTTCCAACAGGACAGCGACCCTAAGCACACAGCCAAGATAACAAAGGAGTGGCTACGGGAAAACTCTGTGAATGTCCTTGAGTGACCCAGCCAGAGCCCAGACTTGAACCCGAATGAACATCTCTGGAGAGATCCGAAAATGGCTGTGCACCGATGCTCCCCATCCAACCTGATGGAGCTTGAGAGGTCCTGCAAAGAAGAATGGGAGAAACTGCCCAAAAATAGGTGTGCCAAGCTTGTAGCATCATACTCAAAAAGACTTGAGGCTGTAATTGGTGCCAAAGGTACTTCAACAAAGTATTGAGCAAAGGCTGTGAATACTTGTGTACATGTGATTTTTTTTTTTTTTTTTTCATTTTTATTTTTAATAAATTTGCAAAGATTTCAAACAAACTTCTTTCACGTTGTAATTATGGGGTATTGTTTGTAGAATTTTGAGGAAAATAATGAATTTAATCAATTTTGGAATAAGGCTGTAACATAACAAAATGTGAAAAAAGTGAAGCGCTGTTAATACTTTCCGGATACACTGTAATATATTTGGAACTGTGAAAATCAATGTGTTAACGCATGTGATTAAAGTGTTTAATGCGTTAATTGTTCTTTATTGCGATTAACGCATTTGCCGATTTGACATTAGATTCAAAAATTTCATTCAATTCCATGAGAGTTCTGAACTCACAATGTGAGATGTGTCTGGGATCACTGATGCAAACACCACAAACAAACACACAATAATTCCATGTCAGTTGATCAAGAGATTGGGACCTCTTATTACTATTTGTTGTATAAAACAAACCCAGATAGGACTTGTGACAGAAATCAAGTACTTTGCAGCCTCTATAAGGTGCAATTTAATTACTACAAAATAATTCAAGTCTTTACTATCACCAAAATGGCAAAAACACATGATATATGGTACTGATGAGCAGTAGTGTCGGACAGCGGGTAATGTTGGACCTGAGTAACAGGGGCCCTCACTGGAGGGGGTCTCACGGAAAGACAAAGGCAGAACGTTTATTCTTTGTAACCTTGCGCTGCACAGACTACTATGTCTGTTGCACACCATTTACATGCGCATCTCCTGCTTGCTTGCACCCACAAATATTGACAATAGAAAATAGCATTGTAGATGCACCACCTTCAGTCAGCAGTTTTGGGCAACTTTTCTCCACAGAGATGCAGGTGCGTGACATCACACAAAAATGTCGGCACCGAGAAAGATGTACAAAGTTAGTGATAAACATTCACTTTTAATAAATTATATCGATCAATGAATCAATGTTCCTACATTACAAGATATTAAAGCTTGTTTAACAGACATTTGCAGACAGGTGTACAAAACACGGTAAATGTAATTATTTTGATGATCGTACACCTGTAACACAAATGCTAGCATAGCAGCATTGTTCATCAGTTGGGTTGCTAAGACACTTCTCTGGTGACATGTTAATAGAAGCCTTGAAGTTTTGGTCATTTAAACGCTATTTTCCGAGCATCTGGCAATGGAATTCCTTTATGGTTGGAGACCAGAGAATTCAAAAAGGAATATCCCAAATCTGACTTGAATGGAACGCACCATGAGTATCTTGCCAAACTCTGAACTCTGACATTGACCCTACCTCAATCCCCAGTTGGCCTTCTTTGGCCCAGAGGAAGCCCAGAGGAGGCACGATTAAGCCCCTGAAGTGACAGCAGGAACACAACTGGCCCTGGCATGCACTATCACACCCTAATTTGGCACGACAGTGGAAACGCAGCTATCATGTGAGTGACAAGTCCTCTCAAACTATCCACAATATATTGCCTCTTTACAGGCTCAGGACACTGCCACTCACTGACTATTTGAGCTGCCTTTTCCATACAGGATTCATATTCCTCTTCCATGAGATGAACTGGTCACATGTGGTCAGCGCTAAATACAGGTGGATACAGGGTCCAAAATGTACACAGACTCAATGTCTTTATTTAAATTATTGCATATTTGTAGTGATTTGAGGGTTTCTTCTGCATGGTTTAGAAAAGAGCACCATTACAGAAATACTTTGTTATATTATCCTTGCAATAAAAAAGTAGCAAAGTTCTGTAATTCATTTGATTACAGTAAAATATTGCATGTAAAGAGTATTTTTATGTGATATTTTACTACGAGCTTAGTGTAAACGAACTGCCAAATATCGCTGCTTTTTTTAATGCCAGGATAATATGTACTTTCATTTTTTATTGCAACATATAACAAGAAACATATACAATATTATTTTTGACAGACAATACAGAAGAGACGAACATGAAGAAAAAAAGCAAACAAACAAATAAAAAGAAAATGGAGGATAAGGGGAAAAAAAGAATAAAGGAATTCAAAGCCTTGTATAAGTCTAACAAACTATTATGTCTGAATTTATTAGTTATAGTCTTATTGTGTCCTATATGCAAAGTTCATATTTGGTTGAATGATCTGATATACACAGAAAGGGGTTGAAAGAGAAAACGAAGCGAGAAAGTAAATAAATAAATTGATTATTTATTAATTAATTATTCTCAATTTATATATAAAAGAGATTGTTATTATAATCATTATTACCATCATCATCATCATCTTAGTATTTGGATAAAGGGAAAAGTATAACACAGAGTGAGTTGGTGTGGGAACAAATGTAAAAGTGCAAATAATATTAAGAAGATACCTGTATATACACTACCGGTCAAAACTTTTGAAACATTTGACTGAAATGTTTCCCATGGTCTTAAAAATCTTTTGATCTGAAGGAGTATGCTTAAATGTTGGAAATTAGTTTTGTAGATAAAAATATAATTGTGCCACCATATTAATTTATTTCATTATTGTAAACATCTGAGTGGTCTCCTGCCCACCAGTGGGAGCCCTCACCTGAATTCTGAACTGTCACTTCCTGTTTCCTGCCACGTCAGTTCCTGTAATGTCATTTCCTGTTTGCCTAGTATATAAGCCATGCATGCTTATTCCCATATTACAGGGGCTGAAAGAGACCTGTATTGTTATTTTTCGTCACTACCTCCCCGAGTCGGGAGTGGGTAATTTGCGCGCCTGCTGCCTTCCTTGGATGTGGTACCCGTTTCTCAGGCTCCCTCTCCGGAATCGAACCCTGATTCCCCGTTACCCATGGTCACCATGGTAGGCGCCTAAAGTACCATCGAAAGTTGATAGGGCAGACATTCGAATGAGTCGTCGCCACCGCGGAGGGCGCACGATCGGCCCGAGGTTGTCTAGAGTCACCAAAGGGGCCGGGGCAGACACGAGGCCCTTCCCGGATGGGTTTTGGATCTGATAAATGCACGCATCCCCCACGACACCCGGAGGAGCTGCGAGGTCAGCACCCGTTTGCATGTATTAGCTCTGGAATTGCCACAGTTATCCAAGTATGTGTGGAGCAATAAAAGGAACCATAACTGATTTAATGAGCCATTCGCAGTTTCACTGTACAGCCCGTGTGTACTTAGACCTGCATGGCTTAGTCTTTGAGACAAGCATATGTTACTGGCAGGATCAACCAGGTAAACAGGCAAAAGGGGAGATCCAAAAGAGAAGTCAAAACACTAGACAATAAGGCAATGATATAAACACTTGGTAAGGCAGATGATCTGGCAATACTTCGCAATATGGGAATGAGCATGCATGGCTTATATACTAGGCAAACAGGAAATGACATTACAGGAACTGATGTGGCAGGAAACAGGAAGTGACAGTTCAGAATTCAGGTGAGGGCTCCCTCTGGTGGGCAGGAGACCGCTCAGATGTTACAATTATAAA
Source organism: Myxocyprinus asiaticus (assembly GCF_019703515.2). Classification (NCBI taxonomy): domain Eukaryota; kingdom Metazoa; phylum Chordata; class Actinopteri; order Cypriniformes; family Catostomidae; genus Myxocyprinus; species Myxocyprinus asiaticus. The sequence goes on along the minus strand of NC_059356.1, from coordinate 5,058,425 downwards.
ACTAAAATGTAATAAAAACATTTTAAAAAAAAGTTTTTGAAATTGATGACTTGGACCAAATAATAAAGAAAAGCAGCCAATAAGTGCCCAACATAGATGGGAACTCATTCAATACTGTTTAAAAAGCATCCCAGGGTGATACCTCAAGAAGTTGGTTGAGAAAATGTCAAGAGTACATGTCTGCAAATTCTAGGCAAAGGGGGACTACTTTGAAGATGCTAAAATATAACACAGTTTTGATTTATTTTGGATTTTGTTCACAGCATAATTCCCATAGTTACATTTATGTTATTCCATAGTATTGATGACTTTACTATTATTCTAAAATGTGAAGAAAAAAAATTATAATAAGTGTTTCAAAACTTTTGACCAGTAGTGTATGTGTGTATATATATATATATATATATATATATATATATACACACACACACACACACACACACACACACACACACACACACATACAGTATATGATTAATATAATATGAAATATATGAATTGAAGTTTCATGGCATGTGATTTTGAATGTATCGGTTTATAATATAAGGGTTGTTCAGAGATACAGTCATGCATTACATGAACATCGTCTAGAGTAAATATGAATTCACTATTCATTGACTGCCAAGAACTGACATCAAACCTATTTTTAAAATGAGTTTTATAATACTCCAATTATATAGTCATAGCAATAATTTGACATTTAGCAGTTGACAGCAGTGCTTATACCTTATACATTTATATAGATTAGATTAGATTAGTTTAGATTCAACTTTATTGTCATTGTGCAGAGTACAGGTACAGAGCCAATGAAATGCAGTTAGCATCTAACCAGAAGTGCAAATAGCAATATGTATATATAATATATATAGTATATACAATAAAGATTTTTATGGAGTGCAACATTATGAGGTAGAGAAGCAGAGACCAGCTCAATGCAAATGTCTATGAATACAGTACAAGGTGCAAATTAAGAAGTATAAACACTGAAGGTGCATTGTACAGAATGTAGTATAAATATGTAAATATATATATATATATATGGCCGGTGACCATAACAGTGCAAGTGGCATCAAGAGGTAGAAATTATGAGCAAAGAAATATGTATTCTGAGTGGGATGTAGTGTTCAGCGCCTAAGTTTAGAGTTGAATAGGCTGACACCTGAGGGAATGAAACTGTTCCTGAGTCTGATGGTGTGACAGCGAAGATTCCTATAGCATCTGCCAGATGGGAGAGGAGTAAACAGACCATGGTTGGGGTGAGAGGTGTCTTTGATAATGCTTCTCACCCTCCTTAGGCAGCGTTTGTGGTGAATGTCTTTGATGGAGGGTAGCTGAACACAAGTGATGTATTGGGCAGTTTTCACCACCCGCTGGAGGGTCTTCTGGTCTGAGACAGTGCAGTTGCCATACCACACTGTAATGCAGTTTGTTAGTATACTTTCAATAGTACAGTGGTAAATGTTCAGCAGGATGTGGGGGGACAGATGAGCTTTCCTTAGCTTCCTAAGGAAGTAAAGGCGCTATTGCGCCTTTTTGATCAGAGTGGAGGTGTTGTAGGTCCAAGAAAGATCTTCAGAGATGTGGACACCCAGGAACTTGAAGCTAGTCGCACGCTCCACTTCGTCCCCCCATCAATGTAGATGGGAGTGTATATGTGGCCCTTCCTAGTCTGCCGGTAGTCCACAATCAGCTTCTTGGTCTTATGGGTGTTGAGTGTGAGATTGTTGTTGGCAGACCACACTGCCAGGTGCTGTACCTCTTCCCTGTAGGCTGTCTCATCGTTGCCGCTGATCAGGCCCTACCACCGTGGTGTCATTTGCAAACTTGATTATGGAGTTGGAGCCATTCTCAGGTATGCAGTCGTGGGTGAAGAGGGAGTAGAGGATTGGACTCAGCATACAGCCCTGTGGTGCACCAGTGTTCAAAGTGAGGGTGGAGGAGTTGTGATTGCTGATCCTAACAGACTGTGGTCTGTTAGTGAGAAAGTCCAAGGTCCAGTTGCAGAGGGAGGGGCTGATGCCAAGATCAGTGAGCTTGGAGATCAGCTTGGATGGGATCACAGTATTGAAGGCAGAACTGAAATCAATGAATAGCATCCTGACATATGTGTTGTTTTTGTTCAAATGAGTCAGGGCGGAGTGAATAGCTGAGGCGATAGCTCAGTTGACCGGTTGGGTTTGTAGGTGAACTGATATGGTCCAATGTTGGGGGCAGGCATGTTTTCAGGTGGGAGAGGACCAGCCTCTCAAAACACTTAGCGATGATGGGAGTAAGAGCAACGGGGCGGAACTCGTTGAGGGCCACTGCAGCAGCATGTTTTGGTACTGGTACAATGGTGGCTGTTTTGAAGCAGGTGGGGACAATGGCCTGGGCCAAGGAGAGGTTGAAAATGTTGGTGAAGACATCTGCCAGCTGTTCTGTGCAGGCCCTGAGCACTCAGCCAGGGATGCCATCAGGGCCAGCAGCTTTATGTGCATTCACTCTGCTCAGGGTGGAGCACACATCACTGGTGGAAAATGTGAGTGGCAGATCATCAGGTGGGAGCTCAGCTTTTATGGGTGGTTCTGTGTTTCCACGATCAAAGCAAGCATAAAAGCTGTTCAGTTCGTCTGGGAGGGTGGCATTACTGGTTGGGGGGTGCTGTTCACTGGTTTGTAATCTGTGAGGGCATGGATGCCTGTCCACATACGTCGGGGATCATTGTTCTTAAATTTGTCTTCAATCCGCAGTTTGTAATTGTGTTTGGCTGCTTTAATTCCCCTCTTCAGATTGGCCCTGGATAAATTGTAGACTTCCCGGTTGCCAGATGTGAAAGCAGCATCACGTGCCTTCAGCAGGAGTCGGACTTCCTTGTTCATCCAGGGTTTCTGATTGGGGTATGCTTTAATTGTTTTATGGGTGGTTACCTTGTCGACACACCTGTTGATGTGTTGCAGAACAGAATTTGTGTAGGTATTAATGTCTGTGTGTGAGTCCAGGTTGGCCTGAGAAGCAAACGCATTCCAGTCTGTGTTCTGGAACTCCTGCCACACTTTTACAGTCCTCACTGTGGGTTTCACACGATTGATGATGGGGTGTATTTGGGGAGTAGGAACAGGGATAAGTGATCAGATTGTCCAACATGGGGGAGGGGGATGGCTTTGTAGGCATCAGAGATGTTTGTATAAACATGATCAAGAGTGTTGTCTCCTCTTGTAGGGCAAGAAATGTTTTGATAAAATTTGGGGAGTGCTGTTCTCAAATTGGCATGATTGAAATCCCCAGCAATGATAAAAGCTCCGTCCGGATGCGTTGTTTGTAGTTTACTAACAACAAAAGAGAGTTCCTTCATGGCTAGCTTAGCATTAGCATCCGGAGGTACATATACAGCAGCAATTATGGTAGATGTAAATTCACGGGGCAGGTAAAAGGGTCTGCACTTGATAAAGAGGTACTCAATATCAGCAGAACAGTGGGATTTGGTAATAACAGCATCGGTGCACCAAGTTCTGTTTACATAGATGCAAACACCCCCACCTTTGATTTTACCGGAGTCCACAGCCGTTCTGTCAGCTCTATAAATACTGCGCCCCTCTAGCTCAATCGCGCTGGTTGGAATGGTGCTATTGAGCCAAGTTTCCGTGAAAACCATAACGTTGCAGTCCAAAAACATTCGCTGAGTAATCCGGAGCCGTAGTTCGTTGATCTTATTTGCCAGAGACCGTACATTAGCGAGGAAGATGCTCGATAGTGCTGGGCAATGAGGGATGAGCTTTAACTTAGTCCGCAGGCCGCCCCGCTTACCCCGTCTTTGTTTACGCTCGCGGCGACGGGCACTTCCTGTCAGACTGGCTAACTCATTCGAGTCCGGGGACCAGAGTAACTCTGGAGGTAGCAGATCGAGGTTTATTTTTGTATCCACTGCGCTGTTGTGCAGCAAAGTTTGATGTCCAATAGTGTGTGACAGCTGTATGAAGTTACTGCAAAGTTGTGACTAACAACAGCTGAAAATAACTAGGTAAATAATAACTAATTTGCAAAAACTGGAGAGACGCTGAGCCTCGCGTTGTGCACGTGCCGCTATCTTACGCCGCCATCTTACATATAGCCGTTATACAGCTTATACCTAAAACTTTTCCCCCAATTTCTGTGTGCAGTTAGGCTGATATTGTATATCTTGTCAAAGAGACACACATGGGCCTCAACACTTTACACACAAATCACAATGATGGTGATAACCATCAATCATTAAGTAAGAAGATGAGCTTGGGATTATTGCTACACAGTGCTGGGCTGATTACTTGTAAATTGTACTGATTACAAATTACATGACTAAAAAATGCAATCAGTAATGTAATCTCAGATAAAATTTTTGCAATAATCTAATCTGATTACTTTTGGATTATATTTGTGGACATAAATTATTATTTCTTTCAACTGAATTCTGCATGGTTTAATCATTTTGAGTGGTGATTATGGCCACAAATGTAGATAAATGATTGCAACTCACACATGTTTAAGTTTAACAGGCATTTCTTATTAGAGTTTCTAAAACTATGGACAGGTTCCCGGGGCACATTCCACGTGTAGATCAGACCAGTTATAGTTGTGAACCAGTGTCACAAAAACGTCAATACACCTAAAGTGCATTCATATGAATTTTTGAAGCCGACTACAAAAGCAATTTGAGAAACTCAATGTAACTTTGCGGCTCTAATACAATTGAATATGAAATGATATTTTTGCATTTTTGTGTTTGAGTTGGATTTTCGAAGTAAAAAAAAAAAGCAAACATTCCTTCAAATGCTTCTTTAGATTTGACGTAGTATCCTTCGCAGTTAACAGGATATTAACTTTTGGAGGGCAGAGTTTACTTTGCCCAGTGATGTTTTTGCCTGTGTCTCCTTAAAAATTCAATTATCTCTATAGATCCAGTGGTTAAATGCTGAGGTAGACCGCTCCATCTTCACCTGACTAGCTAGTAGCGAGTATCAGTTCTGAATGCAATACAATCAACCCTCCCCGTCTGTTCTGAAAGCACTCAAAGACTTATTGAATGTATATCAGCGGTGTGCTGATTTAGAATAAAAAATGATTAGGATGATCAATAAATTAACAATTTACAGTCATTGCCTTGTTAATATGTAATCATGTAATCTATAAAAAGTAACTGTAGTCCAATTACAAGTATTTTAAAATTAAATGTGATCCAATTACAAGTACTTGGTTTTTGTAATCTGATTACATAATCCAGATTACATGTAATCCATTACTACCCAGCACTGTTACTGCATGACAAATACCTGAAGGTGACAACAAACACAACAACCAACAGCAAAAATAAATGCAGCAAACAGTAAAAAAAGAAGAAAGAAAAAGACAGTAACACTGCAATTGTTATAATTTATTTATGCCGCAGTGCATGCTAGGAAAACGAAAATGTGAGCGTAATGTGCGTAGTTCTCTTACCTTAAATTTCCCATTTCAGCTGAATAGTCCAATAACTTATTACAAGTTCAGCCAACAAAAGCATGGATAATTGAGTTATCTCAAGTTCCAAGGCATTTATTCGTACTCTACATTTTGAATTATGTTAACTAAAATGCAAAATAATGTTACAGTGATGCGTTCTCAGTGCAACTGTTCTGTTCTGTTGTAAAATTGTGATAAAACTCTTTTTCTAGGTGAACATAACCAGCATTGCAAATCAAGCACAAAAAATGATCTGTATGCCGTATATTATTTTTATTTTAGCCTTGCCTGCAAACCACAAAATATTGGGTATGAACTTTTTTTAAGGTCTTTAGAGCCGACTGATCATTACTACAGTACACAAACTCTGACAACTTCAGATAAAGGCACTCTGCAAGTCATCTGGTAATTTTTAAATGAATGAATATAGAATTGTTTTTTTCTTTTGTGATCTTAAGGCCTGATTTTGATTATTCGTAAAAGATGTTCAAGATGCACTATGTGGCTCGATTAGAAAATGTCTGCAATTAACCAAAATGTGATCATTAATGTGTCACAGGAGGGAACAGAAACAAAGTACAGTTGATTATTAGTCTATTACAGTAGTCTTCTAAAAATATCATAATCTAGTCCAGAGCATAATATGATGGATTATTTGCAGGCAGATATGTCAGTGTAATAAAATTAAATAAATAACACGTCATTTAACAAATATACTGGGTGTGTAAGTCCATGATTGCTCCTTTCAAAGCCGATATTGTTGCAATCAAAACTCAGTTAAAACTGGAACACACAGAGTTAGCAGAAAAAAAAGACTGGATTGAATAATTTAGCTGAATGCACTCTTGAAGTTTATCACTCGCTTACATAATACAACTCATTCTTTGAGCAAAAATATGTTGGGCCTCATGTATTCAGATAGAAGACAAAGGCAGGCCTAACAGTCAAAAACATTCCTCAAGCCCCCTCCTTCTAAGTCGTAAATTTTACTGACAAAAATCGCGCCAAAATCAAACAAAGGGAGTCCAAAACAGACTACAGATCCATGAAGCCTTGCCCACTAAAGGATTGAGCACTCAACTCCTATTGTATGAGGCACACAACAGAACATCCCTCAAACATGACATCATCAGGATGCTTCCAAAGTGGCTTCCCGTGACTTCGTTCACCGAATACGGACGTAGCTTTTTGCTGCTCTCCAGTGCAACCTCGTGGCTTAAGGAAGTAATGTCCGACTTGAAACTGTAGCCATACAATCTCCATCTCGCTGGATGAGTTGAGGTTACTCTGTGTTCAACCGAACACTCTAACGGATCCGAAGGAGACCGCCGAGCAATTCGCATCTTCATCCGTTGGCCTACAGAAGTGAAGAGATTAAAGATTTCTCTTCCATCTTCAATCAAGTCGACATTTCTGAGTTCTCCGCCAGCCCGCCGAGAACCAACAGCCGTACCGGCCGCCAACAGCGCGAGGAAACGGCTCTCGTCATCACACGAGCCTCAAGGAACCGGGTCAAAGTTAAAGGACGGAGGAAAACACATTCTACCTGTGTCCTCATGCGATTCAAGTAAGAAGTTACGTCTGGGCAGAGATAGAATATTATAGCGTGTTATTCTTGTGTTTCAAGGTTTTTGCTTGTACAGTTTACAGACCGCCATGTCCGCTCATTATTAATACTCAGGGTATTAATTATCACGATTTTGTTTTGCTGTATTGTGGTCCAACCAAATTGGATTGTTGCGCCATCGCGGGTGAGACAGCAACTGAGTTCATCCATTAGAGTCAAATAACACAGGACTTTTACGAGCCCCGCTCGTAAAACCGCGTCTCTGAGTGATGAACACGGCTGCTTTATCTCCAGCTATCGTGAAATCAGCTTTCGGGCTGTCACTTAACCATCTCTCTCTCTCTCTCTCACTAACCACACTGACACACACACACACACACTGTCACACACACACCTTATGTGTTATAGGATTATTTTTATTTCCATATCTAATCATATCACTGTTTAGTTTGTAGTTGTAAGTTGGAAGTTTATTGACATTGTATTAATTATTAATTGATATTACTGCATAAATAAACTTTTGTTTATATTACAAAGAGAAGTGTTTTGGTTTGTTTTGCATACGCCTGTGTCATGCTGACGGGATGTCAGTGCTCGGATTCAAACCTTCATTCATTGTTTTTTTCCCCGAAAATCGATATTCTTCGGATGTCGATTTTCCTAAGAAAACAATCTAATATTGAGACTGTTTTAATATTCGGTTATTAGTCCCTGATTCCAGGGTGGTGCCCCGTCAATGTTAATCCTTATTAATATTCTACTGATTTTTGATAATTGATAATTATCTTTGATTGAATTTGAATGATCAACAAGCTAGTGTTAATTTTAATGTTTCATCGACGTTAACAATTAACGACTATCTTTGATAACTGTTGATTTAAAGGATTTAAAAAAGCTAACATTGATTCTCATCAATGTTCTGTTGATTTTAATAATTAATAATTATCTTTGATAATTATTAATTATTGCTAATAACCAAACTTGCTCCTAAACGTAGCACACTACATTTATTGGAGTCCCATATGAGGTTTTAATGAGTTAGATCCAATTAATTAATTTAAATATTGATTAATAACTACAGAAATAATTATTAATTATTTCTGATAGTAACACTGATCTCAACAACCAGTAAAGCCCTACAAATAATATGAAAATAAAACATTATGTCGAAATAACTACTCGTTGCAGTTTCAAGCTGAAATGACCACTAGGGGGCGCTTAAAGCAAGTTTAATGTTCTCCCAAAAAGATTAGGTTTTTAAGGTTAATGCTCTGGGCTCACGCATTAACTTTCATGCTTTACTGGTCTCAGGGGTGGACTTGGCACTAGACAAAGGTAGGCAACTGCCTAGCACCCCCAGAAGTCAAGGATCCCCTAAAAATACAAATTATGAAAAAAACATTATTACTGCTAAATAACATCTGCTGTTTTTTTTTTTACAGTCCCCCTTCTCCCAGCAATGCAAAATGTCTGCATTGCTGACATAGGCTGATTGACAAAGGTGGTCTAGGCCTACCCTAGATTTAGTTTTATTATTATGCATTGGGTCTCAGACATTTGGCTCATTGGTCTCTTCCACCTGAGAGAGCCCCTCCCTGGTTTTGTATTGAACAGAAAGTTCTTGCCCCTATTTCGCCATTGCAAAGCCTTTCTATCAAACTAATCAGAGAAGTTAAGTTACACCGTTATCTCACATTTGCACTCGGTATTGACAAAAGTATCCAGAGTGTTTATTTCGGACATTTATTTAAATGTTGCCTCGAGCATATTGCTGAACCCAAAATTATGTATTAATAAGTCCCCTCTCTGCTTGTCAGAGTGGATTGTGAGGGAGGTTAATACGTTCGGTGTATACGCTTGATAAAACTTTTCTTCATCTTGTCGTCTTCCCCAGTGAAACAGCAGTCATGACAGAACTTCTCTACCAATGGGTAGCCTACAAGGTTAGCAAAACAAAGAGTGCATCGCAAACAATCCAAAGCATGGCTGCTGTCATCAATCCACATGAAAAAATTATGTATTAGAATATTATTATGACATCAATGTTTTACAAAAGTATCCTATCAAACACAACTGAGTCAATGTAATTTAACATTATGATATTGACATTGAATTTAAAATAAAGGAATTGCATGAATTGTGAGGGTGTTTTCATTATTGTAAACTCAGTTAGGGATGCAATTACCTCTCCCATTATCTCTACTATTGACATTGAACTTAAAATAAAGGGGGTGGATTACTTGTGAATTGTAATCCGGTACTTACTGCAAATTACATGACAAAAAAGTAATCAGTAACAATTTTGTAGATTACATTTAATCTAATCTGATTACTTTGGGATTACTTTCAACCTTATTTGATTGTTTTATTTTATGTCACATGCATTTGAGTAGGATAATCATTTTAACATAAAAGTGCAAAGAGGAAGAAAATGTATTGCATTCTAACAAAAAGAGCCTCACAAAAAGAGCTCCTTATGAAAACTTTTAACAAGTGCATTAAACATTACATGAATGAAATAAACATTAAATCTAACAGCAATGACAGTGCATGGCCAAAGTTTATTATTCAAAACACTGAGACATCAAGTTAATTTTAAATGCATAAAACAATAGCAACATTACGAACATTAATGACCATAAAATCAACAGCAACGTTACTAGGTAAAGCTTTCATCTAAAAACACTGAAACACTTTTAACCCTTACTGCTTGCTTACAGTCCATCACCTATTCCAAAGCTGAGGTGCAATATATTATCTTTTGAACAGCAAGAATATTTTAAAAGAGCAGAATATTTTAAAACAGCAGAGTTCCACCGAGACACACAAGGAACAATTGTGTCAAGTTTTCATGCAGTGGACTCCACTGCATCAGCAGCAACAGTAGTGATGAGTTTTGTTTCATATTGCTGCACATTTTGCAGTTGAACTATTGCGTACCCTGTGGGCGGGTTGGCCCAGAGAACTATCAGGAAACTATTTGAAATGTGGACTTGTCGGACCACAAAACACGATTCCACTGTTCTACACTCCATCTCAGATGAGACCGAGTCCAGCGCTTCTGGACAGTGTTGATGTACAGCTTCTGTTTGCATAGTACTGTCTTAACTTGCACCTGTGTGTACAGTGGCGAATGGTGTCGACAGACAAAGGTTTACAGAAGTATTCCCGAGCCAATGTCATGATATCCATTACTGATGCATGACGTTTTTTTGAATAGTGACATCCGAGGGATCGGAGATCACACACATTCGGAAGTGGTTTCCAGTAGGACGTCAAACCACATACTGCCAGGATTACAAGTGCATGGCTGTGTAAGCAGAGAGTGCGGGTGCAAGACTGACCTGCCTGCAGTCCTGACTTCTCTCCAATTGAGAATGTGTGGTGCATTATGAAGCGCACAATACGGCAAGAAGGCCCTGTATAAATGTGCAGCTGAAGACCTGCATAATGGATGAATGGGGGAAAATTTTGCTTTCTAAATTTCACAAACATGTGTCTTCAGTGCCCAAATGCTTAATAAATGTTATTAGAAGAAATGGTGATGTTACACAGTGGTAAACACTCGACTGTTCCAACATTGTGTTGCAATCATCTGACTTGAAAAGAGTGTATATGTTTGAGGTAAAACATTAAATAATGTTTTGTTGTACTGCTTTCAATATAACACAGGGTGAATAGATTAAAAAATGACTCCATGTTTTTATTAGCATTTGCCATACTGTGACAACTTTGTCTGTATTAATGTTATATATTTAAACATTTCAAATTTCGCAAATGACTCCAGACTCCCAGATATGTAAAATACATTTAAAATACAAAATATATTTAAAACAAAATCATTAAAGCAAACATATGAATGAAAATATTAAGTGGATTAGTTTTTTTCTAGTCTCTTCTTCAGTATTTGGCTGGATGTCCCGTTCTTGGGAATGTCATTATGGTGCTCCATGGCATATCTAATGCTTTGAAATTTTGCACCTCTGTGCTGATTGGTACCTTTTCACAATGAGATCCCACACATGCTTTGTAGGCTCTTTGCAGACCATGGCTTCAGCAGTCGGATGCAACCAAGAGGATACCAAGAAAATCCCAATGTAACAGCTGATCTTCAATCTGGATTCTTTAGAAGAATGGATGATCATTAATTTTGAAGAGTTTGAATGTGATTGGTTAATTCTAAATACTTTCTTTCAAAAGAGCAATTCTATCATTTAAGTTTCTCTAAATTTCATACCAATGACATACCATTACCTACAGTTTGTTTACAACAACTCTTAGCAATGCACTTTTCTATGATTTCTTAAAGACCTTGATTGGCGGAAACATTTCCCACATGAAGGGCAGAGGAATGACTTCTCTCTAGTATGCACACTCTCATGTTGTTTTAGGGTGAATCCCCGACTAAAACTCTTTCCACACTGATGGCACGTGAAAGGTTTCTCTCCAGTGTGAATTCTCATGTGCACATGAAAGTTTCCTCTATTAATGAAACTTTTCCCACACTGATGGCAAGTGTAAGGCTTCTCTCCAGTGTGATATCTAATGTGATCATTAAGGTCTCCTTTCTTTGTAAAACTCTTTCCACAATGACAGCATGTGAAAGGCTTTTCTCCAGTGTGAGTTCTTATGTGTCTCTTGAGACTTTCTTTCCGTATGAAAGTCTTTCCACATTGAGGGCACGTGAAAGGTTTTTCTCCGGTGTGACGTCTTACGTGTACCTTAAGATTTTTATTCTGTGTGAAGCTCTTTCCACAGTGATGGCATGTGAAAGGACTTTTGGCTTGAGTTTTGTTTTCTGAGGAATTCTTCTCAGTCTGTGAGCAACTAAAAGATTTTTCTTCAGTTATGAAACTATGAGGATTCTGATACTGATGTTCCTCCACTTCATTCGGTTCTTGACTTTCCTCTTTCACTTCTTTTGGTTCTTTATTTTCTTTTTTCATTTCCACCAAGTCTAAAAAGAAAATATGAAAATCAATAAATGTGACCTTAATCTATTTACTTTCATTTATCTGTTTTAAATGGCCAAGAAGCGGGGTATAGGTTGGCTATGCATATATTTAGCCTACATAGCATGCATTATAAATTACATTAAACAACAAATGTCAAATTTTGGCTTAAAATCTCAATCAGGCAAATATCTGATCACGGCAATATGTATGGAAAGTATTTGCCTATTTAAGGTTAAACTGCCTAAAACCACTGAGAGCCATAAATTTACTATAATGTTACTTAATAGTATTTATCATTATTATATGTTCAGTATAAACACACACAGTTAGAAGTTCTCCCATTTATCAAAATGGAGAAATGACCTTTGGTTCAAATGTATTCATTGAAAAGGTCATTTACAGTCATTGTTAGTAGAACTGAATTATCACAGTCCAAAAAGATTTTGTGTAAAATGTGTAAACTCCACTTGCATTGGCTAGTCAGTCCAACCAGCTGCTATTATGCTAAAGAACACTGAATTTTTGGTCAATAAGCCATTAAGCCAGGTTTGAGGTCTTAAGCAGGTAAGAAGTCTTGTAGAGTCCATGCCTTGCCACTGTTTTCGAATTACGAATTACAAATCTGTACCTCTCCAGACTGAAAGGATGCATAGTGCACTTGATCTTTGGCGGAAAAAGCCCCACTGAAATCCATAGTGGTCAAGTTCTCCAGCTACAAAAGAAAAGTGCAAGAACTTCATAGAAGAAAATAAACTACTAATAGAGAGCAAGAATCAGTTTCAAACCCCCTTCCTGATGAGTGTTTTATCAGAATGTGACTCAGCTATTCAACTCTACAAAGGAAGTGACAAGACATGGCAGAGTGGACCTACTATTATGTTTTGGATAATAGTCTTGCTGCATAATCCAGCTGCGCTTGAGCTTCAACTCACAGACTGATGACCAGATGTTCTTCTACAGGATTTTCAGGCAGAGAGCAGAATTCAAGTTTCCCTCAAATATGGCAAGTCATCCTGGCCCTGCTTGACCGTAGGTATTATGTTCTTTTTGTGGAAATCTGTGTTTGGTTTACACCAGATGTAACTGGTCCCCTGTCTTTCAAACAGTTCTACTTTCAACTCATCAGTCCACAGAACATTCTCCCAAAAGGTTTGAGGATCATGGAGGTGTTTTGGCAAAATTCAGACAAACCTTAACGTGAGGGCTGTGGCAATCAGTAAATAATTGTCTGATTGTGATTATTTGATCTAACAGCAGTTATTTCAGATAACCGCGATTACTGTGCCCTTCAAATTCCTTTCTGCCCAAATAGGGAGTTTTAAGCTAATGTATAAATTCCTCTACCACATATGTTTGTCTCATTTTTTTGTCGATTAATGAATAATCACAGCTTCTGAAGAGCACGTGAAAATGTACTACCTCTGACAAGCAGTGATGCATGCACCGTCTGCAGACTTCCGGGGCAGACTCCCACCAAAACATAAGCAAGGATTTAGGATTTTAGTGGACATAATATTTTTTATAATACTGTATATTGTCAAAGTTGTGTTCCCAAGTTACTTGTAACTTAAAGTAATGTACAGTTTCATAAATAATAATAATAAACTACAAGTAAATAAAAAGTCTCCTTTTTTATCACTTTATCTTGTATTTTGTTAGGTATTTTTAGAACAGGATGATCTCAAATTGTCATTCCTGTTACCATGACTTCAGAAAATAAATGATAATTAAAAAAAGGATATTTGATTAGAAGAAATATCAGCATTAAATTCTTTCTAATAAACAACTTGTGTCGTAACTCTGAGCATTAATCTAGGGATGTCTAAATGAACTTTAAAACCGTCAAACTTGTTACTGAATTATGGGAAGCTTTATTCCAATATATATTTTATAAAAATAAATTTAGCTTAAGATGGTACAGTGCAATTTATTAACACTTAAATAGAATGTTTATAAACTTACAGAAATATACTTTAAAAATCACCTTTTTGAAATGAATAAGGCACTGATTTCACAGAATAACCCATAATGAAAAGACAAAGTTGCCGGTTGTGACGTTTTTTCATCATCAACAACAAAAAACAAAAACCGGGCCATAAGAACCGTGAAACGTCATGGTTACTTGTGTAACCTCCGTTCCCTGATGGAGGGAATGAGACATTGTGTCGATGTAGTGACACTAGGGGTCACTCTTGGGAGCCCGAGACACCTCTGGTCTTTGATAAAAGGCCAATGAAAATTGGCGAGTGGTATTTGCATGCCACTCCCCCGGACATACGGGTATAAAAGGAGCTGGTATGCAACCACTCACTCAGGTTTTATGCTGAGGAGCTGATATAAGGTCCGGCCATTTCACCAGGTAGTTCAGCGTTGTGGCAGGAGGGACACAACATCTCGTTCCCTCCATCAGGGAACGGAGGTTACACAAGTAACCATGATGTTCCCTATCTGTCACTCACTCGACGTTGTGTCGATGTAGTGACACTAGGGGTCCTTATACGAAACGCCACAATTGGCTGAACTGTGTTACGTGAACTAGCGGTGTGTGGTGGGCAGACTACTGTGTGCCTCATAGCCAGCACACCAGGTTGACACGTAACCTCCCCCAACATAGATATGAGTGTCAAACGGCCCTTTTTGGGGACAAGTCGACTACCCGAGAGATAGAGACAGGCTTAACCCAGTCGTGGCCTCTTTTCCCCTTCTCTTATTTCCACTCCCTAAAAAAGAAGGGGGATTATCCGACTGGGCCGCGTCGTGGTGTGCTGATATTTAAGTGGAAGGAAACGTCATATGGTCTTTCCAACCATGTGGAGAGTCTTCAAGGTAGATCCTGCCCAATGGGGGAGGAGTTACTACAAATATGGAGACTGGGGCAGAGGGGCTCTGCCCAAGGAAGACGCAGTTTGCCAACAGGGAAACGAATTAGCGGAAGATATATATCGCATGGGGTTAGCCTTACAGGGAACCGCCACATGCGGAGCACATACCCCAGAACAGGACTCTTAGTTAGCACGTGAACTCGGCAGCGAATCTCTCCGAAAACTCGACTGCCACAGGGCTCGGAGGAAGTCAACCAGGGAACAAACTTGTGAACACTACTGGGAATTAATGGCGCACATCTTCAGCTCAAAAGGAAGTGGAAGGTGCTATGTGCAAGCGATACACCCGGCCAGCTATCCCGGGCTTATCCGCTTGTGTTGCGTGCCACTACCTGGAACAAAACCGGTTCCACCCAGAGGTTGTAGAACCTTGCAAAGGTGTTGGGTGTTGCCCAGCCTGCTGCTCTGCAAATGTCTGATAGAGAGGCACCCCTGGCCAGGGCCCAGGAAGCCGCTACACCCCTGGTAGAATGGGCTCGTAGCCCTACCGGGGGCGGCATGTCCTGGGCGTGATATGCCATAGTTATGGCGTCAATGAGCCAGTGGGCGATCCTCTGCTTGGAGACAGCGCTTCCTTTCCGCTGTGCACCAAAGCAGACAAAGAGCTGCTCAGAGATTCTAAAGCTCTGCGTGCGATCCAAATAGATGCGTAAAGCACGCAGCGGACACAGCAACGACAGGGCTGGGTCTGCCTCCTCCTGGGGCAGCACTTGCAGGTTCACCACCTGGTCTCTAAAAGGGGTGGTGGGAACCTTGGGCACATAGCCCGGTCGGAGTCTCAGGATCACGTGAGAGTAACCCGGACCGAACTCCAGGCATGTTTTGCTGACAGAGAAGGCTTGCAGGTCTCCTACACTCTTGATGGAAGTGAGCGCAGCCAGGAGGGCAGTCTTCAAGGAGAGTGCCTTTAGCTCAGCTGACTGCAAAGGCTCAAAGGGGGCTCTCTGTAGACCCTGAAGAACTACAGAGAGGTCCCATGAGGGAACGAGGCGCGGTCTGGAGGGATTCAGCCTCCTGGCGCCTCTTAGGAACCTGATGACCAGGTTGTGCTTCCCTAAGGACTTACCATCGACTGCGTTGTGGTGTGCTGCTATGGCGTATGAGGAGCGTGAGGTCCGAGAACCACGTCTGGGTGGGCCAGTAGGGTGCTACCAGGACGACCTGCTCCTCGTCCTCCCTGACCTTGCACAGGGTCTTTGCAAGTAGGCTCACTGGGGGAAACACATATTTGCGTAGGTCAAGGGGCCAGCTGTGTGCCAGCGCGTCTATGCCGAGAGGAGCCTCGGTGAGGGCGTACCAGAGCGGGCAGTGGGAGGATTCTTGGGAGGCGAACAGGTCCACCTGTACCCGTCCGAATCGACTCCAAATCAGCTGGACCACCTGAGGGTGGAGTCTCCACTCTCCCCTGAGGGTAACCTACCGTGACAGCGCGTACGCTGTAGTGTCGAGGTTGCCCGGGATGTGAGTGGCTCGCAGCAACTTGAAGTGCTGCTGACTCCAGTGGAGGAGACGGTGGGCGAGTTGTGACATACAACAAGAGTGCATACCGCCTTGGCGGTTGACATATGCTACTGTTGCCGTGTTGTCTGTCCGAACTAACATGTGCTTGCCCTGGATCAATGGCCGGAACCTCCGCAGGGCAAGCAGAATTGCCAACAACTCGAGGCAGTTGATGTGCCAATGCAGTCGCAGACCCGTCCAGAGGCCAGCGGCTGCGTGCCCGTTGCAAACAGCGCCCCAGCCCGTTTTGGAGGAGTCTGTCGTGACCACGACGTGCCTGGAGACCAGTTCTAGATTAACACCTGCCCGCAGAAACGAGAGGTCGGTCCAAGGGCTGAAAAGACGGTGACAGACCGACGTGATGACCACGCGATGTGTCCCGTGGCGCCATACCGATCTCGGGACTCGAGTCTGGAGCCAGTGCTGAAGCGGCCTCATATGCATCAACCCGAGCGGGGTGGCCACCGCCGAGGATACCATATGCCCCAGGAGCCTCTGAAAAATGTCAGTGGAACCGCTGTTTTCTGTTTGAACGCCTTCAAACAGGCCAACACCGACTCGTTCGTAAGGCGCGCCGTCAAGGAGACTGAGTCCAACTCCAAACCGAGAAAAGAAATGCTCTGAACTGGGAGGAGCTTGCTCTTTTCCCAGTTGACGCGAAGCCCTAGTCGGCTGAGGTGTGAGAGCACCAGGTCCCTGTGTGCGCACAACATATCTCGAGAGTGAGCTAGGATTAGCCAGTCATCGAGATAGTTGAGAATGCGAATGCCCACCTCCCTTAATGGGGCAAGGGCTGCCTCTGCGACCTTCGTGAAGACGCGAGAAGACAGGGACAGGCCAAAAGGGAGGACTTTGTACTGATACGCCTGACCCTCGAATGCAAACTGCAGGAAGGGTCTATGTCAAGGAAAGATCGAGACGTGGAAGAACGCATCCTTCAGGTCTACCACCACGAACCAATCTTGATGCCAGACGCTCGCCAGAATGCGTTTTTGCGTCAGCATCTTGAACAGGAGTCTGTGTAAGGCCCGGTCCAAGATTGGCCGCAACCCACCGCCTTTTTTCGGTACGATGAAGTAGGGGCTGTAAAACCCCTTCTTCATCTCGGCTGGAGGGACAGGTTCTATCGCACCTTCCGTAGGAGGATAGCGATCTCTGCGCGCAAGGTAGCAGCGTTTTCGCTCTTGACCAAGGTGAAGTGAATACCACTGAACCTGGGTGGGCGCCTTGCGAACTGAATTGCATAGCCGAGACGTACGGTCCGGATCAGCCATCGCAACGGATTGGAAAGCGCGAGCCACGCGTCCAAGTTCCGTGCAAGGGGGACCAAGGGGACAACGTCGTCAGACGTACCGGCAGGTGGGGCCTCGCGGCAGGGCGGAGCTCTAGGTGCCACACCACGTCGTGGCCATGCAGAGTCTAGGGACATCGAAGCACTTACCTGGCTCCTTGTGACCACCCCCGGAACAGCCAGGGACAGGGGAGGAAGAGGCCTGTCCTCGTAACCCGTGAAGACTGCCACATCGGGGGCGGCTGTGTGCCACAGCTGGGCGCTCAGGGGCGGAAAGGCCACCGCTGGAGTGCCAATCCTGCAAGAAAAAACCCGTGGACGGTAGTCGTGGTGATGACCGTGCACACCGGGTATGTGACCCAGGGAGGAAAGAAGCCGCACTTTTGCTGAAATGTTGGGTACCGCAGCCACTTGGGCATGCGGCGAAATCAAACAAAAAGGCAACAAAAGATTTTCCGCCCAGCCCTCCACCGGGGGATGGAGTGGTCTTTTTACCAGCTCCAGGTGAGTTGGTTCCCTCGTCTCTGGGTCGCCCGTCTCAGGGGCACTTTGACGACCTCCGTGGGTTCTTAGGCGCTGGCTGTAAGACGGGTGGCGTCTGCTTCCTGCGGTGGGCTACACGCCGGGGCCGGGCCAAAGGGGCGGGCTGCGGCGGAGCCGGTGCAGTCACCACAGGGGGACACCCTTGGCGACGAGCAGACGGGGTGCGGGATCTTGAGCCGCGCCGGGGCAGGATGTGCCGGATTGCATGTCTGTCATTTTGGCATCGGCCTGTGACTGGGCAATCGTCCCCGAAGGGGGAAGCCTAGCTGAGGCTTCTGCGTCCGACTGGACAAGCCCGCTCTCCGATGCTGTGCTCAAGAGCTCATCATTTTCGCAGGCTCTGAACAAGAAGCCAGACTCGCCGTGAGACGAGCCGGCGAACTCATCCGGAAGCCCGATTGGGGCAGACGAGCGTGCTGGGGAATGGGATGTCCACGGGGGGATGCCCGGCGGAGACGATCCCATTGGGGTCCCCAAATCGCCCCCAGTGATAGCCGCGCTGGCCTCATACCCATAGCTAGATGGACCGAGGCGGGGAGCCGCTGTGGTGGCTTGCTTTCTTACCAAAGCAAGCCACGACCGCAACGTTGCCATGGTCATGTTCTCGCAATGAGAACATGAACCATCCACAAACGCTGCCTCCGTGTGGGTCGCACCCAGACACAAAAGACAGCGATCATGACCACCGAAGTTGAGAGATAACGATCGCAACCAGGAATAACACACAATCGGAAAGGCATCTTTAAAAAGAGTGCACTGCAGAGGAGGGAGAAGCCGCTGAAATGCGCCGTCAGATCCAGCAGAGGTGAATGAACAGTAGATTTCAGCTCAATGAGCATGACCGTTCGGCTCCGAAGAGAAAATCTGAATGAGTGGTTACATACCAGCTCCTTTTATACCCGTATGTCCGGGGGAGTGGCATGCAAATACCACTCGCCAATTTTCATTGGCCTTTTATCAAAGACCAGAGGTGTCTCGGGCTCCCAAGAGTGACCCCTAGTGTCACTACATCGACACAATGTCGAATGAGTGACAGATAGGGAACTCGTGATTAGAACAGACACATTCGTCTTTTCTCTCATTAGAAAGTGGTTGGAGTCGAGCATTTCAATTTATCACTTGCAAGGTATTTCTCACATAATCTCTCTCTGTTGCAGCTGGTGGCATTAACCGGTAAAGAAAGTACCTCAGGCGCATAACTGCAATGTGACAAATTATCAAAGAATTATCAAAGGTATTGTGTTAAATATGTGTGTGTGCTTTTCATTTTACTTCAGATTACTATTGTGAAGCGAACACTATAGATTAAAACTAAGCAGTTAACAATTAATGTATGTTTAACGACTTTAATAGTTTTGCAAGAGGAATATGATGTATATTTTTTTTTATATTATGTGTAAATGAAATCCAGATGGACACTTAAAATAAAATCTTATATGCAGTCTTTATATGGTGGAATTTACTTATTGTTGAAGTTCGACATATGAATATAACACATGAATGAAACACCGTCATTTGTTCAAAGTTGTTCAAAGTTGAACACCATCACTACCACAGCAACTACAACCTTTATTACATAAGCGAGATTGACTGAAAAAATCATGAGATTAATTACAATTAATTATTTTAATAAATTGTTATCCCTATTATTTTTATTTTAAGTCATACATTTTGTTTTATAGGTTAAATATAATTTATCCTCTTTTCATGTACCCCCCGGAACGTGCTGACGTAGCCCGATATACGTGAACCCCAGGCTGGGAATCACTGGTCTAGAGCGTGTAGGCTGCCGCATGGAGAAGGGTTTTTCCTGCATGAAAAATTATCCGCAGGTTGTCAAAGTAAAATTTCGGGCAGCCTGGAGCAAATTCAATGTTATTAATCTCGTGTTCAGTGCTTCACAAGAGCTAAATATGCTCCTCGTCTGAAATGCACCATCCACAGTGTTCTATTTAAGCCTGGTTTCACACGAGTGTTATGCAAACCATCACAGAATCATTCACAGTGATCAACGCAGTTGTCCACCCGACATGTGGGCTCCAGAGACAGGAGAGCAGAGCCAATCACTTGAGCGACTAAATCAGGCTTCACTCGATACCGTGGCGCAGACCACAAAACGTACTTGTCCAATTTAAATTCTGTGGAGTTTTTAACTTTAAAGCGCTAAGTAGGCACTCAAACATCTCAAACAGCTAGACAACCCTGACATTCTAACCAACACTGATGAGGAAAACAGCTACAACACTGTGTCATGCTCCAAAATAAAGGGATATTAACATACATTTACACCAGCACGTATAATCCACATTAAGTAGAACTGAAACCGGAGCTGGCAGGTCCAAAGATGCAAAACTAACGCTGAACTTCTACCTTATCTCCAGAAGTTTTTGGCTCGTTATTTGTTTGACATTCGGCTTCTCCTTCCCACGCTCTCTAGAGTCGACAATTTTACAATGATATCATTAGCACAATTAGGTTAAAGAATATATGACTATATCATACAGGCAAAAAACATTGAACTCAAATGATCAATGCTTGTTGTAGCTAGAGAATTATGCCTAAAAATGCTCCAATGCACGGTTGCATAAAGCACCTTAAATGAAATTTTCCCTTAAGAATAAAACTTTAGGGTTTCCCTTAAATTTAAAGGAGTTGCAGAAAATAACTGTTAAGTGTTACTTAAGGGGTTTTATAAGTAAAATGTCATAATCCCTTTCGGTTTCCCTTAAGTATTTTTTTTTTTTAATTAAGAATGCCCTTAAAACACATTAAGTGTTGCATAAAGCCCCTTCAGTGCCATTTTTCTAAGTAAACCTTAAGGTTGGGAAAACTTCACCGTAAATGTACATGAAGAGTTAAAGCGTTACTAAAAAACAAGATGGCTTAGTTATAGAAACAATTGAAGAGTACAGGTCAAGGAGATTTTTTGCACAATAGAAAAACTATTGCAGGAGTACATATTTGACATCACATAATATGAGAAATCTTTAACAAGCTGGATGGCAAGCTAATAGGAACACGCACAGAAAGGTGTGCCTAGTATTTTCTGCACTCTGCATCTTTATAAAGTGTATAAATGGATGCATTAAAATCATGTCGCAAGTTAATTTGCGTTTCATCGCGAATATGTATATAGGCTATATTTCTTACAGTCTTACTGTCCACCATTATTCTTAATTTAGGATGGCAATCAGTTCTCTGCACTTTTATACATGCATCTAAACATCTTGCATGACCATCCACCCCATACCTGGCACAGTCATTCAAATTCAAATGTGTCTTCCTCAGGAAGGCGCTTACTGGTGTTCTGAAATATTCGGTTTCTAAGATTTTGAGTTGCACTGGGTGGAATATACATGAATATTCATGAGTTTCCTGTTTCGTGTTAAAGTGACACTGAAAATATTAGTGCCTTCTCCCCGGTTCACAATTCATCTAAATTATGTTTTTGGAAAGGTAATTACTTTTCAGCATCAAATGAAGTTAAACTTAATATCTTGAAACTTAAACTATATCTGTTCATCATCTATTCACAATAATTTATATATTGTGTTTATTCAGAATAATTACAGTCATTGATTTGCTCAGGTATTGTTAGGAAACTGCTCCAAGTAAATAAATGAACCAACAGCCATTAAGTATTTTTATTACATTCTTCTGTTTTCCCTTGTGAAGCTTTAAAACTGTGTTGTTGTATAATTTGTCATAAATGTATCTGTGGTGGCATAATAAAATTTATTTTGTGATTATTCTGTGCCATTCCTTAATCTCTTGCTCATTTGGTAAATAACTTAAACAGGCTCTGACGAATTTATTGTTATTATTAGGTTTTTTTTCCCATTATTTTGGTACTGCTTTCAGAAGTGGTACATTTTCAGAACTTTTAATACAAAAATACAAATTGTTCACACTTCTTGATCACACAGCTAGTCATGCTTTCATCATGGTTATGTTTTCTTTCCACATAATCATTGTTTCAAAACACAAGATTATTGTAACATGTAATGAGGACATTTGGTTTAATCACGAAAACACAACAGTATGATCTTTTTTCAATTTAGTTCTTTATCAGTTAATTTAACAGCAAACAATTCAAGATACACTGGTGGCCAAAAGTTTGGAATAATGTACAGATTTTGCTTTTATGGAAAGAAATTGGTACTTTTATTCACCAAAGTGGCATTCAACTGATCACAATGTATAGTCAGGACATTAATAACGTGAAAAATTACAATTACAATTTAAAAAAAAACGTTCAGAACTTCTTAAACTACATCAAAGTGTTCTCATCAAAAAATCCTCCACGTGCAGCAATGACAGCTTAGCAGATCCTTGGCATTCTAGCTGTCAGTTTGTCCAGATACTCAGGTGACATTTCACCCCACACTTCCTGTAGCTCTTGCCGTAGATGTGGCTGTCTTGTTGGGCACTTCTCACGCACCTTACAGTCTAGCTGATCCCACAAAAGCTCAATGGGGTTAAGATCCATAACACTCTTTTCCAATTATCTGTTGTCCAATGTCTGTTTCTTTGCCCACTCTAACCTTTTCTTTTTGTTTTTCTGTTTCAAAAGTGGCTTTTTCTTTGCAATTCTTCCCATAAGGCCTGCACCCCTGAGTCTTCTCTTTACTGTTGTACATGAAACTGGTGTTGAGCGGGTAGAATTCAATGAAGCTGTCACCTGAGGACATGTGAGGCATCTACAGTGGTGTGAAAAAGTGTTTGCCCCTTCCTGATTTCTTATTTTTTTTGCATGTTTGTCATACTTAAATGTTTCAGATCATCAAACAAGTTTAAATATTAGTCAAAGATAACACAAGTAAACACAAAATGCAGTTTTTAAATGAAGGTTGTTATTATTAAGGGAAAACAAAATCCAAACCTACATGGCCCTGTGTGAAAAAGTGATTGCCCCCTAAACCTAATAACTGGTTGGGCCACCCTTAGCAGCAACAACTGCAATCAAGCGTTTGTAATAACTTGCAATGAGTCTTTTACAGCACTGTGGAGGAATTTTGGCCCACTCATCTTTGCAGAATTGTTGTAATTCAGCCACACTGGAGGGTTTTCGAGCATGAACTGCCTTTTTAAGGTCATGCCACAGCATCTCAATAGGATTCAGGTCAGGACTTTGACTAGGACACTCCAAAGTCTTCATCTTGTTTTTCTTCAGCCATTCAGAGGTGGACTTGCTGGTGTGTTTTGGATCATTGTCCTGCTGCAGAACCCAAGTTCGCTTCAGCTTGAGGTCACGAACAGATGGCCAGACATTCTCCTTCAGGATTTTTTGGTAGACAGCAGAATTCATGGTTTCATTTATCACAGCAAGTCTTTCAGGTCCTGAAGCAGCAAAACAGCCCCAGACCATCACACTACCACCACCATATTTTACTGTTGGTATGATGTTCTTTTTCTGAAATGCGGTGTTACTTTTACGCCAGATGTAATGGGACACACACCTTCCAAAAAGTTCAACTTTTGTCTCGTCAGTCCACAGAGTATTTTCCCAAAAGTCTTGGGGATCATCAAGATGTTTTCTGGCAAAAATGAGACGAGCCTTAATGTTCTTTTTGCTCAGCAGTGGTTTTCATCTTGGAACTCTGCCATGCAGGCCATTTTTGCCCAGTCTCTTTCTTATGGTGGAGTCATGAACACTGACCTTAACTGAGGCAAGTGAGGCCTGCAGTTCTTTGGATGTTGTTGTGGGGTCTTTTGTGACCTCTTGGATGAGTCGTCGCTGCGTTCTTGGGGTAATTTTGGTCGGCCGGCCACTCCTGGGAAGGTTCACCACTGTTCCATGTTTTCGCCATTTGTGGATAATGGCTCTCACTGTGGTTCTCTGGAGTCCCAAAGCTTTAGAAATGGCTTTATAACCTTTTCCAGACTGATAGATCTCAATTACTTTCTTTCTCATTTGTTCCTGAATTTCTTTGGATCTCGGCATGATGTCTAGCTTTTGAAGATCTTTTGGTCTACTTCACTTTGTCAGGCAGGTCCTATTTAAGTGATTTCTTGATTGAGAACAGGTGTGGCAGTAATCAGGCTAGAGAAATTGAACTCAGGTATGATAAACCACAGTTATGTTTTAACAGGTGGGGCAAACACTTTTTCACACAGGGCCATGTAGGTTTGGATTTTGTTTTCCCTTAATAATAACAACCTTCATTTAAAAACTGCATTTTGTGTTTACTTGTGTTATCTTTGACTAATATTTAAACTTGTTTGATGATCTGAAACATTTAAGTGTGACAAACATGCAAAAAAATAAGAAATCAGGAAGGGGGCAAACACTTTTTCACACCACTGTATTTCTCAAACTAGAGACTCTGATGTACTTATCCTCTTGTTTAGTTGTACATCTGGCCTTCCACATCTCTTTCTGTCCTTGTTAGAGCCAGTTGTCCTTTCTCTTTGAAGACTGTTGTGTACACCTTTGAATGAAATCTTCAGTTTTTTGTCAATTTCAAGCATTGTATGGCCTTCATTCCTCAAAACAATGATTGACTGATGAGTTTCTAGAGAAAGCTGTTTCTTTTTTGCTAATATTGACCTTAAGACATGCCAGTCTACTGCATACTGTGGCAACTCAAAAACAAAGACAATGTTTGGTTCATTTAACAAACCAAATAGCTTTCAACTGTGTTTAATATAATGGAAAGTAATTTTCTAGTACCAAATTAGCAATTTAGCATGATTACTCAAGGATAAGTTGTTGGAGTGATGGCTGCTGGAAATGGGGCCTGTCAAGACTTGATAAAAAATGACTTTTTTCAAATAGTGATGGTGCTGTTTTTTACATCAGTAATGTCCTGACTATACTTTGTGATCAGTTGAATGCCGCTTTGGTGAATTAAAGTACCAATTCCCTTCCGAAACAGCAAAATCTGTACATTATTCCAAACTTTTGGCCAGTGTACATGTTTCAAATCACCCTTGGTGCTGAATAAATACTATATTATACAACTATAATATACACAGTCATCACAATGGGCATTACACTTACATTATCTAACCAAATTGACAAAATACATTATGCTTAACATATTTATGCAACATAGAGTATAATCAAAGAAAACATCAAATGTCATTCATGCATATGCATATATATATATATATATATATATATATATATATATATATACACACACAAACACATACACATACACACACACAGATCAGCCACAACATTAAAACCACCTGACCAATATCGTGTAGGTCCCCCTTGTGCCACCAAAACAGCTCTGACCTGTCAAGGCATGGACTCCACAAGACCTCTAAAGGTGTCCTGTGGTATCTGGTACCAAGACATTAGCAGCAGATCCTTTAAGTCCTGTAAGCTGCGAGGTGGGGCCTCCATGGATCGGACTTGTTGATCCAGCACATCCCATAGATCAGGGGTGTCAAACTCAGTTCCTGGAGGACCACAGCCCTGCAGAGTTTAGTTCCAGCTCTGCTTTAAATTGCCTCCTTGTAATCTTCAAGCACTCCTGAAGACCTTGATTAGCTGCTTCAGGTGTGTTTAAGGTTGGAGCTAAACTCTGCTGGACTGTGGCCCTCTTTGACAACCCTGCCATAGATGCTCAATCGGATTGAGATCTTGGGAATTTGGAGGAAAAGTCAACACCCTTTGTCATATTCCTCAAACCATTCCTAAACAATTCTTGCAGTGTAGCAGGGTGCATTATCCTGCTGAAGGAAGCCACTGCCATCAGGGAATACCATTGCCATGAAAGGGTGTACGTGGTCTGCAACAATCTTTAAGTAGGTGGTACATGTCAAAGTAACATCCACATGCATGCCAGGACCCAAGGTTTCCCAGCTGAACATTGCCCAGAGCATCACAATGCCTCCGCCGGCCTGCCTTCTTCCCATAGTGCATCCTGCTGCCATCTCTTCCCCAGGTAAATGACGTACACGCACCCGGCCGACGCCGTCCAAATGATCTAAAAGAAACGTGATTCATCAGACCAGGTCACCTTCTTTCATAGCTCCATTGTCCAGTTCTGATGCTCACGTGCCCATTGTAAGCACTTTTGGAGGTGGACAGGGCACTCTGACTGGTCTGCGGCTACACAGCCCCAAACGCAGCAAGCTGCGATGCACGGTGTTCTGACACCTTTCTATCATTGCCAGCATTAAGTTTTTCAGCAATTTGTGCTTCAGTAGCTCTTGTGGGATCGGACCAGACGGGCTAGACTTCGCTCCCCACACACATCAATAAGCCTTGGGCGCCCATGACCCTGTCGCCGGTTCACCGGTTGTTCTTCCTTGGACCACTTTTGGTAGGTACTAACCACTGCATACCAGGAACACCCCACAAGACCTGCTGTTTTGGAGATGCTATGACCCAGTTGTCTAGTCATCACAATTTGGCCCTTGTCAAAGTTGCTCAGATCCTTACGCTTGCCCATTTTTCCTACTTCCAACACATGAAATTCAAGAACTGACTGTTCACTTGTTGCCTAATATATACCACCCATTGACAGGTGCCATTGTAACGAGATAATAAATGCTATTCATTTCACCTGTCAGTGGTTTTAATGTTGTGGCTGATCAGTGTATATTACATGTAATTTACAGTATTTTTACAACAATACTGTGGTTGCATTGTGAAACAATAGAAATTCATTTAAACTTATACAATTTTAAATAATGTCAAATAGTAAGGCCTCTGTTACTGTATCCACATGGTCAACAATGATGGCCTAGACCTCATTCGAATTGCCAGTATGCTGCCTCCATCCCTCTGATGTCGACCTCCTTGATGAGGCCCTCTTTGGCGGGGTCAACGTCTACCTCTTTGACCCCTCTGCAGGTTTCCTCTCTCTTGCAGTCTATCCTGCTCCATGTTTGCACATTGCAAATGCTCACACACACACTTCTACTTATTTACTGTATATGGTAACCAATTGTGATTACAGGTGAAAGAAATTAGTAATAATTTTGATTTAATATGTTTGGTTTATCCTAAATGAAAGCTCTTGTAGAAATTACAGTAGTTGATACCTTACAACACACTTTCTATTGAAAATCTATAAAAATACCAAAGGATTCATTGATTAACCATTAATATCCATTGGATTAAATGATAGACACATGTATTAATCTGAAAGAGAACAGATGCAAATGTGGTAGATGCAAAAAATTGTGTATTTGTATGTCATATATTTGTTTTGGTTGCCCATCTCTGCCCGCGTGTCGGGAGTGTGGTTACCTTCCAGTTTGCTGTGCGCTTGTTCTCTGCACCCACGACTCTTCAACAGAGGATTCCTCAAAGATCTGCTCCTGACTACCACGACGCATATACTCGCCTACAAACAGACTCTTCTCTGAGGATTCCTCACGGATCTGCTCACTGCGTGGCCATGGCATGCACACATTGACGAACACAGCTATCACCTTCTTACTGCAGTCGGTACCGGGTTCTCCATGCTTCACCAGCCCAGTTTAAGTTATAAATTATTATAAATAAATTCTTTGAATGGTTCCTCTGCTCTTGGGTCTCTTTGTCTCCTTGCAACAGTGCACCACTATTCCAGAGTCTGCTAAATCTTCCTTAAAGTATTTTGCAGTCAAACAGGGGTTTTGATTTGCCTTTCTAGCAATCCTACGAGGATTTCACTCTGAAAGTTTTCTTGGTCTTCCAGACCTCAACTTGAACTCCACCGTTCCTGTTAACTGCCATTTCTTAATTACTTTACGAACTGAGGAAACAGCTACCTGAAAATGCTTTGCTATCTTCTTATAGCCTTCTCCTGCTTTGTGGGCATCAGTTCTTTTAATTTTCAGAGTGCTAGCCAGCTGCTTAGAGTAGCCCATGGCTGCTGATTGCTGGGACAAGATTTGAGGAGTCAGAGTATGTATAAAGCTTTGAAATTTGCATCACCTGGCCTTTCCAAACGGTGATTGTGAACAAGCCATAGCCCTAACAAGCTAAATAAGGTCCAAGACCTTATCAATCTCTTGGGGTAGTCAAATCTCTTGGGGTGCCCAAACTTTTGCCTGGTGCTCCTTTCCTTTTTTTCACTCTAAAATTGTACAAAATAAAAATAATACACTAATATTGCTTAAAATGTTGAAAAGAATGTTTCATCTTTAACTTTATGCCTTTTGGAGATCAGTTAATCTTCTACTCACTTAACTATTCACAGCAACAGAAATTGTGACCAGGGGTGCCCACACTTTTGCATACCACTGTATTTAGGTTTTTCAGAGAATGTATTTTTAACATGTGTATTTTGTCTTACTGTACTGGCAGAGTTTTTATAGTCAAAACAAGTGAAAAAATCTACCAGTGCTGAAGAAGTAATCCAAAGTATTTAGAATACATTACGGACCTTGAGTAATCTAATGGAATACGTTGCAAATTACATTTTACAGCATGTATTCTGTAATCTGTAGTGGAATACATTTCAAAGGTAACCCTCCCAACCCTGTCAACCAGTCACACTGTCTCCGCATTGGTGGATTCTGGAGCCGAAGGGAACTTTATGGACACCGACGTGGCTTCCGAGTGGCGAGTTCCGATGGTCCAGTTGGACGAACTTATCACAGCCTACAACCACAGCGGCACACCCTTGACCGTCATCAACCATTCCACCAAGCCAGTCACCTTCATCTCTGGAAATCATACAGAGCAGTTGTCCTTTTACCTGATCCAATCGGCACAGATAGTGTTGGGGCATCCTTGGATGGTAACGTACAACCTACACATAGACTGGTCAACCAATACTGTTCTTGCTTTGAGTTCTTACTGTTTGTCGCACTATCTTAAATCTGCTGTCTCCCCTGTCCAGTCTTGTGTTTCGTTGCAGGATGAACCAGCAGATTTATCCAGAGTACCGCTGGCATACCATGACTTGAGGGCAGTGTTCAGCCTGTCCCACGACGCAACCCTTCCTCTTCATCGCCCGTACGACTGTGCTATTTAATTGCTCCCTGGCACTTCTCCTCGGGACAGCTGTATTCACTCCCAGCTCCTGAGAGGGAGGCCATGAACAGGTATATATCAAGGATCCTTCGGCGGCCGGTCTCATCCACCCTTCTCCT
This sequence comes from Myxocyprinus asiaticus, assembly GCF_019703515.2. Classification (NCBI taxonomy): domain Eukaryota; kingdom Metazoa; phylum Chordata; class Actinopteri; order Cypriniformes; family Catostomidae; genus Myxocyprinus; species Myxocyprinus asiaticus. Next base: position 5,029,187 of record NC_059356.1, on the reverse strand, counting down.
TCACCGGCAGGGGCAGGGTTCTTCTTCGTGGAGAAGGACGGCTCACTTAGACCTTGCATAGGTTATCGGGGGCTGAATGACATCACGGTGAAGAATCATTATTCTTTGCCGTTGATGTTATCAGCTTTCAAACTCTTGCAGGGAGCAACCGTCTTTACGAAGCTGGACTTAAGCAATGCTTCAGGGAGGGGGATGAGTAGAAGATGGCTTTTAACACCCATAGGGGGCACTTCGAATATTTGGTTATGCCTTTCGGATTGGTCAATGCCCCAGCCGTCTTCCAGGGTTTTGTGAATGATATGCTTAGAGACATGGTTGTCCATTTTGTGTTTGTCTATTTAGATGATATTCTGATCTTCTCCCAGAATATCCAGGACCATGTTCAGCACGTCAGGCATGTGCTTCAGTACGTCAGGCATGTGCTTCAGTGACTGCTAGAGAATCAACTGTTCATCAAGGCGGAGAAGTGCGCTTTTCATGTGCAGTCAGTTCCTTTCCTGGGGTTCATCGTTTCATTTCATTTAGAGGGAGTGCGCATGGTCCCTGCCAATGTCAGAGTCATCTCCGATTGGCCAACCCCAGATTCTTGCAAGGTTTTGCAGAGGTTTATGGGCTTCTCTAATTTTTATCATAGGTTTATTCATAATTACAGCCTACTCGCCATGCCTCTGACGGATCTCACCTCCACCCACACTGACGTTTGTTGGTCCCTGCGGGCAGAGGCCACATTTTCTAAATTAAAGAACTGGTTTTCTACCGCGCCTATTCTATTAACTCCCGATCCTGCATGTCAGTTTGTGGTGAAGGTGGATATGTCGGAGGTTGGTGTAGGAGCAGTCCTGTTGCAGACAAAGCGTAAAGCTCTTTCTCAGACGGAAAGGTGAATCCGTGTGCTTTTTTTCGCACAGCTTAACACCAGCTGAACATCACTACAACATCGGTAACAGAGAACTGCTGGCTTTCCAGCTGGCTTTGTGCGAGTGGCGTCATTGGTTAGAGGGTTCGGTGGTACCTTTCGTGGTCTGGACTGATCATAAGAACCTAGAGTACATTCGTAGTGCCAAATGTCTTAACTCTAAACAGGCTAGGTGGGCACTATTTTTAACCTGTTTTAACTTCATCCTTTCTTATCACCTGGGCTCTAAGAACATCAAGTCCGATTCATTGTCTCGATGTTTTGAGATCGAGACCTCTACCATCCCAACGGATACCATTCTACCTGCCACTCGGGAGCTGGGCATGTTATCCTGAGATGTGGAGGCTAAAGACCGTGCTGCGCTACGAAACACCGCATCTCCTGCTACGTGTCCAGCGAGTCGGTTGTTTGTTCCACAATCAGTTCGGACGTACGTCCTACAGTGTGGCCACTCATCCAATGTCGCTTGTCATCCAGGGGTGGCTCATACCCAGACGCTCATTAGACAGCGATTCTGGAAGCCATAGCTAGTTCAGGATGTATGCCAGTTCATAGATGCTTGCCCCATTCGTGTGACCTCCAGTAACCCCCCGGCCGGGCTCCTCCAATCGCTGTCAGTCCCTTCAAGACCCTGGTCTCACACAGCCATAGATTTTGTAACTGGTCTCCCTCCTTCTCATGGCAACACAGTCGTTTTGACGTTTGTGGACCGGTTCTCGAAGGCAGCTCATTTAATTCCCCTCCCCAAATTACCCACAGCCAGGGAGACACTGCATTCATGGCCTCGCGATCTATGTGGTTTCTGACAGAAGCCACCAATTTGTGTCACGTTTTTTAGCAGATTTCTGCCGACAGCTGGGGTCTACTGTGAGTTTATCCTCTGGGCTCCACCCTCAGACAAATGGGCAAGTGGAGCAGGCAAATCAGGTACTTGAGAAAACCCTGCGCTTTGTGGCCTCCCGTAATCCGTCTTCTTGGAGTGATCATTTAGTCTGGGTCAAGTATTCCCACAACCCTTGCAGTCGTCGTCTACGGGGTTATCGCACTTCCAGTGTAGCCTTGGTTACCAGCCCCCTCTGTACCCCACCCAAGAGCCAGACGTTCAGGTCCCGTCCGTTCACGCCTTTATTCAGAGGTGCCGGCGCACCTGGAAAGCCGCCAGAGAAGCCTTCATACAGCCTGGCGCTCATGTTAAGAGGTCGGCGGACCAGCACCGGTCTAAGCCCCCAGCTTAGGGTCCCAAGTTTATCGGGCCGTTTCCGATCACCAAGGTCATTATTCCAGTGATGGTCCGTCTCAAATTACCTCCTTCAAATGCATCCACCCCGTTTTTCATGTTTCCAAGATCAAACCAGTTTCACGCTCCAATTTGTATCCCACCACACCCGTCCCACCTCCGAGTCTAGTTGAGGACTCTCCTGCATATACGGTCAAAAGGTTGATCGACGTCAGGCGGAGGGCACAGGATTCCAGTTCCTGGTGGGGGGGTACTATCATGGTTCCGGTGAGTTTGTCAGTCTGTTCTGTTTGTTTTGTTATTTCTCTCCCTCAGGCGCTGTCGGCATGCGTGATCAGCGTGTTAGCAGCACCTGTTTCTCCACTGATTCACTGCCCATTTCATCCCTTCGTTGTGTCATGTTCTTTGCTAGACTGTTTGGTGTTGAAGTAACTCACCTCGCTCTCTCTGCCTAGTTGGTCCTGTCTCGTGTATTTGTTTTGGTTGCTTGTCTCTGCCCATGTGTCGGGAGTGTGGTTGCCTTCCAGTTTGCTGTGCGCTTGTTCTCTGCACCCACGACTCTTCAACGGAGGATTCCTCATGGATCTGCTCCTGACTACCACGACGCATACACTCGCCTACAAACACACTCTTCAAAAAGGATTCCTCGTGGATCTGCTCACAGCGCGGCCACGGCGCACACACATCAACGAACACACCCATCACCTTCTTTCTGCAGTCGATGCCGGATTCTCCACTCTTCACCAGCCCAGTTGAAGTTATAATTTATTGTAAATAAATTATTTGAATGGTTCCTCTGCTCTTGGGTCTCTTTGTCTCCTTGTGACAATATATACACACACACACACACACACACAAACACACACATACATACATACACACAGTATATATATTTCAACATGTTTTCAAGATTTTTGTCTCGAACATTGTGTCCACTAAATGCATAGTAAACATAAGGAATTATATTATTTTTCATGCGTGAACAAAAAACTATGATTTCGCTTTGTGATAATACAAATATCCAAGGGCATAGATTTGGCTTGAACTTTGGGGGGTTGCAACGTGAAACATTAACACTGATCATGGTATAAATATTGAGGGATTTGTACTTGCTTGTTTTGATTTTTGGGGGAAGGTATCTCCCCATTCCCCCCTGGAATCTATGCCCCTGCATATATCAAAGCCTGTTTGAAATTATCCCCAAATAATCAAGAGCTTACGGAATGACAGAATAATCACACCACTATTATGCCACCACAGATACAGTTGTGGCAAATTATCTAACGACACAAAGTAAAACAGAAGAATATATCAAAAATAATTAATGGCTGTTGGTTCATTTATTTACTTGGAGTGGTAAATATATATTTAATGGTAATTATGAATGAAAGACATTACAAACGACATCTCTTTTAAAGAGAAAATAAGGCTTGAACTTCATAGTTTTACACTTGTGCTCGTCATATAACGACTTGAGAGACTTCAGAAGATATGAGGACATTTCCGGTAAGGGAATATAGTGAGCAACGATGCTCCCTGGTTTTTACGGTGCATGGTGGGATTTTTTAGGAGTGAATGTTTCAGTGCACTGGAAGTTTTTTGTGATTGAGACAGCCCTAAAAATGTCCAACACACTGATCAGTGCCCTGACCACTGAACTAGGGAGCTGATTGAGATGCACCCTAAGGGATAACATGGATTATATTATAATGCCCTCATGTCATTTCGGGAGGAAAGAGAAAAAAATCTCACTTTAAGTGTGTTATACTTCAGGGAAAACTTAAGGTGTTTTATGCAACCGGCACGGGCCTATTGACACGGACAGTATTGTGAATTCCAAAGTTCAGAAGCACAACCATTTTCAACCGTTCTAATAATAAGAAAATTTACTTTGAGTACCAAATTAGCACATTAAAATGGATTAGATGACAGTAAGTTTTTAGTACACTGGAGTAACTGCTACTGAAAATGGGACTTTGCCATTAAGGGTAATGATTTTAAAATTAATCAGCACTTAAAGGTGGAGTGTGTAATTTCAATCCAATACACTTTTTGTCAAATTCCGTGAATATCTCTTCACGGCCCGCTAGCTGTCCGTTCTGTGTGTGCACTGAACAAATATCCGGTGTTTGTACACAGCTCTGGCTCTGTAAATGGGAAAATAAAAAAGTGGATCGGACCGATCCACACAACACTGCTGCAATCACACAGCATTGGCAATGGGCGTGCATAAATTTGGGGGTCGGAGCTTCTGAAGGAGCACTGAAGGGAGGGGTGTGTTTGTTTGTTTGTTGAGTTCAAATATCCACAGTCTTTCTCAGGAATCGCTTACTCCACCTTTAACATGAAAACCAGTTGAACTGTAACACCGGCCATGTTATCGGACAAGCCGATTCCACTGCAACGCTTTCTGTCCGGTGTGTTTATGTTATAGTGGTCTTGTTTATTACGACATTAAACATTTATCATCTTTTATTCAGAATGGCCCATTTGTTCATAGGGAATCAGAGAGTGCGACAGAGTGTGATGAGTCTGAGGGGTGTTGGCAAAGGTTGTTTGAAAACATACTTCATTTTTGTAATTCCTTTTGGTGCCACTAGAAGCGCAGAAATGATACACTCCACCTTTAAAACACTTATTTCAAACGTTAATGATAATATGTGACATTACTAATGTTTTTGGCAGTATTTTTTGATCAAGTCAATGCATCCTTGGTAAAAATAAATAAATAATAAAAAAAGGAAGAAAATGGCAAAAATGTCTTAATGTTCTAAAAAACAGGAGGTGTGTAAACTATATTTAATTTTCATAAAAGTAACTGTTAAAGTAATTGCTTGAGTAGTTTTTCAGCGAATTACATATTTACTCTTACCTGTAATATTATTGCCCAGTACTTCAAATTATATTCAAGTTCTTCAATAGCAATACTTTTACTCAAGTAGATTTTCACCACTGATTATTATACTGGACATTCTCATTTAATTATACAATAATAACCATGTATTACAAACTCTCGTGCCCGTTTTGGTGGAAAAATCGCGCACAAACCATATTTCAATAGATTGTGCACCTCCGACAAATCTAGATGTTTGCAATTCAAAGTCATGATCACTTGGAAAATCATGTTGTATATTTATGTCATTATTGGTTTAACAAGGTTATTTGTCAGCTCCTCTGGTTTAATAAGTACAGTCATCAAATCTGTTCAACTGTCTGAATGTAAAGAATGAAGAATGAACACCAACCTGTTTGTTCGTCAGTGTGTTCGGTTTTAATTCTGCATGCTTCTGGATAAGCCATATCTTCACTCTCCTCTTTAATAAACATCTTTACAACAGTGTCACACAGATTTCACTTGTTTCCTGGAGTTTTACAATTCTCCCGCCGAAAATAAACACTGGAAATAAAACTTGTGAAATCACTGAAGAAATAAAACAGATGAATGTCACATTTATTCTCATTCAGCGCGGAGAACCTTCTTCTTCATCATCATCTTCTTTCTTGTTTAATGGCGAATCACAAATATATAAGCGCATTATCGCCATCTACTGAAAGTCTGTCGCACATACGGACATCACAATACACAGTCAGTTACAGTAATTTGCGGCAGAGATATTTAGCAGAGATGGGTTTTTAACGCAATATAAGGGTACATTTATTTATATTTATTATACCAGTTTGTCAGATTTTACTGCTGATTCAAAATTTGCCATTTGATCGTATTCTTGACCAACCGTTTTTGAGATTTTGGTCTTTTCCCATTCAAGTAGATTGGAGCTGCAATGTCATGACTGGAAATACACTATATAGCCAAAAGTTTGTGGACACCCCCTTCTAATTAACGAATTTGGTTACTCCATTAAATCCAGTAAAGAAAAAAATTTAATGTTTCTTTATGTAATGGCTTGGGCTTTGTGTGCTTCCAAATTTGTGGGAACTGTTTGGGGATAGCCCTTTTCTGTTCCAGCATGACAATGCCCCTGTGAACAAAGTGAGGTCCATAAAGAAATGGTTTACTGTGTCTGGCGTGGAAGAAACTGACTGGCCTGCACAAAGCCCAGACCTGAACCCCACTGATCACTTTTGGGGTGAACTGGAACAGCAACTGTAAGTCAGGCCCCATCGACCAAGATCAGTTCCTGACCTCACTGATAGCCTTGTGTCTGAATGGGAACAAATCCCTGCACCCATGTTACTACATGGAAGCTGTTATTACAGCAAAGGGGGAAACTGATGCCTAAGGTTTTGAAATCAAATGTTCATCAAGCACATATGGTGTCCACAAACTTTTGGCCATATAGTGTACAGTGCTTCCAGAAAGTATTCACAGCGCTTCACTTTTTCCACATTTTGTTATGTTACAGCCTTATTCCAAAATTGATTAAATTCATTATTTTCCTCAAAATTCTACAAACAATACCCCATAATGACAATCTGAAAGAAGTTTGTTTGAAATCTTTGCAAATGTATAAAAAAAATAAAATAAAAAAAAGAATCACATGTACATAAGTATTCACAGCCTTTGCTCAATACTTTGTTGAACCACCTTTGGCACCAATTACAGCCTCAAGTCTTTTTGAGTATGATGCTACAAGCTTGGCACACCTATTTTTGGGCAGTTTCTCCCATTCTTCTTTGCAGGACCTCTCAAACTCCATCAGGTTGGATGGGGAGTGTCAGTGCACAGCCATTTTCAGATCTCTCCAGAGATGTTCAGTTGGGTTCAAGTCTGGGCTCTGGCTGGGCCACTCAAGGACATTCACAGAGTTGTCCCGTAGCCACTCCTTTGTTATCTTGGCTGTGTGCTTAGGGTCGTTGTCCTGTTGGACGATGAACCTTCGCCCCAGTCTGAGGTCCAGAGCGCTCTGGAGCAGGTTTTCATCAAGGATGTCTCTGTACATTGCTGCATTCATCTTTCCCTTGATCCTGACTAGTCTCCCAGTTCCTGCCGCTGAAAAACATCCCCAGAGCATGATGCTGCCACCACCATGCTTCACTGTAGGGATGGTATTGGCCAGGTGATGAGCGGTGCCTGGTTTCCTCCAGACATGACGCTTGCCATTCAGGCCAAAGAGTTCAATCTTTGTTTCTCATGGTCTGAGAGTCCTTCAGGTGCCTTTTGGCAAACTCCAGGCGGGCTGTCATGTGCCTTTTACTAAGGAGTGGCTTCCGTCTGGCCACTCTACCATACAGGCCTGATTGGTGGAGTGCTGCTGAGATGGTTGTTCTTCTGGAAGTTTCTCCTCTCTCCACAGAGAAATGCTGGAGCTCTGTCAGAGTGACCATCGGGTTCTTGGTCACCTCCCTGACTAAGGACCTTCTCCCCTGATCGCTCAGTTTGGCCAGGCGGCCAGCTCTAGGAAGAGTCCTGGTGGTTCCAAACTTCTTCCATTTACGGATGATGGAGACCTGTGCTCATTGGGACCTTCAGTGCTGCAGAAATTTTTCTGTACCCTTCTCCAGATTTGTGCCTAAATACAATCCTGTCTCGGAGGTCTACAGACAATTCCTTGGACTTCATGGCTTGGTTTGTGCTCTGACATGCACTGTTAACTGTGGGACCTTATATAGACAGGTGTGTGCCTTTCCAAATCATGTCCAATCAACTGAATTGACCACAGGTGGACTCCAATCAAGTTGTAGAAACTTCAAGGATGATCAGTGTAAACAGGATGCACCTGAGCTCAATTCTGAGTGTCATGGCAAAGGCTGTGAATACTTATGTACATGTGATTTTTTTTATTTTTTAATAAATTTGCAAAGATTTCAAACAAACTTCTTTCACGTTGTCATTATGGGGTATTGTTTGTAGAATTTTGAGGAAAATAATGAATTTAATCCATTTTGGAATAAGGCTGTAACATAACAAAATGTGGAAAAAGTGAAGCGCTGTGAATACTTTCTGGATGCACTGTAGTTTCCCGAGAGTGTCCCAAAGATGGCCGACAGTGGAATGACATGCTTGAAAGACTTTGTTTGTGGTTAATTGCTGATAAATTGATTTTTGAATTGAGCCACATAGTGCATCTTGAACATTTTAAACACTTATAGTCTATTTCTGCTTCATTTTGCTTTAGTATGTTAGTCAATAAATCCAATGAGTTGTACTTTTTTATTGTACACTTAAAAGGTTATTAAAACTTAATGATTTAAAATGTAATTTCAAAATACTCTTAAGTTAAAATTAATACAAAATGCTCTTTTTAAAAGAAATAAAAAGAAAAAAAAAACCTGAAACATTCTATGAAAGTGTATTCCCTTTTAGTAGCCTTAACTTAAAGGGATCCTTCATCCAAAAATAAAAATGATCTCATCATTCACGCACCCTCATGCCGTCCCAAATGTGTATGACCTTCTTTCATCTGCAGAACACAAATGAAGATTTTAAGAAGAATATATAAGCTTAATATTGTTAATTCAAGTTAATGGTGACCAGATCTCAATGCCCAAAAAGGATATAAAAGCAGCAACAAAGTTTTCAAACTCCAGTGGTTCAATCCATGTCTTCTGAAGTGATATGATAGATGTGGGTGAGAAAAAGATCTTTCATTTTTAAACCGAAACAAATGGCAATATAAAACGAAATAAATTAATAAATAAAATAAAAAAACACTTTCCCTTGAAAAAACATTATTAGTGCTATCACTGTTTTCAACTATGTGCAACCTGAACACAAAGAAAAAAAATTCTATTTTGGTTCATTTAAAAATTAACAGTTGCCTTGAAAAGCACTTTTATTTGACTCTCTCATTGTGTAGTAAATCAGATAGCTCTAAAGACAATTCTGTTAAATGGTTTGCAAGCATGTGTAAAGGCTAAAATGAAAATAATATACAATATACAGGGAAAATCTGCTGGGCATGAATAATGTACATGTGAACATGGTTTATGATTGATGTACACCGATCAGCCACAACATTAATACCACCTGCCTAATATTGTGTAGGTCCCCCTCATGCCGCAAAAACAGCAACAACCCGAATCTCAGAATAGCATTCTGAGATGATATTCTTCTCGCTACAATTGTACAGAGCGGTTATCTGAGTTACTGTTGAATTTGTCAGTACGAACCAGTCTGGCCATTCTCTGTTGATCTGTCTCATCAACAAGGCATTTCCATCCACAGAACTGCCGCTCACTGGATGTTTTTATTTTGTTTTTGGCACCATTCTGAGTAAATTCTAGAGACTAGATTATTGATTATTCTGCTGTGCAAAGGCAAAACACAGCAACTTCACATTTTGACCAAAATCAAGTTTCCTAAGGCTAGTTCACACTGCTCCAACAAATGCATTCGTTGGCGTCTGTTTTCACAGATTCAACATGTTCAGTCGGTGTTTGTTGGGTCACTGAATGTTTGAGCAGTCTGGTACAATTTTCCAACGCACTCTAATGTAATCTGACTTCATTGTGAACCATGACATGACAATGACTTAAGCGTCCCTGCCAACTCATAGAAAATGAACATGCACGTCCGCCCCTGCGTTGATAGAGCAGGAGAAATGCGGTCAGTTACGATGAATTACATTTTTGTAACAAACTTGTTAAAGCATTCAATTACTTTCTAATTAAAGAAAACTAAATTATATGTTAATGTTGGTTAGATTGTTTCAGCAGTTTGTGCGGATGACAACCCTGAGGGAATATAGGCTAACAAATAGGCTTTATCAAGATGTGGACGGAGATAGATTTATGTTGAGATAGATTTATGTTGAAGTGCTCTTCTCACTCGCATGAAAAACACAGATTATATCTCAAACAGTGTCAAATCACCCAGAAAATGTAAACACTAACCTCAATGCAGATCTGCAATAATTAAAAATATAAATTTAACCCACATTTTATGGACATAATCTTATGTGTAATACATATATATATATATATATATATATAATATATATATATATATATATATATATATATATATATATATATAAATATAATGTTACTGCATATTTACTGACAGGCCCATGCTGTCAGTAGGTGGCGATAATGCGCTTATTAGTTTGTGATTCGGCATTAAAGAAGAAGAATATTCCCCGCGCTGAATGAGAATAAATGTGTGACTTTCATCTGTTTTATTTCTTCAGTGATTTCACAAGTTTTATTTCCAGTGTTTATTTTCGGCGGGAGAATTGTAAAACTCCAGGAAACAAGTGAAATCTGTGTGACACTGTTGTAAAGATGTTTATTAAAGAGGAGAGTGAAGATATGGCTTATCCAGAAGCATGCAGAATTAAAACCGAACACACTGACGAACAAACAGGTTGGTGTTCATTCTTCATTCTTTACATTCAGACAGTTGAACAGATTTGATGACTGTATTTATTAAACCAGAGCAGCTGAGAAAAACACATAAAAACAGGCAAATGTGCGACTTGCATGCATTGACAATGAACAATGCGCGGCCGGTGTTCTGGGATACTGTGTCTCTGTGGGCGTTTTCAGACCTGTAGACTTTGCTTTGTTCCGAAACGGGGACTAAACTGTTACAATGTCGCATTTTCTTCTTGGTTCGGTTCGCTTTCACAAGGCAACATTTCAAAACGGACCAAAACTATGTCAATAAAAGTCACCTGTGAGCAAGCTGTCCCCTTATTGGTCACTATGTTTGTTCGCTGTTCCAGGATTAAGCTCATCCATTGATATACCGGTTAAAATTATTTGCCTGTCAAAATGTGTCAATCATTAAAAATTCTAGGGAATTTGAGCGTCGCCAGTTAGAGGTTGTGCTCCAAATACAAATTATCCATCACTCGGATGGATATGAGTTGAAAAGTTTCCATCATGGTTATTTTTATCCGTCATTAGTTGCTTTTGCATTATTTCTCCATTGAAACGTGCCTGTTCTCACAGATCTCTCACTCACACGTACACACATACAAACAGCAGAGTAAAGCTGTATAAGTCAAAAACACTACCCGTGTTCTGCCACTATCCAAAAGATCGTACTAAAATTACTTAAGGAATTATAAAACAGCTCCTATTTTAAACGTGCAATTATAAATAATATAGTCGCCAAAAGGCTATATCAACATTTTGATGATGAATTCCAGAGAAGTGCTGATCTACAGATGTCTTCTACAAAGATCCCTCAGTTATGTTCATGGTTTTTATAGAGATATTGTTTGGTCCGTTGGGTCTGTTTGCATTCTCACCTCAAGTAAACCGCTCCGGAGTTCGTATACAATCGGACCGAGACCACCTGTTTGGTGCGGATCCGAGTACGATTGTATATGCCTAAACGAACCGAACCAAGGGAGAAAACGTGCCAGGTTCTGAAACAAACGCTCCAAATTAGCCAGGTGTGAAAACGCCCTAAAATTGATTTGCACTGGGTGGAGTATACATGAATATTCATGAGTTTCCTGTTCCGTGTTAAAGCGACACTGAAAATATTAGTGCCTGCTTCCACGATCACAAAACCTGTTTTCAGAAAGAAAATAACGTTTCAGCGTTGTTTATATTATTAATGTTAATGTGTGCACAACAATTTATAGATTTTGTAGTATGGTATGTTTGATTCAATGATTACAGCCATTGCTTTTCTAAGGGAAACGTTATTTTCTTTCTGAAAACAGGTTTTGTGATCGTGGAAGCAGGCACTAATATTTTCAGTGTCGCTTTAACACGGAACAGGAAACTCATGAATATTCATGTATACTCCACCCAGTGCAACTCAAAATCTTAAAAACCAAATATTTCAGAACACGGGTTCTTTTTCTAAAAAAATTTTGGCCACTACAATCTATAACTACGTTTCCATCCAAGGATTTTTTGTGAAAAAAGTTTTAGCGCATCGAAATAAAGCTGATGGAAACACAAATTATTGATAAAAAAGTGTCAACATAATATTTTTCCTTTTAAATTTAGATCATAAATCCGATGTCGACACGTCAAACAGCATAATGGAGAGGAACACTCGAGTTTTCCTCAATTTCTTTAAAAGAAACATTACATTTATTCTTGATGGAAGTTTTTCCAGATTCGTTATGGACTGCACGTTCCCGAGCTGTTGTTATGGATCAACTGGGGATCATGTTAACATCAATGAAACAAAGCGGGTTAATAATGATACCAACATTTTGTTTATAATGTGCAAAATGTCTTTTCTTTGCTCATTGACAATTCACATTGAACGAATCTGCTGAAAAGGCAAGTAAAATGATTCACATGCACACGCACATCCCCAGTTAACATGATCCCCAGTTGATCCATAACACCGGTAAATTTACGGCGTGTTTTACCAAAACACCCAGTAAAAAAAAAAAGCCCTGTCCAGCCTTTAAGCCTTATTTATGGTTGTTTAAGTTCTCAGAGTGTCTGAAGTGGATGTCGGCCAACGAGAAGACGCACTTCTTTTTTATTGTATTGCAATAACAGATACAAATTTTCAGAACAGAAAACACAAAAATAGAAATAAAGGGGGCCTGGTAGCTCAGCAAGTAAAGACGCTGACTACCACACCTGGAGTCACAAGTTTGAATCCAGGGTGTGCTGAGTGACTCCAGTCAGGTTTCCTAAGCAACCAGTTGGCCCGGTTGTTAGGGAGGGTAGAGTCACATTGGATTAACCTCCTTGTGGTCACTATAATGTGGTTCTCGCTCTCGGTGGGGCACATGGTGAGTTGTGCGTGGTTGCTGCAGAGAATAGCGTGAAGCCTCCACACGTGCTAGGTCTCCGCGGTAACGCGCTCAACAAACCACGTGATAAGATGCGCGGATTGGCTGTCTCAGACACGGAGGCAACTGAGATTTGTCCTCTGCCACCCGGATTGAGGCGAGTCACTACGCCACCACGAGGACTTAGAGCGCATTGGGAATTTGGCATTCCAAATTGGGGTGAAAATCAAAAAAAGGTAAAAAAAGATAAATAAATTCAGCACCAAGAGGATTAAACAAAAGTGCCAACATATTTTGGCTAATATACAGATAAAAATATACATGAGAGAAAAGGAATACGAAGGGAGTAATTAACTTAAGTGAAGAAAAATAAATCATAACAAGTGTACGGATATAGATAAAGTCATAAAAAACAGAGCTATATGGGGTCATATTATATTAAAGTTAAATAAAGACACTGAAATTCGTTCACACATTCCAAGTTTTGATGATGTTGTTTTTTTTTCTTTTTTTTTTTTTTTCGGATGAGGTGGACAGTGTTTTCCAACATCTTATTGAAACAATGATATGCTATCAAGTGTTTATTTACTCATGTAAAAGAAAAAAAGGAGCGTGTCTTTTTTAGTTATTTTTTAGAAAAATTAGAAAATAATGCAAGCACAAAATTTTGTGATTTGAGCAAAGTGAAGAGGAGTGCTGAGGTTTTTATTTGTTGTTCGGACACCGCAGCCCCGCATTTCACAACATATTTTCTGCAGGGACAAATAAAGTTACAGATTGTCCATATTTTTAATTTAGTAGTGTAATATAAGATTACAGGCTCACTAATGCCACCAGTGCTGTTGTATTTTTTGAAGTATTCCAGTCAATTTCTTCTAATAATCCCAGATGCAGACGAGCTACTTCTCCAATTCTATGTCATCTTCTGATACAGATTTATTTTGTGCTAAACCAAAACTTATGTGACAAAGTGTTTTTTTTTCTTTATTTTTTTAAGAATGACATCATGACGCACACCATTTTATAAGTAAAAGGCCATTTGAAAGGAAACGAGCAGGAGGCATCAATTTGCAGCAACATTTCTTTTACACATTTTCACTTTGTCGATAACAGAACAGTGCAAAAAGTGGATGGAAACTTAGTTACTGTACTGTGAAGCGACGACATGGGTGTTTCTAATCACAGCATTACAAACTCCATTTTGGGGTTTTCCTCCAGTTTTCTGACAAAATAAATGTACAATGGTTTATAAATCTACTAATATTGTATAATAAAATGTGAATATAAGGGTCATTCTACAGAAATGTTCACATTTCTGTCCCCAGCCTTCACAGAAAGTATACACTTTAAATACACTGTTTAGGCATAATTTATTCACATACTTATAAGATGTTCTTTGAACAATTATACCTATTTCTGCCATGAATTAGGCAATATTTGTTTTTATAATACTAAATTCCAAGTACCATAAAAGTGCTTGTCCCCAAGGTCATGTATCGAGGTTCATGGCTCAATTTTGCGTTTAAAAACTAATTTCTCCCCCATTTTAAATGTAATAATGTATACCTCAATATCCCATTTATTGCATGGATGACATAACTAAATGAAATTCCAAATTAATATTGTATATAATTTGATGGAAATAGTTCTCCCCTGGAGGCATGTCACTGGTGTTACCACTTAACAAAAAGCCTTATCTGGAAAAAAAAAAAAAAAAAGTTGGGGGAGGGATTTTTTTCCCCTTTTTCACCCAATTTGGAATGCCTAATTCCCAGTGCGCTTTTTTAAGTCCTTGCGGTGGTGTAGTGATTCACCTCAATCCGGGTGGTGGAGGATGAATCCCATTTACCTCCGCGTCTGAGATCATCAACCCGCGCATCTCATCACGTGGCTTGTTGAGCGCATTGCCACGGAGACAGCATGTGTGGAGGCTTCATGCCATCCACCGCGGCATCCACACTCAACTCACCACGCTCCCCACCGAGAACGAACCACATTATAGCGACCACGAGGAGGTTACCCCATGTGACTCTACCCTCCCTAACAACCGGGCCAATTTGGTTGCTTAGGAGACCTGGCTGGAGTCACTCAGCACGCCATGGATCCGAACTAGCGAACTAGCAAACTCTTTTACCACTGAGCTACCCAGGCCCCCCAAATATCCAGGTTTGACATAATTTACTACATTGCTGAAGTTCAGTCAATTAAGGCACAAGTTTTCTCTCCCTTTTCAATTATTATACATTTCTTCATTTGTCTCATGATTTCATTTGAGGCTTTTAGATGATGTCACTGGTATGACCATTTTATTGTAACTGAATTGTTCAAAAAAATAATACAGATAGATTAAATTACATGATTTATTGGGTACAGCATGATTAGCAACATGCGGTTTGAGGTACTCCAGCTGCCATTTTGTAAAATGCTTAATTCCAGAGCCCCTGACACTGATCAAGTGATCAGTTTAGATTGAGCAGGGGTTCTGGATGTTCATCATGGGGCATGTAAGGTGGTGGATAAGTTGGAAAGGTGCCATGTTTTTTTGTTCTTTATTAATAGCTGAGGACAGTCCTAAGTTACCCCCTCTTAGTCCAACAACATACTAGTAGCAGACAATGGCATAAGAGCTTTAGGAAGTTTTTTTTTTGTTTGTTGAGTTTTTGTTGAGATTTTAGTGGTTTCCTAAAGCAGTTTTTTTTATTTTTTTTATTTTAAACACTCAAAGCCAGTTGTTAAAGATCTTTTTTTTTTTTCACTGAAAGATCAGTGCTATCTATGCCCCGGAGCTCTTGCTGTGTACGCAGCTCTGTTGTTTTGTCGCGCTGCTAACCTAAAGTGTAAAAACAGTGACATGGGGCAACCATTGTCATGATGTCTTGCAGTCCGGATGTAACAAATCCAGGGTCTGGACCCAGACCGCGGTCCGCTAATTGGTGACCGCTGGCATAGAGTATTGTGATGTTTACTGCAACTTCAGTATCTGCATTCTTACCTAGGAAAACAGCTCGTCCACTCAGTGATTCATCTTTCTATCGCCGCTTTCCTCTTTCCCACATCTCCCCCACGAATATGGAATACAGTGTTTATTTGCAATTTACTCGTGAAATATCCACCTTTTCCTGGGGGTCTTACTGGGGAAAGGAATGTGGGTGGGACTTCCATCGGAAGTCATTCTATAGCATTCCCTAGCACTGGCTGCAGCCATTTTAGACTGTTTACAGCTGGTAATAAGACACGTTTTGGATGATTCGATCGCAAATGGCCAGTGCTAAATATAGTTGTAAATGGGGTGTAAATGTTTTGGATGGAAAAAAACATATACAGAGGTAGTCAAAAACCACATTTCATTTGGGGTTTAAAATGGCATCCTGATGCATCCCAGCGAAGCATGACCACTCACCAGTCAATCACCCACCAAACAAAAGTTTAAACTTACGTGCGGATTTAAAAGGAAATAACCGTCCGATCGGAAAACTTGAAAAAGCAATTACATACCCAAGTATGAGAACTTTACAGCTCTTCCTCAGTGTGTCTGTTTGATTTTAACAGGCAGGGTGACAGTATGACAAGCACACACATCTAAAGCTGAACTAACACATGTACTCCACTAAAACAACCAATAATTTTGCTCGAAATGTTGCATTTATGCTTATATTAAATTTCAACTGCATCTGGGAGAAACAGCGCGGCCTTTTTGAGTATGATGCTACAAGCTTGGCACACCTATTTTTGGGCAGTTTCTCCCATTCTTCTTTGCAGGACCTCTCAAGCTCCATCAGGTTGGATGGGGAGCGTCGGTGCACAGCCATTTTCGGATCTCTCCAGAGATGTTCAGTCGGGTTCAAGTCTGGGCTCTGGCTGGGTCACTCAAGGACATACACAGAGTTGTCCCGTAGCCACTCCTTTGTTATCTTGGCTGTGTGCTTAGGGTCATTGTCCTGTTGGAAGATGAACCTTTGCCCCAGTCTGAGGTCCAGAGCGCTCTGGAGCAGGTTTTCATCAAGGATGTTACTGTACATTGCTGCATTCATCTTTCCCTCAATCCTGACTAGTCTCCCGGTTCCTGCCGCTGAAAAACATCCCCACAGCATGATGCTGCCATCACCATGCTTCACTGTAGGGATGGTATTGGCCAGGTGATGAGCGGTGCCTGGTTTCCTCCAGACATGACGCTTGCCATTCAGGCCAAAGAGTTCAATATTTATTTCTCATGGTCTGAGAGTCCTTCAGGTGCCTTTTGGCAAACTCCAGGCGGGCTGTCATGTGCCTTTTACTGAGGAGTGGCTTCCATCTGGCCACTCTACCATACAGGCCTGATTGGTGGAGTGCTGCAGAGATGGTTGTTCTTCTGGAAGGTTCTCCTCTCTCCACAGAGAAATGCTGGAGCTCTGTCAGAGTGACCATCGGGTTCTTGGTCACCTCCCTGACTAAGGCCCTTCTCCCCCGATCGCTCAGTTTGGCCAGGCGGCCAGCTCTAGGAAGAGTCCTGGTGGTTCCAAACTTCTTCCATTTACGGATGATGGAGGCCACTGTGCTCATTGGCACCTTCAATGCTGCAGAAATTTTTCTGTACCCTTCCCCAGATCTGTGCCTCGATACAATCCTGTCTCAGAGGTCTACAGACAATTCCTTGGACTTCATGGCTTGGTTTGTGCTCTGACATGCACTGTTAACTGTGGGACCTTATATAGACAGGTGTGTGCCTTTCCAAATCATGTCCAATCAACTGAATTTACCACAGGTGGACTCCAATTAAGTTGTAGAAACACCTCAAGGATGATCAGTGGAAACAGGATGCACCTGAGCTCAATTTTGAGTGTCATGGCAAAGGCTGTGAATACTTATGTACATGTGATTTTTTTTCGTTTTTTATTTTTAATAAATTTGCAAAGATTTCAAACAAACTTCATTCACGTTTTCATTATGGGGTATTTTTTGTAGAATTTTGAGGAAAATAATGAATTTAATCCATTTTGGAATAAGGCTGTGACATAACAAAATGTGGAAAAAGTGAAGCGCTGTGAATAATTTCCGGATGCACTGTATTACAGTAGATTGGATTTTCACATAAATAAAAATCAGGGATGCAAACTCATGAGAGGTGGAAAGGGTGAGAAATCTTTGGTCCACGAGCATGTTTCCCTGGGATTTTTTAAATAAAAAAAATAAGCGTAAAGAACCACTTTCAAGCCATTTTAATAATCCAAATGCAGTTAACTGCACAGTTCTTTAGATTAGCTGAAAAAAATTCAAAGCACCTTGGTGAAAGCACTTGCTCCTCATTCAAACAAAAAAATCAAAAATGAAAACAAATACTGATAAGAAAAAGAAACGTTCATATTTGTGATGGAGTTGTCACAATACCAAAATTTCATTACTCAGTACCAAATTCAGTATAATTTCACTTTTCTCTATCAATTTCACACTACAGCAAAAATAGGCCATAACAGCTCCCGATCCATTCCAGTGGACAGAGTCGTGCCAACAGGCCTTCCTTAAGGTAAAATCCGCACTGTGTGGGGGGCCGCTTTTACATGCACCTGACTTCTCTCTCCCCTTTATTTTGCAGACTGATGCATCTGACAGGGGGCTGGGCACGGTGCTCTCGCAGGGGGGGGGGGGGGGGGAGGAACGGCCAGTGCTGTTTATTAGTCGCAAGCTCTCCTTCAGGCACAGCTTTAGTCTATTTAAAAAATTAAATATCAATGTAAATGAACTGAAACAGTTGCATGTTTCCTTCAAGAGTTTCTTAATTAAGAAATATTGCTTCTAGTAGGGCCCTATGAAATCTTTAATTTTGTTTTTCTATATGTCATTATTTTGCTGAATTCCATGTTTTAAAGTTTAATTAAATTTAATCTCCCAGCAAACACAGAACGTTCCCCTAACATTTGCATTTGGTTCCGTTTGGCTATTCTTTTGGGAACCAATTCCTACCATGAACATTGCAGGTAGGTACATAATAGTTATGTTTAGGTTTTATTTTTATAACTATTAACTAATATTCTATTCACATTTTCATAATTTTTTTATATCATATTTGATCATTTTTCAGAAACGTTTCAGAGAGATTGATACAACAATGATTGAAATTAGAGCAGTACAGCGTTTAATTAAATGTAGAAGTAAAGATCACAGTTTATGGATTTGAACGCATTACAATAAAGAGATTTAAAAAACAAACATAATATACATGCCCTTCTATCTATCTTACTAATACATTTCTGATTTTAAAAACCCTCAACTGTGTTGAAGTCATGAAGTCAGTGTGCTTGGTATTTGCTCGCAATCTATTTTAGCAGGTGCAGTCTTCAGTATTGAGGCTACGTGAAGTCATTGTCATTCCTTTCCACACAAACATGCCTCCTTTCCATGTAAATTAGGCTCATTGTAGATTGCGCTTCATTAAATTGAATTTGAATTTATTCACCAAGTACAGTTGAAGTCAGAAATTTACATACACCTCAGCCAAATACATTTAAACTCAATACGTTTTTCACAATTCCTGACATTTAATCGTTGAAAACGTTCCCTGTCTTAGGTCAGTTAGGATCACTACTTTATTTTAAGAATGTGAAATGTCAGAATAATAGTAGAGAGAATTATTTATTTCAGCTTTTATTTCTTTCATCACATTTCCAGTGGGTCAGAAGTTTACATACACATCATTAGTATTTGGTAGCATTGCCTTTAAATTGTTTAACTTGGGTCAAACGTTTTGGGTAGCCCTCCACAAGCTTTTCACAGTAAGTTGCTGGAATTTTGGCCCTTTCATCCAGATAGAACTGGTGTAACTAAGTCAGATTTGTAGGCCTCCTTGCATGCACACGTTTCTTCAGTTCTGCCCACAAAAAATGTCTATCGGATTGAGGTCAGTGCTTTGTGATGACCATTCATATACCTTGATTTTGTTGTCCTTAAACCATTTTGCCACAACTTTGGAGGTATGCTTGGGGTCATTGTCCATTTGGAAGACTTATTTGCGACCAAGCTTTAACTTCCTGGCTGATGTCTTGAGATGTTGCTTCAATATATCCACACAATTTTCTTTCCTCATGATGCCATCTATTTTGTGAAATGCACCAGTCCCTCCTGCAGCAAAGCTCCCCCCACAAAATGATGCTGCCACCCCCATACTTCATGGTTGGGATGGTGTTCTTCAGCTTTCAAGCTTCACCCTTTTTCCTCCAAACATAATGATGGTCATTATAGCCAAACAGTTCAATTTTTGTTTCATCAGACCAGAGGACATTTCTCCAAAAAGTAAGATCTTTGTCCCCATGTGCACTTGTAAACTGTAGTCTGTCTTTTTTATGGCAGTTTTGGAGGAGTGGCTTCTTTCTTGCTGAGCAGCCTTGCAGGTTAAGTCGATATCTGTTATGACATCTGATCACCTAAGATGGCGCCGCAGATGGCTGCGTCGGAATGGAGTTTTCCAGTTCTTTTTCTGTTTTTGTTTGTTTGTCCTATGTTTCGTAATTTATTTCTGATCAGTTGTACCAGAGACGAGCTGCTGAATATTCGGCAGCACACGCCAGACAATCTTTTACTGGTTTTTGATTATTTGGACATTCTGTTGGACATTTTAGTCAGAGGAGCTTTGGTGCTGTACAAGCACACTAAAAGATGCAAACGTGGGAAGCGAGCCGGCGCTCTGGTCGAGCTCTGACAGCGCGGCTTTCAAACCACTCTGCCAAGCATCCATCTAGCAAATCTTTGCTCTCTTCCTAACAAAACGGACAAATTACTTCTCCTTACCCGCAAAAATAAGGACTTTCGCAAATTCTGCTGCATTGTTCTTCACGGAAGCCTGGCTGAGTGAAGCCATTCCGGATAGCACATTACATCTGCCGGGCTTCGAGCTGGTCAGAGCGGATCACACTGCAGAGTTAACGGGGAAAACGAGAGGCAGTGGAACGGGTTTTTACATCAACGAATGTTGGTGTACAGATGTAACAACGCTGAAGATGTGTTGTCCTAATTTAGAGGTGCTCTTCATAAACTGTAAGCCTTTCTACTTGAGTGCGGAAGGAAGACCTGGGCCGGTCTGCATGGAGCTGTGGGGAAATCGGACACAGCCAGGAGCGGTGTCCAGTCATGGAGGTGGGGACACTGGTCCAGATCCCCAACGCTCCACAGGCTGCCCCCGATCGGGCAGGGGCATATCGGATACCGGTAAGAGTAAAAGGGGATACACATCAAGATTTGATGGATACAGGTTGTTCTCAAACCTCGATCCACCAACGCTTGGTGCGAGGCGGGGTATTGGATAAAAATAAACTGGTGAGGGTGAGGTGTGTGCATGGTGACATTCACAAGTATCCGGTGGTTACCATTGAGATATGATTCAGGGGAAAAAGGCATAGAGTCGAGGCTGCGGTTAATCCCCGCCTCACCCATCCACTAATTCTGGGAACCAATTGTCCTGGCTTTAAAAATTTATTGAGGGTAATGTGTTTGGATGGATCCTGCAAAATAGTTGGGCGGGGTGTGACGTGCGATACAATGACTGGTGAGGCGGTGCCTGGGCCTTTCAACGTCAGCTCCATGTTGGGATGACGCAGACAGGGGAATTCCCATTCTCGCAGTCGCGTGATGTGTCCCTTAAACATGCCTTTGACCAAGTGAAAGTAATTGATGGTCAACAGCTCCAGCCTGGTGTTACGCTCACATACCCGTACTTTTCTATTATCAAAGAGCAAGTGACGCAGGACATTGGTGGACTATGCAATGCGATATCCGGAAGCAGTACCTCTAAGCAACATCTCAGCATGTAGTATTGCGGAGGCACTCTTCAAAATTATCTCCCGAGTGGGCATTCCAAAGGAAATCCTCACTGACCAAGGCACAACATTCATGTCACGTACACTTTGCGAACTGTATGAATTATTAGGTATTAAGTCGATTTGCACCAGCATTTATCACTCGCAAACCGATGGATTGGTTGAACGATTTAATAAGACCTTAAAAAATATGATTCGTAAGTTTGTACACGAAGATGCTAAAAACTGGGATAAGTGGCTCGAACCCCTGCTGTTTGCATTACGAGAGGTCCCGCAAGCCTCCACCGGGTTTTCACCGTTTGAGCTACTGTATGGGCGCCGGCTGCGCGGTGTGCTTGACGTCCTACGGGAAGCTTGGGAGGAAGGACCTTCAAATAGCAAAAACCAAATTCAATACGTTCTTGATCTTAGAGCAAAACTCCACACTTTGGGGCAGGTAACACAGGAGAATTTGCTCCAAGCGCAAGAACGGCAACGCCAACTGTATGACAGGGACACTCGACTATGGGAATTTGCACAGGGAGATAAGGTGCTTGTATTGCTGCCCACCTCGAGCTCCAAATTACTCGCCAAGTGGCAAGGACCCTTTGAGGTCACACGACGAGTTGGAGATCTCGATTATGAGGTTAGGCGAACGGATAGGGGAGGGGCACATCAAATCTACCACCTCAACCTCCTCAAACCATGGAGGGAGGCGGTACCTGTAGCCTTGGCGACGGTAGTTCTGGAGAGGGCGGAGCTTGGGCCAGAGGTATTCCCCAAATCGAGTTCATTCAACCCGGTCCCTTGCGGAGACCACCTCTCACTGTCGCAGCTTACAGAGATTGCCAGGTTGCAAGCGGAATTCGCGGATGTGTTTTCACCCCTACCCGGTCGCACGAACCTCATAGAGCACCATATCGAGACCACCCCGGGGGTGGTGGTTTGTAGCCGCTCCTATCGTCTTCCTGAACACAAGAAAAAGATTGTTCAGGAAGAATTAGAGGCAATGTTCGAAATGGGCGTAATAGAAGAGTCGCACAGCGATTGGGCCAGCCCAGTAGTTCTGTGTCGACTACCGGAAATTGAACGTGGTGTCCAAATTTGACGCTTATCCAATGGCGCGAATTGACGAGTTACTCGATCGGTTGGGCGCGGCTCAATTTTACTTGACGCTGGACTTAACAAAGGGTTATTGGCAGATCCCTTTAACTCCAATGTTCTGAGAAAAGACGGCTTTTTCCACACCATTCGGATTACACCAATTTGTGACTCTTCTGTTCGGTTTGTTCAAAGCCCCGGCCACGTTTCAGAGCCTTAAGGACAAGATCCTCAGACCACACACGGCATATGCCGCCGCATGACGACATCATTTCAGTAATGATTGGCAGCGGCATATGCAACATCTGAGGGCTTTCCTGAGAACGCTGAGACAGGCGGGACTCACGGCCAACCCGGAGAAGTGTGCAATTGGGCAGGTGGAAGTTAGGTATCTGGGGTTCCACTTGGGTCACGGGCAGGTGCGTCCATAGGTTGATAAAACTGCAGCGATCGCAGCCTGTCAGGCACCCAAGACCAAAAATGGGTTAAGGCAGTTTTTGGGGCTGGCTGGCTACTACTGAATGTTTGTGCCTAGTTATTCTGATGTCACCAGTTGTTCCATTAAAAATCAAAGATGGCACTAGCATGAATAAGGTGTATGGTGTAAATCTAAGTGTACATCTAAATCTGTTTTGCTTAGATAAAAGGGCTCTGAATCAATCATATGATCTACTGCAATAGAATTGTGGAAGTCAAGCATGCAGTAGGGCGCTGCTAGGATTACGCGATCTGACACGGTAGAAATCAGTGATTCTCAGGGCTCTGGTAGGACTGCATTTTATGAACCTTAGTTTAGTACATAAACTATATTAAAAAATTATACTTTGCCCCTGTAGACTTTCTCCATTACAATAGCTATGTTTCCATCCAAGGAAACAAACATTTTTTAGACAAAATGTGTTGCGCATAAAAACGTTACCGATGTAGCTGATGGAAAAGCAAATTATCACTAAAATTTCACAAGTGTCGACATAATATATTTTCGTTTAACTCTAGCGCATAAACTCTATGTCGATACTTCAAATGTCATGAAAAACTGGTTTGGATACACATTTTGTTGAGAAAATTGGCATTAACGCAAAAATTTAGTGTTACATGACAGAATTTACCCCAATCGTTAGACTGTGTTAATCATGAAGACAAGGTATACATCCTTGAAAACCAATTTATTGTACGTGAAGCATTACTCATACTGTTATGGATTGGTCTTAATGGCGTATCTGCACTAGAGGTCTGCAACCCGACTCGGGCCCAATGGGACCCGAGACCCCGATGGGTTTTTGCGCGCGTCTGTTCTGTTTTCCCGTTGTTTAAACACATGCTGGACGAATGTCTTTGACATTTGCACTGCATCTCGCTTTTTCTGCAGTGTCTACCGCAGGACCGGCATATTTTAAACACTGTGTCAAGTTAAAAAGAACTTCAAATTGTCAAAAACGCATGTTGAGACACCTGCGCTCTGTTTCATTCTTTGCGCTGCATCTAGATTGTTTTCAGCGCAGCTGTTACAAAGATTCAACATTCTAAAAAAGTTCAGGCTGCATAGAGGGGACTGTTGCATTGTTTCATATTATTCCAGATTGTTCTGCACCAAGTGACATTTCAGTGCATAAATGGTAAAGCAATGCTTTTTTTCCCTTCTGCTCTAGTGTACTGAAGGGCTACTATGCCTTGTTAAAACTGTGTATGTTTACTGTTTCAGTATTGTTATGAATGTTGCCTGATTGCTTACATAAAATATAGCCTATTGCAACAGTATTTGCTAGGAGAAGAAATTAGATAGTAAGCAATTTTGGGTTCGGGCTTAAAATCTGACGGTATCGTTTGGGTAGGGTCGGGCCATGCAGTCTTTGGTACGTGTCGGGTTTATTTTAAGGCCCGTGCAGACCTCTAATCTGCACAGATCTGATGCTGCAAACACATCTGCGTCAAGACACTTCCAGGAGTGCCAGCACAAATATCTCGTATCATGCACATCGACAAGTGCACAGATAACAATTGAATGGCCACTCTTTGATTAATTTTTTCACGGTAGCCATCCGTTAATTTATTAAAGTTGCTTTTCCACACCATTCAAAATAATAGAAGGCAGTCATAAAATTAGCCCACAATACAAAAATCATATCATTTCTGTGCACAAAGATTTTTTAAATTAAAAATAAATACACAATACTAGGAGAAAAGCTTCAGTGTGCATTTTTGGAACACTAATATATAGCCCAATTCTATTAAATTATTGTTTAGCTTACTTTTGAAAATATGCTGGCAAAATTCCCTGTATTAAAAATAAAATAAATTACCAAACGAATAAAAAATTAATTAAAAAAAATGAATTGCCAAGTGAAAAAAATAATATTGTTAGGCCTATATAATTGCCTTTTCTTTACACAAACTTAAATTAGCCTTACCCTGTTCTGTAGATGAAAAAAGTCAGCTGAATGACATTCTCAGAATGTTCTACACTTTTTTCAAGATAATAAACTATCAGAACTATTTGTCCAATGCTGAGTTCACTTTCAGAAAACTAGCCATTGAACATTTTAAAACTTTTAAATATTTTAAATCTAACCCTCTTTACCTCGGATCGCATTTGCTGAGCTTCTTCAGAAAATGTAAATTGCATTATGACGCTAAAATTAATTTTAGATTACAATCAAGTTCAGTTGGTCATTAAAAGTTGCTGGACAAATATGCAGGACATAATGCAGTTTTGATGGCAATGCTTTAGATTAGATGATTGTTCAAAATAGCCTATTGAATATCAGGAATGTATCATGTAAACCCTGATATTACACCTCATCAATTTTTCTGTAATAGCTGCGCACACAGCATATACACATCGATGGATGGTCCTTATACTAAGACCAAAAGTTTCCTCCACTACTTGGTGCAGGTTGCCAGCTTGAACAGGGCCATGACGATTCGCTTTCGGGTCGGAATCGGTGGCAATCTGTGATAGGCGCAACATCAGGACAAATATTACAGTCCTATAAGAAGGGCAACTGCTCCCTTTTGATTGCAATTCCTCATCTTCTGATTGCATTAATTTGTGAAATTAAAATGACAGTAAACTGGCTAATTTCAATGGGGGGGAATTGGGGACATATGGGAGGCGAAAGGTACACGTTAGCGATATACAGTTGTGCTCAAAAGTTTGCATACCCTGGCAGAAATTGTGAAATGTTGGCATTGATTTTGAAAATATGACTGATCATGCAAAAAAATTTCTTTTATTTAAGGATAGTGATCATATGAAGCCATTTATTATCACATAGTTGTTTGGCTCCTTTTTAAATAATAATGATAACAGAAATCACCCAAATGGCCCTGATCAAAAGTTTACATACCCTTGAATGTTTGGCCTTGTTACAGACACACAAGGTGACACACACAGGTTTAAATGGCAATTAAAGGTTAATTTCCCAAACCTGTGGCTTTTTAAATTGCAATTAGTGTCTGTGTATAAATAGTCAATGAGTTTGTTAGCTCTCACGTGGATGCACTGAGCAGGCTAGATACTGAGCCATGGGGAGCAGAAAAGAAATGTCAAAAGACCTGCGTAACAAGGTAATGGAACTTAATAAAGATGGAAAAGGATATAAAAAGATATCCAAAGCCTTGAAAATGCCAGTCAGTACTGTTCAATCACTTATTAAGAAGTGGAAAATTCGGGGATCTCTTGATACCAAGCCAAGGTCAGGTAGACCAAGAAAGATTTCAGCCACAACTGCCAGAAGAATTGTTCGGGATACAAAGGAAAACCCACAGGTAACCTCAGGAGAAATACAGCCTGCTGTGGAAAAAGATGGTGTGGTTGTTTCAAGGAGCACAATACGACGATACTTGAACAAAAATGAGCTGCATGGTCGAGTTGCCAGAAAGAAGCCTTTACTGCACCAATGCCACAAAAAAGCCTGGTTACAGTATGCCCGATAACGCCTTGACACATCTCACAGCTTCTGGCACACTGTAATTTGGAGTGACGAGACCAAAACAGAGCTTTATGGTCACAACCATAAGCGCTATGTTTGGAGAGGGGTCAACAAGGCCTGTAGTGAAAAGAATACCATCCCCACTGTGAAGCATGGTGGTGGCTTACTGATGTTTTGGGGGTGTGTGAGCTCTAAAGGCATGGGGAATCTTTTGAAAATTGATGGCACGATGAATGCAGCATGTTATCAGAAAATACTGGCAGACAATTTGCATTCTTCTGCACGAAAGCTGTGCATGGGACACTCTTGGACTTTCCAGCATGAAAATGACCCTAAGCACAAGGCCAAGTTGACCCTCCAGTGGTTACAGCAGAAAAGGGTGAAGGTTCTGGAGTGGTCGTCACAGTCTCCTGACCTTAATATCATGGAGCCACTCTGGGGAGATCTCAAACGTGCGGTTCATGCAAGACAACCAAAAGACTTTGCATGACCTGGAGGCATTTTGCCAAGACAAATGGGCAGCTATACCACCTGCAAGAATTTGGGGCCTCATAGACAACTATTACAAAAGACTGCACATTGTCATTGATGCTAAAGGGGGCAATACACAGTATTAAGAACTAAGGGTATGCAGACTTCTGAACAGGGGTCATTTCATTATTTTCTTTGTTGCCATGTTTTATTTTATGATTGTGCCATTCTGTTATAACCTACAGTTGAATATGAATCCCATAAGAAATAAAAGAAATGTGTTTTGCCTGCTCACTCATGTTTTCTTTAAAAATGGTACATATATTACCAATTCTCCAAGGGTATGCAAACGATTGAGAACAACTGTACATACATTTCTGTATGGAAAGGGCAGATTTCTTTTGTGATAACTCAAAACTTGTGCAACAAAGTATTTTTTTAAGCATGACGTCATCACGCATTTTCACTTTGTCAGTAACAAAACAGCGTGAAAAATGGATGGAAACTAGGTTAATGAGGATGACTTTTATTAATTTCCATTGATATTTTCTTTTTAGACTTGATGGAAATTAAAGAGGAAAATGAAGAACCAATAGAAGTGAAAATAGAAAGTCAAGAACTGAATGAAGTGAAGGAGGAACATCAGTATCAGAATCCTGGAGCTGGAGAAAAATCTTTTAGTTGCTCAAAGACTGAGAAGAATTCCTCACAAAACAAAACTCAAGCCAAAAAATCCTTCACCTGCCCTCAGTGTGGAAAGAGTTTCACACGGAAAGAAAGTCTTAAAAAGCACATGAGAATTCACACTGGAGAGAAGCCTTTTAAGTGCCCTCAGTGTGGGAAGAGTTTTATGCGCAAAGACAGTCTTAACAAGCACATAAAAATTCATTCTGGAGAGAAGCCTTTCAAGTGCCCTCAGTGTGGAAAGAGTTTTGCATGTAAAGGAAACCTTTTGATACACTTAAGCCTTCACAACGGAGAGAGCCCTTTCACATGCCATCAGTGTGGAAAGAGTTTTATGAGTAAAGACAATCTTAACAAGCACATGAAAATTTACACTGGAGAGAAACCTTTCACTTGCCCTCAGTGTGGAAAGAGTTTCACACAGAAAGATGGTCTTCAGAGACATATGAGAATTCACACTGGAGAGAAACCTTTCAGATGCCTTCAGTGTGGTAATAGTTTCAGGTATAAAGAATACTTTAAAGTACACATGAGAATTCACACTGGAGAGAAGCCTTTCAGATGCCTTCATTGTGGAAAGAGTTTCACAAAGAGAGCAAACCTTAATGATCACATGAGAATTCACACGGGAGAGAAGCTTTGCAAGTGCCATCAGTGTGGAAAGAGTTTCACACAGAAACGAGACCTAAGTGTTCACATGAGAATTCACACTGGAGAGAGACCTTTCACATGCCTTCAGTGTGGTAATAGTTTCATTTCAAAAGGAAACCTTACTGAGCACATGAGAATCCACACTGGAGAGAAACCTTATACATGCCATCAGTGTGGAAAAAGTTTCAGTCGGTCACACACCCTAAAACAGCATGAGAGAGTGCATACTGGAGAAAAGCCATACCACTGCCCTTCATGTGGAAAAAGTTTCCGCCAATCAAAATATTTAAGAAATCATAGAAAAGGGCATTGCCCAGAGTTGTTGGAGTGAGCAAACTGGAGGTAATGCTGTGTTATTGGTATTAAATTCTGAAAAGAAGAAGAAGAAAAAAAAAAAGCATTTCTTCAAAAAGAGCCATCTATATATTCTATCATAAAGGGTCATTTGCTACATTGCATTACCATGATCATGAATCAGCTGTCATTCTATGTAGTAGCTGGGCAAAATAGCAAACACATATAATGTTAAAATTATTAAATGGCAGATTTTCTAAATTAAAAGATGAAATTGTTATGGGACAGTCTGCAACAATCAGGGGCAGTTTCACTAAACAGATTTAGCACGTGATATTTCAGTGCAAATATCTGTGTCTTATTCACTAATCACCTGCAAACTATTTTAGAAGTGGCAATCAGCACTGAAATTGCACTGCATCTTGAGTATTTAAATGAAGTCATTATCATTCCTTTCCGTGCAAAAACATCTCCTTTCTATGTAAATAAGACTCATTGTGTATTGTGCTTCATTCACAGAAATTGTCTGCCGCAATCTGTGCTACAACAGCGAAATGAAATTAGGTGGTAAAATGAATTTTATTTAAAAGAGATGTTGAAGAACATTTTCAACCAATCATATTTGCAGTAATTTATCAAATAATGATCAAATGATGAAGAGTGTTATCTGGCTTATATATACGGATGCGCAGTGTAGACAAGCGCCATTTTGGCTTGTTTAAGAGATGATTAAGGTGTTTGGATCACAGTGATGGTGTACAGTCCCGGAAGGGTGTGTCAAATACGGTGGCTGGCGGCATCCTTCGCTATATAACGCTCAGAAGTGGCCCACAAGATCAGAATTTCACGTGCAAATTGCGTTCAGCAATGATATGTGGGCATGTTTATGCCATTGCTTGATATGTCTAATTACTTAAGTGAATCAGGCACTAAACCAACACAGAGAGTGCGTGCAAAAAAACGTCACTTTTACTGGGTGCAGTTTAATATTAGTGAATTTCCCCCCTCAGTGTTTCGCTTTTCCCTCAGAGGGCACCTGTGCCCTAGGTTCTGGGGCAGGTGGAAGGGAGGACAGGAACTGATAGAAGATAGGAGGTTCGGGAACAAAAGGATGTGTGCTGAAGCCCCAGAGCTGTCTTTGAATGAACAATGTTCTTGTTCTTTTGTACCCAAATGCTATGCATCCAACTATTATTTCTGTTTCTGCTGTTATTCTTATATATGTGTGTGTATGGAATGTTTTGTGATTAGAGTGAAGGGAGTCTCATATAATGGTCGACCGATATATCACAGAGGCCGATAAATCAGCCGATATTCTTAATTTATTAATTATCAGCATCGGACGATACATTTTCCCATTTGGCCGATTGGTTTCTTAAGGCCATGAGGGTGCAGAGAATTGCCTGCTTGTATGTGAAGGAGCGTTTGAGACATGTAAACGACCAATAACAGTTTGTTTTGTTGTTACGTGCCATCGTGTTATTACAATAAAAGACCGGTGTGCAACACAGTGTTATATAAATGGTCCGCATATCAGAGCCACGACGTGTTAAGTGTTCGCCTGTTACCTTCTCCATCTCTCTCCTCAACAGTTCCCTGTATCTGTTAATTGTCTTGTCTAATGGTAAAAAGGCAAATATTCATAAAACTTCAATTATACACCTCGTATATCTCGTTTAAACAGATGGAATTCATGAACCTCATGAAAATCCAGCATTTTCTTCCCTTCCAGTGCTCATCTAATATTTTCCTCTAAAGCGCGTATTCCGTCAGCCAGAATCAAAAACTTCAGGATAAGGATCAGATGTTCCTCTAATAATTCACAAAGCATGATGGTCAGTCCGTGATAATTCAAGCAGGCGATCCACGCCGTTTAAACACTCAGTAGATTGCTGCTGCTTTTGCTGGATCTGCACGAGGGCGTGAGTGCAACTTCAAAGAATGTTAGTGTCCTCTCAGCCTTGTTGGCAAACACACTGCTGTTCTCTACTAATGCATCATCTAGTCAACAAATTAATTACTTTATAATGATATGACAACATATACTATAGTGTACTTTATACATATCAATAATGAAAAGGTGTTTTAAATCCGCATCTGAAGTGTTTCGTTCCATGCAGATTGTAGTCTCATGTCAAAACAAACAGCACAAGGCATCAGTGAAGCGATTTTTTTTATTTCTGCAATCTGTTATCAGTGCCGATTAATCAGCAAAACCGATATATCGGTTGGCCTCTAGTACTGTATGTACAATTGGTTTGACTGGGTCTTTTATGAGAAAATGTGATTGGTAATGTGCAAATACCATACATTGTTGCTGGACTACTGTGTGTACTGTTATTTCCTTCTTCCTAATATATGAACAATTTCTTCATGTGTAAATAAATGACAAGTTCTATGACTAAAGAGAAATCAGAAGAAACTGCTATCTACCATTTAAAATACAATCTTATTTTTTAAAGAATTAAATATTATAAACGTTTATTAATATAACTTATTAATAGGCATTGTATCGGCCACCCTGCACTCTGGATATTGGCATCGGCCATTAAAAAAACTCATATTGGTCGACCACTAGTCTCATAGACTGTTCTGTGGTAAAATGAAACTTTTATCTCTGTTAGATTTGCTTCACCTTTCCGGGTGTCTCATGGTATAAAACCTGTGTTCACAGTCACTAAGTTGTCTCTCGCATAAACCCTGCAATGCTGTATGCATATCCGCAAATCTCAATAAAAGCTCATATAAATCTTGGTCTCGTCCTTGTCTCTGAATGGCCTACAACAAAACCAATGTTAATCTTTCCCAACAAAATTCAAGTGAAAGGAAATGTTTTTTGTTTTTTTACCAGAAACATTAACATTAACCTGATTGCATGTGTGCACACCATTTTATAATGGGGCATGTAACTTAGTAGTGTTTCTCAATCCTTTCCTGGAGTACCACTAACACTACACATTTTCATTTATCTAACTCACCTGATTTTTCTGTCAGCTAAATAGTGGAGTATTCCATGATCTGAACTGAGTCTGTCAAATAAGGAAGACATCCAAAATGTGTAGCGTTAGTGGTATTAAAGGATTTCAAATTTTTAAGCGCATCTCTCAAAATTCGACTAAAGAAAATGCATATCATAGCATGTGTCCTTTTTCTTTTCTTTTTTTTTTTCTTTTTTTTTTTTGCCCCAATTTGGAATGCCCAGTTCCCAATGCACTCTAAGTCCTAGTGGTGGTGTAGTGACTCGCCTCAATCTGGGTGTCGGAGGACGAATCTCAGTTGCCTCCGCGTCTGAGACCGTCAACCCACGCATTTTATCACGTGGCTTGTTGAGCGTGTTACCGCGGAGACATAGTGTGTGTTGAGGCTTCACGCCATCCACCGCAGCATCCATGCACAACTCGCCATGCACCCCACTGAGAGCGAACCACATTATAGCAACCACAAGGAGGTTACCCCATGTGACTCTACCCTCCCTAGCAACCGGGCCAATTTAGTTGCTTAGGAGACCTGGCTGGAGTCACTCAGCACGCCCTGGGATTCGAACTCCAGGGGTGGTAGTTAGCATGTGTCCATCTTAATGGAGCCCGCCTCACCATGATGGAGCAGATGAATTACCTCCTTGCTTCGGGAAGAGTTGTGTTTGCAGTATTGGAGCAATTGTACATCGTTTTAATAAAGGCCGCCAGGAAACGCAGTAGAATCAGTGTAATATCTCATATAATAAGGGCTAAAATATGCTGCCCATACCAACTGACGAGCGTATTGTCATTACGTCCACAAATGGTCAAAACAAGTCATCGCTTTGCGAATAAACTCTAAACCTTAATGCACATTTTGACAGCAGCATGTCTTCCATGCTGCTGCCATAATGTGCTACCGTTTCCGCTGGAGGAGAAGATAAACACTCTTGAACCAATGCAAAGATGTCTTATGGGAGATGTTGCTTGTCAGTAAATAAGCATAGTGGGGCTGATGTCAGGGTACTGGAACATTACTGGAAATGTCAGGTTTTTTAGACGTATAAATTGAAACCAAGATAAATCATGTCAGATCTTTTTCCACCTTTAATGTGATAATGTAACCAACAAAATTTAAGTGAAGAACAAAATGGAAACTTTTTAGGAGAAACAAATAAAAGATGTATATTTATTAACATACATCACTCTATGCTCCTTTCTTTACCCCTGATTGCCTGCAGACTGCTGAGTCCCGCACAGCTTTCTTTACCAATAATAAACTGAAGTACTAAAACTAAATAAGTAACAGTACTGCTATTCACATTTGCATCTCTGAATTCACCCTATATGTATACCCGCATACTCTAACAGATTTACCATTCTCTCTACAGGACTATATGCCAGTTTCTGCTTTTACCTAACTCTTTTGCATAAAGCTGCTTTGCTTTACCCTCGGCCTCTGCAGGAGCATCTTGACTACTCCAATATGTTTGCATTGGACCATTATCTATTATCATTGCTCATAGGGCTGGGTGGTTTTGACACAATTATTTTATTGTTTATCGAGAAATAAATATTTTTTTGCATAAAAACATTGCAAACACTATAGTTAGATACACTGTAAATCCACCAAAGGTTAAATAAGGAGGAGAAAAAGAATTCACAGCACTTGTCTTAATGCCGCTCCTGATCTGATCAGCTGCACGCGTGTGGTGCGCTCCAACTGAATGTGACAATTTAACAACACGGAGACTAATATAAAAGACAGCTGTAATATTCCCAGTATAATTGTACACAGTGTGATTGTAGCTCAGCTTCATCCATCATGCATGTATACACCCGGCTTGAGACCATAACTGGCCTTGACGTGCGCATGTTGATTAACGGTGTCCTTTCTTTTGTTTTTACCCATAATAAAGCGTTAGTTACGTGACAGCTATGGGCGCTTCGTTTCAAATCATATGGATAGGCAATACAGCAGGGTTCCCCAGTTAGTTTTCAGCTAGGGCCAAATTCTGTCAACAATACAATGTAAATGTCCATGGCCTTCGAAGTAATGACAGTTTGTTTTGTGCTGCTGCTATTATTAGTATTACTATTATTACTATTGTTGTTTTTATTATTAAAACAGTCACACATAAATATTGTTATTTTAGTTCTTTCAGTATTAGTATCCTGTTTTATTTTTTTCAAACATTTATGAACATTTTGTTTGTATACAGATACACAAAACTACACAACTTTGCCTTCTGAAAAAAGAAAAAAATAAGGATCTCCATGTGAGTCAAATGTTCCTGCTCATCTCCAAACGGGATCTACTCCACTTTCTCTAATAGCAGATTCAATTATTAGACCTATCAGCATTAATATTGTTATTGTTCTTAAGGATAACAACAAAGTTAACAACAATAATTTCTATAAAGAAAAGACCGTGAGCTAATGTTTTCTTATAAATGATTTTTAATATTAGGCTATGCATCAAATTCTTTTCTGTATGTTATTCTTAATGTGCACTTTTCCACGTGTATTTGTATCACAATACCTTGTGTTATATTATCGAGGCATTAATCCAGATATTAAAAATAGAGTAGTTGGCTTCGGGAGTCCGTTTGGAATATACAGTACTCGTAGCAAAATACAAGTGCAAATATAAATAGGACGTATATTTATGCAACAGCGCTCTTTACTCTTCTCACTCACATAAAAACACAGATTATGTACTCCTCAGAATGCATCAACACCATGGAAAGAACATAATGAAACTGCAGTACAGTATATTAGAGAATCAAACATCCACTGCTCCTTTTACCGTGAAGATTCAGATAGATCGCTAATTATTTCTTTGTTTTGTGACATTTCTTTGTGTATTGCATCTATAGCCAACATTTGGCAAGCGATCATTCTGACCAACTTTGCAAGCTGAGTTGTAATGATCAATTACAGTATTTAATATTTCTGAGCTGCTCAGCGTGAACCTCTAGAGGGTGTGTCTCTATCTGCAGGGTTTATGAATATACACACAAATTGTTTGATATACAATGAGTACTTTCTAGTTAACCTTGATCATTTACAGATATTGATTTCTAGAAAACTTTCTAGATAGAATTGGTTTAGATAAAATGAATACCTACGCTGGCTAAGAAGTATTTTGCAGTTTTTTTAATCTATTATTTCTGAACATATGGATGTATTATATTTTGATTTATTTTACATTTACACTATGTTGATAACATCACCCTGTTGTGCATTTGGTGTGTTTGTACATTTTTCTTGCACACCTTTGTTTCCTATAATGAAAAGAACTTGGATTTCTCTAACCAGGTTGCCTTGCATTCTATTAAAGAACATATCGTAAATCGTGAATCGTCCATAAGTTTGATAAAAATCGAGATTTTATTTTTTTGCCATATCGCCCAGCCCTAATTGCTCATACACTTATAGGGGTTTCTGTGGGTATGATTGCATTCAGTTGAAGTTTAAAAGAGTTTAATCCATTATATCTGTTGGATGTGTGTGCTGATTTTGTTGTAGCTCTCTCTGTATAGGTCTATCCCAAGGATATCTGCAGATGTCTGATTCCCCCCACTTCAAATTTGTTTGCACATTGCATATGTATGCCTTTCCTTGCTCTGTATTAATTTCTTTCATAAGGTATCACAGGTCTTTCTACTGCTCTATGTACAGGGATTTCACCCACTTTCTTGCAGGGATGCTTGTAGGGTTTCTTATGCCTCCATTTACTACTCCACTTGCAGATGTGCAAGGACGTACCAGGGCGAGGCCAGAAATCTCCAAATGAGTGGACCTTGGTGAAACAGGGTGGACCTCTATTCTGTGCCTAATTTCATAGTGAATGTAATGAAGCACGCCCCTTTCCTCAGCCTTTATGAATCAATATTCACTCATTTACTGTACCTAATACTTAGAGTTGCATACCACAACTACTCTCTTGGCTGGTACAAATCTTAATCTTTATGTATGAACAATATATACGACATATAGGCCTATTGTAAAATTTACGGCTTATAGATGTATGTGAGGCTAGTTCAGTGTGACACATATTGTAACACAGGCATATTAATTTTTATATCTCACTTTTAAAAAAACATCTCATACGAAGTGATTCACAAAAAAATATAAAACAACAATAAAAACAAAGGATGAGTACAAGAATCAAAAGCCCCCAAAAATAAAAGTGACAGTTCTAAAAGATATATATAATATATATATATATATATATATATAAGTCTTCTTGTATTCTGAATATGTTACTTTGTGATTGTGATTTGTGAATACATTTTAGAAAGAGTATTTAGTATTTAGCCAAGAATGCTTTTTTAAAGTAAAGAAGGACAGCAATTAAGACAATTATGTTTGTGATCTCTGGGATAGACGGTCTGTTTTATATTCCAAGAAACTTCAGTATATTTGGGCATTGGGGGTTCCCATGTTCCGTCCACTCAGATGACGTCACCTTATGGTTATCTTATAATAGTATATCAGATTTTATCATGCAGCCCTACTGTAATGTCAAGATTTAGAGTGAAAAACATTTTGGTCTATTTCTCACCCAAAAACGGTCAGTCCTATTAAACCACTCGAGTTATACAGATTACCTTTATGCTGTTGTAACAGTATAAAGATGAGCAAGGAGGAGGCGGGAACTGGCTGAACAGTCAACATAAAGGTTTAATGATAAAAATGAACTTAAAACAACATAAATGAACACAGACACACATGGTGCGGCCAC
Organism: Myxocyprinus asiaticus; assembly: GCF_019703515.2. NCBI lineage: Eukaryota > Metazoa > Chordata > Actinopteri > Cypriniformes > Catostomidae > Myxocyprinus > Myxocyprinus asiaticus. The sequence goes on along the minus strand of NC_059356.1, from coordinate 4,992,810 downwards.
GTGCATCTCTCTCTCTCGAACTGGTGCCTCCGGCTCCCCTTTATCTCGCTCTTCCGCTGATCATCTGATTCAGCGCCAGCTGTGCACCCTCATGGCCCGGCCATGCCCTCCTCGTCACAGCTGTCTTTGTCATTTTTGGAGCTTGAATGTTTGGACCTCATTGACTTGCACTGCAAAACATGTTTTGTACTGTTTCAATAAAAACCTGCAGTTTATGTCAAAGGATTTGATATGATTTATCTTGGTTTCATCTTTTACATTTAATTTTTTTTCAAATTTATATAAATATGTTTTCAAATATGTATAAAAATACAATTGTTTATTGTTAGTTCATAGTGCATTAATTAATTGTAACAAGTCACTGGATCTGTCGGAAGGAGGAAGCGGGACTCAGCGTATTCTTTTCTCAATGGAGCCATTTATTTACAATAAACAACGTGGCTTTTCAACACACACACGTAAACACACACACTCAGGCATTTGAAGCGTAGCTCTCGCTACCCTCCAGTGGTCTGGATTGCCCTTCTTATCCCTCTCCGCTCTCACTGCAAACACAAAACTGCTGTTAGAGGTGATTTTCCTACAGGTGTCAATCTTTACCGCACTCACTCTCTTGGCCTAGCTTTCCACAGTTGTTGCTCGGCCACACCCCCATCATCACATACCCCCATCGCCCGACTTAGGCCAGGGAGCCATCCGGCCTGTCACTTACTCCCCCCCCCCATTTCTGGAGAGGAAATCTGCAACAGCCATCTGCGCCCCCGGCCTGTGGACCACCTCGAACTTAAAAGGCTGGAGAGCTAGTTACCAACAGGTGATCCACGCGTCGGCATCCTTCATGCGATGGAGCCACTGGAGCGGGGCGTGGTCTGAACAGAGGGTGAAAGCACGTCCTAACAGATAATACCGGAGGGTGAGGACTGCCCACTTGATGGCCAAACACTCCTTCTCGATTGTGCTGTACTTGGTCTCACCGAGAGCTTGCGACTAATGTTGTGGAATATTTTTTATCAAGTTAAATATAAATTAATAAAGTATAATCAATGGAAATATAGCCATTTTTGTCTACAATTATTTCTGATGGTCAAGTATGGATTTTACTGTGTGTGTGTGTAGAAGCCTGTGTAAAGGAGGCCCCTCAAAATGGAATATGTTATCACATATGGTACTCATATATGGTAATCTTGAGTCTCATGTTTTGACACTAGAGGAAATATATAGGATAAGGCTCCATAAAGAGATGGAGAGGGGCCTCTCAAATAGTTTCATGTTCTCTAACAGTCTGAAGACACAGAACAAAATGTATGGGGTGTATTGGTCACGACCCTAGGTGAATGTGTTTATAGGCATGTTTGAATATAGAAAGTTAGCAGACTGACTCGGCTTTGCTACCTCTGATAATAAAGTCTATCTTCTGGCATCAAAACCTTAAGACTTTGAGAGTGATTCTTAATAAAGGCGGCAGAAGCCGCAACAAATTGGCGCCCAACGTGGGGCACTGGAAAGGAGCAGAATGAAACACCATGACAGGCTAGCTGGACGAGCAACTTTAACAGTGGCCACTTAAAAAGGTAAGCATTTTTTGCTTATATAATTAGTTTGTGTTGCTTGCCAGAACCTGGCCTTGATGGATAACAATAAATGAAAAGCAGATACAATTTAAAAAAAAAAGAATTATAAAAAAAGCCAGGAAGACAAGAGAGGCAAATCCTGCAGGTCACCTAAGAGGGGGGAAGAATAGTTGCATTTTAGAATTTTATTGTGTTCTTTGAGAGCTCTGTGTTTAGAAAGGCCTTGTGTTTGTGTGAAAGTTTCTGTGTCTGTGAGAGTGTTGGTGTGACTGTGGATGTATGAGAAAATGAGTTCTGTATCTTGTGGACAATTTATTGTCACACTTGAGAGGAGAGTATGAGAGAATGAGCCCTGAATAAAAAAGGGGACAAAGAATGACTGTATGAGCCCATACAACTGGGACAAGTATATATGAGAATATATATGTGTGTGAAATAATGAACCCAAACAAATGGGACAAGTATATATGACAATATATATGTATGAGAAATTTGAGCCCCACACAATAAAGGGTCTTTTATGAGCTTATGTACTGAATAGTGAAGGTGAAACAAATTAGAAAAATTGTTGGCTTTACGGATTATTGTAGTAGGAAATAAATTAAAATAGTAAGATATACATTCATCTTCTAAATGTAATGATTTATCTAAATGAAGGGTGATAAAATAATGTTTCATTCTTTGTGTGCCAAGTAAAAATAACTTGGAAGGAAAAAAAAATAAAGAAATAAGGATTCAGCTTATCTAAGAAAAAGTAGCTGTTATTGTGGTTTGGCACTATTTGGATAGTGATCCTAGAAGTAAATTGACAACATATTGGAAATGTATACTAGTATGTTGTATAATAATTATTACAATTAAAGTGTATGTTATGGAAATTGGTTTATAAATAAATAAAAATAACTGAATTTCTTTAGGAAGATCATATTAACTGAACAAATAAAATTGTCCAAAAATAAAAATTGTCACAAATACAAAATACAGTGATATATTTTTCCTAAAAATAGGATTTGGTGTATTATAGGAAAAATCATGGCAGCCACTCCTGTGGACATATTAGGATTAAAATATCCATTGTGTAAAGAACTTATAGGTAAGCTTTCAAGCAAATGGCAAAAAAGAACCAAAGATATGATGACAAAAAGGTCAAAGGAAGGGACATTTGATGTAGCGTTGTGCGAGGAAATGGAAACTTTGATAAAAAATTATAAAACTAAAGATAAGAGTAAAAAAAATAAAAAGAGAAACAAAAAGGGAAAAAGAGAGAGAAGTGCTAGCCCTGTTCAAAAAGGAAGGAGAAAATTATTTGAAAAATATAAGACAGGCAAGAAAAATACTGAAGGATGCAGAAAAAGAGATGGGTACAAAAGGAGAAGTCCTTGTTAAACCACCTCCATATGTGCCTTCGGAAGGTCAGTTCACAATACTCAAGGGAACTGTAGAGGTTTTAGGAGAAATGCAGATGGAGGGACATGTGGAGTTAGAAAAAGAAAGACAAACAAAACTGGGAGTGAGACCAAAGAAGAAACAGGATAGGAAAAGTGAGAGAAACTTGCCTTTAGATTGTTATGAACAGGCACGGACAGCGTTAGAGAAAATAAAAGTACGGTAAGAAAAAGAAAAAGAATGTGAAGAAGAACCGATAGGGCAAGTGAGAAATGAACAAGAGGAGATTGAAGCAGAAGCGCAAGTAATAGAAGCACAAATTAATAGGAAAATTCGAGAAACAGAAAAATTAATGCAAGACAGATAAATTGGTGAGAAATAGAAGTAGCCTATTAGACAGTAGGGATATAGAAAGTGAAGAGGAGTCATCATTTGATGGAGGAAGGTGGGCACAGGGAAGAGAAAGAGGAAGGCTTAGACCATTGGCACAGCAACTCCCCATTTTAATTAAAGTAACACAGGGACAGTATGTGCCTTGGGATACACAGGACCTTGAGTGGCTGATCTCTCGCCTCCCTGATATCCAAGAGGGGGCTGGGAAGTGGATTAGAGAGTTTGAAGAACAAACAATGGGCAGACTCTTAGCTGTAGGGGACATTAAAGCACTCCTGGCAAAAATTGTAGGAGGAGCAAAGATGGAAGAAATCCTTCAAACATCTGGTCTGAATAGAGCTGTGGACTCTTGTTACATGGATGGAACTGTTTTTGATGCATACTGTCCAGCTGTGTGGCAGACAATGCATGCTGAGTATCCAACCAGATTACATAGCTGGGGGAAACAGAAAACCCAATCACATATGTCCAGAGACAACTGAAAAGATGGAAGGAAGAAACTGAAGGGAATCCAGAGGGAGACCCATTAATGGCTACATTGTTTAGAAATGCTGTGATAGATGCCATTCCACAAGCTGTAAAGAGCAAGCTGGAGGATGTGGTTGGCTTAACCTCCGAAACACACAAAGAGTTTTGTGATCATGTGACTCATGCAGTGGAGCAATACAGAAAAAATGAACAAAAGCTCAAGAACCAAGAGAAAGAGCTACAGAGAAAACTGACTCAGTTACAGCTTGAAGAACTAACACATAAGCATAAGAAAAAGATTCAAGCTACAGTAAAGAAAAAAGAATCAGAGCAAATGACAGTAATGGCTCCTGTAAATGCTCCACCACCAACTATCCAGCTGAATCCACCTACAGCAATCCCTACAAATGCACACCAGATCCCTGCACCCATTGTCAATGTCTATGCTCAACAGCCGGGGATGATGGGATGGAAAAGAAAACCATCACAAGAGGGACAGAGAGGAAGAGGCAGCCCTAATTATTTTCCTCCGAGAATGTGCTGGGGATGTGGACAGCCTGGACATAATAGGAGCGATTGCCCCATAAGTCCATGGCAACAGCCACCTGGGGGTGGAAGGGGGGGGGAGTTGGCAGCAGCCCTTTCAGGGTCCATCTGAAGGCCCAGTAAACCCTTGGGGAGGTCCAAATCAAGGATATTAGGGATGCCCAGAGAATCCTACAGGGGAGAGTCAGCTTCCAATTTTAACAACCAATGCTGATCAAGAACCTATGCTGCAGGTTAAAATAGAGGGAGAAACCACACCCATGCTAGTAGACACAGGAGCGGTTTACACGTGTGTAAATTCAAATTATGCCTCACATCTCCCCTTGTCTGGAAAATTTGCAAAGACAGTAGTATTCTCGGCGCAAATGCAGCTAATTCCTATGACCTCTCCAGTGTGTCTACAAACTAAAAACAAAAGTGCAACTATACCTATCCTAGTATCAAATCAGACTCCTGTTAATTTGTTAGGGAGAGAAGCATTATGTAAATTGGGACTTCAAATTTGGTGTTCTCCAGAGGGAGTGTATATAGACTTACAGGGAATAAGAACTCAAATGATGATTTCTGAGCCAGGAGCAAATGTGTACTGGATAGGACAGATAGAAAATGATGTGAGACAAACAATTAATAAATGGGGAAAGTTTACTGAAGCACAGATTCCTGAAGCACATTTGCCAAAATCAGAATTTCACTGTACGATGATATATGATCCTGAGAGAGATGCAAAAATAGAAAAGAAATGGAAGGAAGGAACTGAAGGACAAAAAATCTAATTGACCTCACAATACATCATAATAGGTAAACAAGGAGCAGCTTTGAATATAACTGAGAGTGAATTTGCAAAAAATTGGTTTAATGTAACAGATTCTGCTCCACATGTATCCTTATATGTAGGGAGAAATTGGAAAGCAAAAGATTTAGGGCCAATGATGAAAAAAGCTAAACGGTGCCAATGGGAACCAACAGTAAATCCACTGATTTTTCATTCTGCTGACAAAAATTACATCACAATTTTGTGTGAAACTATATTGATGGGTACTCCTCAGGAAGTAGTCATTAGTAAAAAAAAAAATACAAACGCAGATGATAACAACACCCAAATTGGTAGAGACTATAGATGCTGAACTGTTTAAGGAAGTGGAGCGTCAGGTACCAAATGAGTTATGGTCTCAGCATGACACCAATGTAGGACTGGTAAATTCAGCCAGCCCAATTAGAATACAACTTAAGCCAGGTGCATCACTGCCAAGAAAATCACAGTACCCTTTGCGGCCTGAGGCTGAAACAGGCATAAAAGACACTATTGAAGGTCTAATGAAAGCAGGAGTGTTAATGGAAACAAACAGTTACTGTAATACTCCAATTTTTCCTGTGGTCAAAGCAAACAAATGTAAATGGTGCCTCGTTCATGACTTACAATCAATCAATGATATAGTAGAAGATTGGCCAGCTGATGTTCCAAACCCACACACGCTGCTGACAAATGTCCCTCCTGATCCTGAATACTGTGATTGATTTATGCTCTGACTTTTTCAGTGTTCTGGTAGCAGAGGAAAGTAGACACTTGTTTACATTCACATATGCTGGTAAACAGTATACCTATACCAGAATGCCGCAGGGATTTAAACACTCGCCACATATATTCAATCAAGTTCTCAAGGCTGATTTAGAAGACCTAATGATAGACAGTACTCTGCTGCAGTATGTAGATGATTTGATGATTTGATCCACATCATTGGAACAATGTCATAGAGATCCTATTAAAGTGCTTACTAAATTCGCTCAAGGAGGTCACAAGGCATCCAAAACAAAACTACAGTATTGCCAACCACAGGTTGAATATTTAGGACGACTGATCTCATATGACACGAAAGCTATAGCCCCAGATCACTAAGAAGGCATAAGTAAAACACCATTGCCACAAACAGTAGGACAGATGATGACTTTCTTAGGAATGACGAGCTTCAGTTCTGATTGGATAGAGGAATATGCAGTAAAAACAGCTCCACTGAGAGAAATCATGAAACAAGCAGGACTGCAAAATTTAAGTATTCCACTAAGATGGAATACAGATGCGATGCTAGCATTTGAATCTATAAAGAAAGAATTACAAAGGGCACCTGCCCTCTGTAATCCCGACTACACTATACCGTTTCACCTGTATGTGGCAAACAGAGCTGATGGCTATGCATCAGCTGTATTGATTCAAGAGACTTGCAGTGGTAGGAAAAAAACAACCCATAGCTTACTATAGCACTAAGCTGGACAATGTAGCACAAAGTTACCCACCATGTTACCGACAAGGCCTTGTAGCAGTATATTACACATATGACAAAGAATATACATTAACTATGGGGTACCCAGTAACCATTTATATGCATCACAAAATTGTGGAGTTACTAGAATAAGTCAAATTTGTTCTGACTCAAGCCCACATTCTAGCATATTCATCATTACTTACATATCCAGATGTTACCATTAAGCGATGTAATACAGTTAATCCAGCTGAATTGATTCCTTTGGCTTATGAAGGTGAGCTACATGTTTGTGTGGCTAATTCAGTGGCATTCACTAGGCTACAGCCAGATCTTGAGTCTACGGCAATCTTTGAGGCAGAAGTCACTTACTTGGTGGATGGTTCCAGTTTTATAGATTATTTGGGAACTCATAGAGGATATTCAGTAGTAAAGAAAAACATGGATGAATTTCTGCCTGTAATATCCCAACAGTGTGTACAGCCTTGCTCTGCTCAATTAGCAGAATTAAAAGCTCTCACGACTGCATGTCAATTAGCAAAGGTACAAACAGCAAATATTTTCACTGATTCAACTTATGCTCATGGTGTATGTCATCTGTTTGGAGCAATGTGGAAACAGAGAGGCTTCAAAAAGAGTGAAGGAACTCCTATTCAACATGCTGAACAGATAGGTCAATTAATTTCTGCTATGATGCTACCAAAACGATTAGCAATCATCAAATGTCAGGCTCATAAAAAAAGGAAATGACTATATCATTAAGGGTAACAACAAAGCAGATTTGGAAGCTAAAAAGCATCAGGATGTCAGGTAGCAATATTAGCTCCAGTAGTTCTTATAGAACCACAACCTCAATTGGATGATATTATTCGAATTCAACAACAAGCAGGTCCTTATGAACACTCCATGTGGCAACAAAGAGGAGCCACGAAAGACACACAAGATATTTGGCGTTCACATGAAGGACAAATTGTTGCACCAACCACACTTTTAAACATTCTTATTCCAGATGCGCATGGTTTTGACCATTGCGCGAGGGGGGAAGTGATAAAACAAATTAAACAGCAGGGATAATAGTCTCCATACTTACATGCAGTGATAGACGATTTTCTGTCCACATGTGAACTTTGTGCCAAAAACAATGTTAGGAAAGGAACAGCGACACCAATAAGCCACATACCAATACCAGAAGGACCATTCAAGCACCTGGTAATGGATTATGTGGACATGATAAAGCGAGTACAAGGCAAAAAATATATGCTTGTGGTAATAAACAGATTTAGCAGATGGGTAGAAGCAATACCATCAGCAGATGAGGGGGCAGGAACAGTAATTCAATTTCTAACAAGAGAAGTAATCCCTAGATTTGGAATACCATCAGAAATAAGTTCAGATAATGGATCAGCATTCATTCAAAAAACTGTAAAACAAGTATTGCAACAATTGAAAATAAAACAGAGGCTAGGGTGTGTTTATCACGCACAACCCCATGGGATAGTAGAAAGGGTGAATGGTACCTTCAAGGACAAACTTAACAAATATGTGAAAGTACTAAACTCAACTGGATTGATGCTTTACCTCTTGCGCTAATGAGCCATCGCATGCAAACTAACAGAAGCATGCACTTAACATCACATGAGATGCTTACGGGTCGACCCATGCCTGTAGAGGTCCCTACAAAGGACCCCCTCTAGAGCAATTGCAAATGGAACTTAGGTCTTATATGAAGAAACTAACTGCAATATATAAAGCTATCCATTTACAGGAAAAAAGAAAGGAGCCTGAAGAGGAGACAGGGACATCTTGTCCAGTCGTCCCAGGTGACCAAGTATATTTGAGGGTATGCAGGAGAAAGTGGAATGAGCCCAGGAGAGAGGGACCTTACAAAGTGGTGACAGCTACTCCAACAGAAGTCCAAGTGGAAGGAAGCACCACCTGGTATCATCTAAACCACTGCACAAGAGTTCCCAGGGTAAGGAAGGAAAGAGAGGGAGAGAGACTTGAAACAGGCGATACAGAAGAAAGTGAGGAGAGACCAGAGACAAAGGACGAAAGAGTGCAAAATTGCAAAAGCTCAGAAAGAGATACACAAACAGCTAAGCAAAGCAGAAAGAATCAAGAGAGTGGAAGGAATGGGTCCAATAGCATGTCTAATGATCATCACATATTTACTGCATCTGATACTCCAAGCTCAAGCCACAATCAATACTACCCAAACTTCTCTACTACAAGCCCAAACTACAGCCAACACCACTGCTAAAAGTTTTAACCAGACTTCCCTACAATTGATTTTTCAGCCCTCGGTCAGACCCAGCAACAACTCAATAATAACCCCAACAGAACAAGAATTGAATAAAGAACAGAAGATATCAAAACAACATAGAAACATTAATAATGATATCAATAGTAATGAAAAAATTAATTAATTGTTTATAGGAAACAGCGCAAAATAACGAATGGTACGAATGGGCAACGTTTACAGCAAGAGAGACAGGTATGGAAAATTGCTTACTGTGCTCCAAATCACCCTTAAATAAGGTAATAGTAGTTCCAAATCCACATGACTATCAAAAATGTGCTGAATTTAATAGAAACTTTTGTCATCTAGAAAAGCATTTTAGACCCTACTGTTTAGCTGAGTGTTTGGCTTTTGTGGGTAATTCCATCCTTAAGGAGCAATTTAATAAACCACATTGGGGAGATTGGTGTAGATATTGGAATGTAAAAGAAAAATTAAAATAAAAGAAAGAAAGGTAGAAATCCCAAAATGGTACAACATAGATTATAGCCAAGAGTATGAGTGCTATAATAAGCCTGAAGGAACTGTTGATATGGGAAAATTCAAGGGAAGATGTGCTACTATTTGGTACTTAGACAAAACAAATGCTTGGCGATCAAATGTACCTGTAAGAGTCCCAATACTTCAAGCACAAGGATTAGGAAAGGGAATGAAAATATATCCAGAAGAATGTGAAAATCAAACTATAGTGTTACCTTCAATAGAATTATATAAGGATCAGACAATAGTGGTGGCAGATTTTTTTTTTTTTTGGGTCTGTGGAAAAGAACGACTTAGGGCCTCCTTACCACTAGGATGGAAAGGAATATGTGTTAGAGTACGACTGATCCAGGAAATTGCCATGGCACAGTAGGAATTAGGACAATTCATAAAGGAAGATAAGAATATAACTAAAAGAGCTTATAAAACAAACCCTAATGTGTATATAGATTCAATTGGTCAACCCAGGAGTATACCTAATGAATTTAAAGCTTGAGATGAAGTCAAAGCAGGGTTTGAATCAATATTCGTTTGGATCACACAAAATGAAAACACAGAATGGATCAATCATATTTACTATAATCAACAAAGTTTTATTAATTACACTGATGATGCTTTATCTGCATTAGGAGAACAAGTACATAAAACAAGTAGGATGACATGGCAAAACAGGCAGGCTCTTAATTGGTTATTGGCAGACAAAGGGGGTGTATGTGTTATGTTTGGAGATCAGTGTTGTACTTTTATACCAAATAATACTGCTCCAGGAGGAACATTTATTGAAGTCATGATTAAATTAAAAAACGTAAGAACCGAAGTTAAAGCAAATGCTGGAAGATAATCAAATGTGGTATTGGTTTGATCTAAAGTTAGGAGCATGGGGAGCATGGTTTGCTAAATTGGGAACATTTTTGGGAATTGCAATAATGATAGGAGGGCTATTGTTTTGTTGTGTACTTCCTTTATTGAGGTCACTAGTTATCAAAGCCACAGTTAAGCAGATGGAAATGCTAAGATGTCAAGATAATTTGAAAGTGATATTAGAGGGTAACCAAAGTGTATATTAACAGGATTGGCTTTATAAACCAAATTGGGATTCACAAACATTGGATGGGAATTCAAGGACCACAAATGAAGACGAAGAAGATGAATAAAGATGAGCCACACCCTGGGTGTAAGTGCTAGCCTAACCTCTCCCCCAAAGGATGACCCTCTACGATACGCAAAGTATCTGGGTTGAAGATATGTACACTACAAAAAAGAACTCTTGATTAGGATGAATATTTTGTTTTATGTTTGATATCCTCTACGTAACTATGACAAACACAAGCAAGGCTGAACCAATTGCACGCTCATGCTTATAACATGCTTATATGTTACATTTATTGAATGAATAAGAGAACAGAATCTTTTACTCCGTTCTTAATCAAAATTGAATGGAGACCTTTGGTTCTGTAATCTCCAACGGAGTGCGGTTGCATAATCTGGTCAATGGTAATGAAGCTGTGTGACTTAACTTAGTCACTAGATAGCATAACTGAGGCAACTGAATTATGAAACTGCACTCTGGATAAAGACAGTGAAGGTGAGACTTATGTAAGTCTCAGAGGGGGGATATGTGGAATATTTTTTATCAAGTTAAATATAAATTAATCAAGTATAATCAATGTAAATATAGCCATTTTTGTCTACAATTATTTCTGATGGTCAAGCATGGATTTTACTGTGTGTGTGTGTGTGTGTAGAAGCCTGTGTAAAGGAGGCCCCTCAAAATGGAATATGTGATCACATAGGGCACTCATATAAGGTAATCTTGAGTCTCATGTTTTGACACTAGAGGAAATATAGGATAAGGCCCCCGAAGAGAGATGGAGAGGCCTCTCAAATAGTTTCATGTTCTCTAGCAGTCTGAAGACACAGAACAAAATGTATTGGGTGTATTGGTCACGCCCTAGGTGAATGTGTATATAGACATGTTTGAATACAGAAAGTTAGTTACTCTGCAGACTGACTCGGCTTTGCTATCTCTGAAAATAAAGTCTATCTTCTTTAGTGATTCTTCATAAAGGCGGCAGAAGCCACAACGTACAGCACAGGGCTCCACCATCTGGGAAAGTACAGCTCACAACCCCCCTGTCCGATGCGTTCGTCTGCAAGATAAAAGGGAGAGAGAAGTCAGGAGAGTGCAATAACGGCCCGCTGCAAAGTGAAGATTTCACTTGAGTTAATGCCTGCTGACACAGCTCTGTCCACTGGACCAGATCTGGTGCCCTTTTTTAAGTAAGATCAGTCAGCGGCATGGTGGTGGTCATTTAATTAGGCATGAATCTATGATAAATAGCCAGCCAGCCAGTCTCACTTCCTTTTTAGTCTTAGGTCTGCGGCAGGCTGCAGTCGCTGCGGTCTCATCAATTTGGGGCCGCACCTGTCCATGACCCAAGTGGAAGCCCGGATACCATACTTCCACCTGTCCAATTGCACACTTCTTAGGGTTTGCCGTGAGTCCTGCCCATCTCAACAACTAAAGGACAGCCCTCAGGTTCTGCAGGTGCCGCTGCCAATCATTACTGTAAATAATGAAATCATCCAGATAGGCAGCGGCGTAAGAGGTGTGCAGTCTGAGGAGTCTATCCATGAGCTGCTGGAAAGTAGCCGGGGCCCCAAACAAACTGAAAGGAAGGGTGACAAATTGGTGTAAGCCGAATGGTGTGGAAAATGCAGTTTTTTGAATAAAAGCGAGCCGCGCCTAACCGATCAAGAAGTTCATCAATCTGAGGCATTGGGTACGCATCAAATTTAGACACCGCATTGACTTTTCTATAATCCACACAGAACCGGGCAGGCCCAGTCACTGTAGGATTCTTCTATTACCCCCATATCCAGCATGGCCTTTAATTCTTCCCGAATCACTTTTTTTGTGTTCGGGTTATCGGTAGGGACAACTGCGTACCACTACCCTGTGTTAATTGCCCCAGTGTGTGGAGTTTTGCTCTCAGGTCAAGAATGTATTGAATTCCGTTTTTGCTTTTTGAAGGTCCCTCCTCCCAATTTTCCCATAGGAATGTTGAGCACGCCACGTGGTCGACGGCCATACAATAATTCAAATGGGGAGAACCCTGTTGAGGCTTGCGGGACCTCTCGAACTGTAAATAATAGGGGCTTGAACCACTTGTCCCAATTTTGAGCGTCTTCGTGCACGAACTTACGAATCATATTCTTTAGTGTCTGATTAAATTGTTCGACCAAGCCGTACGTTTTGGGGTGGTAAATGCTGGTCCGAATCAATTTAATCCCCAATAATTCATACAGTTCACGTAGTATATGTGACATAAACGTCGTGCCCTGATCAGTGAGGATTTATTTCGGAATCCCCACTCGGGAGATTACTCTGAAGACTGCCTCCGCAACACTACGTGCTGAAATGTTGCACAGAGGCACTGCTGGACATTGTGTTGCATAGTCCACCAGACCCAACACAAAGCGATGCCCACATGCTGTCCACTCTAATGGCCCGAAGAGGTCCATGCCAATTCTTTCAAAGGGGACCTCGATCATTTGGAGCAGGCACAATGGCGCTCTTGGGGTGGTCGGCGGATACACCACCTGCGAACATCCCTGTGAATGCCCGGCCAATAGAAATGGGCCATTAGATGGCTCAGTGTTTTTCCCTGCCCTAAATGACCTGCCATTTGGTTATAATGAGCCGTCTGGAATAAAATTTCCTGATGGCTCTTCAGTATTAACAATTGGGTTGTATCTTCCTTTGTCTGAGCGTCCTGCATCACTCAATGCAACCGATCCCTGATAATTAAAAAATATGGATATGTGAGTGCAATGTCTGGCTTGAGGTGTTGACCATCAATCACATTCACTTGATCAAAGGTGTGCCTAAGGATCTCGTCTCGAGTCTGCTCCAGAGGGAAACCCCCAGCCGAGACTTCCCCATCCCTTACTTCCTCCTGACATGGAGCTAACATCGATGACCCCGGTTCCACCTCCCCAGCCAACAAGTCACAAACCACACACTGATACACTTTGTTGCAGGACCCCTCCATGCACATTCCCCTTAGTAAGGTAGTAAATGCCAATTTGTTCCCAAGATTAGTGGATGGTTAAGGCGGGAATTAACCGCAGCCTTAATACAATGTTTTTGTCCCTGAAATTGAATAGTGACCATCACTACAGGGTAACTTTGGATATCCCTGTGCACACACCTTACCTACACCCGCCAGTTTGTATCCAAAGCCTCGGACTGAACCAAGCTTTGGTGAATGGAGGTTTGATTACAACCTGAATCCATCAAGGCTTGGTATGTACCCCCCTTAAAACTCACAGGTATTCGGTATGCTCCTGCTCGATCATGGGTGGCCTGTGGCGTGTCGGGGATTCAGACCAGTGTCTCCACCTCCATCACGGGGCACCAGTCCTGGAACTGCCCAGGTTCCCTGCAGCTCCAGCAGACCGGCCTAGACTTCACGCCCACATCACCAGCCTGTAGGGAAGACCGGAGAGGGTTAGGTCAACCCAACAGGTTGAACGGACCACGGGACCAGGGAACGGGTTTTGGGGACATCTGCACACAAACCAGAGAACAAAACGTACAAAACATGTCTGAAGAATTTGTTGTTGAAAAATAGATGCACTTCTACGCCCAACCTTATTTATTTAGTCCTCAATCAAACAGAGAGATAAGGGGCTGAAGGTAGCTACACATATGCACCCAGATGCTACAGTCTGACAGAGAGTACAGGAGACCACAGTTTTTTGGAGGTTTTGCTTACTGAAAGTGAAGTGAAAGAACCAGTGAGAAAGGTTGGAGGGTGCGAGAGTGTGTGACAGACCTCCGCCTGAAGAGACCTCCACAAAATCAGTAGGTACGTGTAACATTTTCTGCCAAGATCAAGTAGTTTTAACCGGCACGTGAGATGCTGGCTTCATCAGAATTTTACCAGAATAGTTTTGGACCGGTGCCAGTTCATAGTGGATGGAGTTACTCGGCATAACGGCAAATATAGAAACCAAGCAATCAACAGATATCCCGTCGCTCGTCACGGCTGGTTAGGACAAATACAAAATTGTATTGCATGTGGTTTGCCATCAGGTTAGGACACGGTATGACTATGACTGTATCCACCTCTTCTATCTCTCTGTTTGATTGACGACTCCAGTTCAAATAAATAAGGAAGTGTATGGAAGTGTATCTATTGTTCTATTGTTCGACTACACACTCTTCAGACATATTTTGTAAGTTCTGTTCTCTGGTTTGTGTTTAGTTAGATTGTGTTTTCTGATGATAATATGGTGGTCCTGTTGAAGCAAATCAAAACGGCTCATATCGTGAGCAGCTGCAGTCATCACGAACCGCTCACTGTGCGACACACATTAGGTTTAGCAGCGCTGCAGTGGAGGATTGCGTTAGTAGACGTGTCTGCTTTGCATTGGTCATGCTGTGCGGTTGAGCAGATGACAGCCTAGAGTTTCTTTTATTATTAGTTGTTCCCTATCTGTCACTCACTCGATGTTGTGTCGATGTAGTGACACTAGGGGTCACTCTTGGGAGCCCGAGACACCTCTGGTCTTTGATAAAAGGCCAATGAAAATTGGCAGGTGGTATTTGCATGCCACTCCCCCGGACATACGGGTATAAAAGGAGCTGGTATGCAACCACTCATTCAGATTTTCTCTTCGGAGCTGAACGGTCATGCTCATTGAGCTGAATTCTACTGTTCATTCACCTCTGCTGGATCTGATGACGCATTTCAGTGGCTTCTCCCCCCCTCTGCACTGGTGCACTGCAGAGAACGCCCCTGGGCGCTTAGGCAGAAAACAAAGAGAGTATATTTTATGAAAGAGCTTTTTCCTCTAAAAGAGTATATTTCTCTAAAAGAGCGGCACACACAGAACGTCTTTTTAAAGATGCGTCTTTTTAAAGATGCCTTTCCGATTATGTGTTATTCCTGGTTGCGGTCGTTATCTCTCAACTTTGGATGGTCATGATCGCTGTCTTTCGTGTCTGGGCGCGACCCACACGGAGGCAGCGTTTGTGGATGGTTCATGTTCTCATTGCGAGAACATGACCATGGCAACGTTGCGGTCGCGGCTTGCTTACATAAGAAAGCAAGCCACCCCAGCGGCTCCTCGCCTCGGTCCTTCTACCTACGGGTATGAGGCCACCGTGGCTAGCACTGGGGATGATTTGGGGACCCCAATGGGATCGCCTCCACTGGTTATCCCCCGGTGGAGGGCCGGGTGGAAAATCTTTTGTTGCCTTTTTGTTTAATTTCGCCGCATGCCCAAGTGGCTGCGGTACCCAACAGTTCAGCAAAAGAGCAGTTTCCTTCCTCTCTGGGTCACATACCCGGTGTGCACGGTCGTCATCACGACTACCGTCCACGGGTTTTTTCTTGCAGGATTGGCGCTCCAGCGGTAGTCTTTCCGCCCCTGCGTGCCCAGCTGTGGCACACAGCTGCCCCCGATGTGGCAGTCTCCACGGCTTACGAGGACAGGCCTCTTCCTCCCCCATCCCAGGCTGTTCCGGGGGTGGTCACAAGGAGCCAGGTAAGTGCTTCGATGTCCCTAGACTCAGCACGGCCACGATGTGGTGTGGCAGCTCGAGCTCCGCCCCGCCGCGAGGCCCCACCTGCCGGTACGTCCGACGACGTTGTCCCCTTGGTCCCCCTTGCACGGAACTTGGACACGTGGCTTGCGCTTTCCAATCCATCGTGATGGCTGATCCAGTCCGTCTGACTTGGCTACGCGATTCAGTTCGCCAGGCGCCCACCCAGGTTCAGCGGTATTAACTTCACCTTGGTCAAGAACGAAAACGCTGCTACCTTGCACGCGGATATCACTACCCTCCTATGGAAGGGTGCGATAAAACCTGTCCCTCCAGCTGAGATGAAGAAGGGGTTTTACAGCCCCTACTTCATCATACCAAAAAAAGGCGGTGGGTTGCAGCCAATCTTGGACCTGCGAGTACTGAACAGACTCAGACTCCCGTTCAAGTTGCTGACGCAAAAACGCATTCTGGCGAGCGTCTGGCATCAAGATTGGTTCGCGGCGGTAGACATGAAGGACGCGTACTTCCACGTCCCGATCCTTCCTCAACACAGACCCTTCCTGCGGTTTGCATTCGAGGGTCAGGCGTATCAGTACAAAGTCCTCCCTATCGGCCTGTCCCTGTCTCCGCAGCATCTTCACGAAGGTCGCAAAGGCTGCCCTTGCCCCATTAAGGGAGGTGGGCATTCGCATTCTCAACTATCTCGACGACTGGCTAATCCTAGCTCACTCTCGAGACATGTTGTGCACACACAGGGACTTGGTGCTCTCACACCTCAGCCGACTAGGGCTTCGGGTCAACTGGGAAAAGAGCAAGCTCCTCCCGGTTCAGAGCATCTCTTTTCTCAGTTTGGAGCTGGACTCAGTCTCTTTTACGGCGCACCTTAAGAACGAGCGTGCCCAGTCGGTGCTGGCCTGTTTGAAGGCATTCAAACAGAAAACAGCGGTTCCACTGAAACTTTTTCAGAGGCTCCTGGGGCATATGGCATCCTCGGCGGTAGCCACCCCACTCGGGTTGATGCATATGAGACCGCTTCAGCACTGGCTCCAGACTCGAGTCCCGAGATGGGCATGGCGCCACGGGACACATCGCGTGGTCATCACGCCGGTCTGTCACCGTCTTTTCAGCCCTTGGACCGACCTCTCGTTTCTACGGGCAGGTGTTCCTCTAGAATTGGTCTCCAGCCACGTCGTGGTCACAGACGCCTCCAAAACAGGCTGGGGCACCATTTGCAATGGGCACGCAGCCGCTGGCCTGTGGATGGGCCCGCGACTGCATTGGCACATCAACTGCCTTGAGTTGTTGGCAATTCTGCTCGCCCTGCAGAGGTTTTGGCCGTTGATCCAGGGCAAGCACGTGTTAGTTCGGACAGACAACACGGCAACGGTAGCATGTCAACCGCCAAGGCGGTCTGCGCTCTCGTTGTATGTCACAACTCGCCCGCCGTCTCCTCCTCAGGAGTCAGCAGCACTTCAAGTCGCTGCGAGCCACTCACATCCTGGGTAACCTCGACACTACAGCGGACGCGCTGTCACAGCAGGTTACCCTCAGGAGAGAGTGGAGACTCCACCCTCAGGTGGTCCAGCTGATTTGGAGTCGATTCGGATGGGCACAGGTGGAACTATTCGCCTCCCAAGAATCCTCCCGCTGCCCGCTCTCATACGCCCTCACCGAGGCTCCCCTCAGCATAGACGCACTGGCACACAGCTGGCCCCCTGGCCTACGCAAATATGCATTTCCCCCAGTGAGCCTACTTGCACAGACCCTGTGCAAGGTCAGGGAGGACGAGGAGCAGGTCGTCCTGGTAGCACCCTACTGGCCCACCCAGACGTGGTTCTCGGACCTCACGCTCCTCGCGACAAACCCGCCCCCCTCCCCCCCAGTGAATTCCCCTGAGGAAGGACCTTCTTTCTCAGGGACGGGGCACCCTCTGGCACCTGCGACCAGACCTCTGGATGGGACACGGATGACCTAAGCGGTGGTAGACACGATCATTCAGGCTAGGTCCCCTCTACGAGGCGCCTGTATGCCTTTAAGTGGTGTCTGTTCGCTAAGTGGTGTTCTTCCCAACGGGAAGACCCCAGAGATGCGCAGTCGGATCAGTGTTTTCCTTTCTGCAGGAGAGGTTGGAAGGGAGGCTGTCCCCTTCCACCTTGAAGGTGTACGTTGCTGCCATAGCAGCACACCACAACGTAGTCGACAGTAGGTCCTTAGGGAAGCATGACCTGATCATCAGGTTCTTAAGAGGTGCCAGGAGGCTGAATCCCTCCAGACCGTGCCTCATTCCCTCATGGGACCTCTCTGTAGTTCTTCAGGGTCTACAGAGAGCCCACTTTGAGCCTTTGCAGTCAGTCGAGCTTAAGGCACTCTCCTTGAAGACTGCCCTCCTGACTGCGCTCACTTCCATCAAGAGGGTAGGAGACCTGCAAGCCTTCTCTGTCAGCAAAACGTGCCTGGAGTTCGGTCCGGGTTACTCTCACGTGATCCTGAAACCCCGACCGGGCTTTGTGCCCAAGGTTCCCACCACCCCTTTTAGAGACCAGGTGGTGAACCTGCAAGCGCTGCCTCAGGAGGAGGCAGACCCAGCTCTGTCATTGCTGTGTCCGGTGCGCACTTTACGCATCTATTTGGATCGCATGCAGAGCTTTAGGATCTCTGAGCAGATCTTTGTCTGCTTTGGTGCACAGCGGAAAGGAAGCGCTGTCTCCAAGCAGAGGATCACCCACTGGCTCATTGACGCCATAACTATGGCATATCACGCCCAGGACATGCTGCCCCCGGTAGGGCTATGAGCCCATTCTACCAGGGGTGTAGCGGCTTCCTGGGCCCTGGCCAGGGGTGCCTCTCTAACAGACATTTGCAGAGCAGCAGGCTGGACAGCACCCAACACCTCTGCAAGGTTCTACAACCTCCGGGTGGAACCGGTTTCATCCCAGGTAGTGGCATGCAACACAAGCGGATAAGCCCGGGATAGCCGGCCGGGTGTATCGCTTCCACCTCCTTTTGAGCTGAAGACGTGCGCCATTAATTCCCAGTAGTGTTCACAAGCTTTGTTCCCTGGTTGACTTCCTCCGAGCCCCGTGGCAGTCGAGTTTTCGGGGAGACTCGCTGCCGGCCCAGTACACGTGCTAACTAAGAGTCCTATTCTGGGGTAGGTGCTCTGCAAGTGGTGGTTCCCTGTAAGGCTAACCCCATGCGATGTATATCTTTCGCTAATTCGTTTCCCTGTTGGCAAACTGCTTCTTCCTTGGGCAGAGCCCCTCTGCCCCAGTCTCCATGTTTGTAGTAACTCCTCCCGTTGGGTAGGATCTACCTTGAAGACTCTCCACATGGTTGGAAAGACCATGTGACATATTTTTCCACTTAAATATCCCCCACCCCCCCTCTCTTTTGGCGAAGTGTGGTCTCCGCGGTGTCTTCCCCTTGGGAGGGACACCCCTCGACTAGACCTGGCGGCCCAGTCGGATAATCCCCCTTCTTTTTTAGGGAGTGGAAAAAAGAGAAGGGGAAAAAGAGTCCACGACTGGGTTAAGCCTGTCTCTATCTCTCGGGTAGTCGACTTGTCCCCAAAGGGCCGTTCGACACTCATAACTATGTTGGGCGAGGTTACGTGTAGACATGGTGTGCTGGCTATGAGGCACTCAGTAGTCTGCCCACCACACACCGCCAGTTCACGTAACACAGTTCAGCCAGTTGTGGCGTTTCGTATAGGGAGCAGTATGTCTGGAGTAAGATGACAAGGTGATGACAAGAATGACACCATCCCCACAGTCAAGCATGGAGGTGGGTCAGTCCTGTTATGGGGGTGTTTTGTGGCTGCAGGAAATGGCTATCCTGACTATGTGACTGACACCATGGATTCTTTCAGGTATCAGGTCATTTTGGCATGAAAAATGTGATGCCTTCAGTGTGTAAATTGAAGCTCTGTGATCACTGGACTTTCCAGCAAGACAATAACACCAAGGATACATCCAAGTTGTCCAAAATCTGGTTCAGGGTCATGGAATGTCCTTAAATTGCCCTTTCAGTCCATCATTAAAATCCCATTGCAAACCTTTGTTGGGATTTCAAGGAAGCAGTGGCATCACAGAAACCAAAGAATGTCAATGATCTTGAAGCTTTTGCTCATGAGAAATGTGTAAAAATTCTAATAGAGAGGTGTCTGAAGCTTGAGAACACTTAACTGAAACATTTATTTGCTGTTATTAAGGATGCTCCACAAATGATTGACTTTGGCGGTTTAATATTTTTGACATGACATTTGTGGAGAGAATTAGTTATTTTTTATTTTAAAATAACTCTTTGTTCTCAAAATCACTCAAATGTGTATTAAAAACTTACTTTGACTGTTTACTGCAATTTTAGTTGATGTGTTTAGTTCACATCACCAGAATGTATTGCTGGTCAGGGGGGTTGAATAATTTTGATTTGCAACATGGCAAAGAATTCAAAATCCTTGGGCTCTGGAGATATTACAAGACACTTACGTGCTCAAGCTGGAACCTCTGACAGGCCCGCAGGCCAGGGACTTGGATTGCAAGGTGCGGCGGGAGAAATTCAACGTCAACTGTCCAACATGTCTATGATGCTGATGAAAGTTGTTGCTGACTTAGAGGAACTTGCTGTAATACGTCGATCGATTACTGCGATGGGAACTAAATTCTCTGAGTTGGTTACAATAATCGGGGACGTCGAGAGACGGATCGATTATCTGGAGTCATCGGAGAGGGAATTAGCTGCTAATCTGCTAGCAACCAAGATAGACTTGGAACACATTTTGGAAAAACTAGAGGATTTGGAGAATCGTAATCAGCGAAACAACGTCCGAATTGTTGGAATTCCTGAGCATGAAGAAGGCTGAGATATGGGGAAATTCCTTGACGAGCTCTTCCCGAGTCTGCTCGACATAACAGGCCATGAGCTGGAAATCGAGCAAGCTCACAGGGTTCCGGCTCGCAGATCAGCTAAGGGAGACAGGTCCCAATCAATTCTGGCCAAATTTCTGATATCATCCGATAAAGATCTTGTGTTACGCAAGGCGAGGAGCAAAGGAAGGCTTTCTTGGAAGAATTACAACATTTTCTTGTTCCCGGACTTTGCGAATTCGACGAGAGAAACGTGATCAATTCAAAGAATGCAAGAAACTCTTACATCAACAGAAGATCGCTTTTGCTCTGATGTTTCTGGCCAAATTGAGAATAGATACTAAAGATGGCCAAATGTCTCGAACAGATTAAAGATAAATTAGGAAGAGTTATTATTGTTTTAGCTGAAATTCAGGGGCAAATGTTGATTTTGGCTAATATTTACACACCTAACGCTGATGATCAGGGCTTTTTTATAGATCTTAAAGGGATGTTGCAAACCGTTGGAACCCCTCATGATACAATACTGGGAGGAGACTTTAATCTATTGATGGATTCAGTCCTTGATCATAGTGAAGCAAAAGTGTGTAAGCCCCCTAGAGCAACATTGACGCTTCACAGGATGTGTAAAAATCTTGGTCTCGTAGATATTTGGTGACTTCTGAATCCATCTGGTAGGGATTATTCATTTTTTTTCATCAGTCCATAAGATTTATTCTAGAATAGATTTTTTTTATATCTAAGTCCCTCATTTCATCTCTTGTTGATTGCTCAATTTGAAACATCTTAGTCTCAGATCACACCCTGGTGAGTTTAGAGGTGTTGCCATATATGGAGAAAAATAAATCATATAGTTGGCGCTTTAATGTATCCCTTTTGCAAAATCCTAAATTCCAACAAATTTTAAAGGCTGAAATCAATGTTTATATGGAGACCAACTGGTCCTCAGTATCCTCTGTGGGCGTGGCTTGGGAGGCACTTAAAGGAATATTTCACCCCAAAATGCCCAATGCCCTCTAAGTCCTCGTGTTGGCGTAGTGAATCGCCTCAATCCAGGTGGCATAGGATGAATCTCAGTTGCCTCCGTGTCTGAGACTGTCAATCTGCGCATCTTATCACGTGGCTTGTTGAGCGCATTACCACGGAGATATAGCGCGTGTGGAGGCTTCACGCCATCCACCGCAGCATCCACGCACAACTCACTACGTGCCCTACCAAGAGCAAACCACATTATAGCGACCACGAGGAGGTTACTCCATGTGACTCTACCCTCCCTAGCAACCGGGCCAATTTGGTTGCTTAGGAGACCTGGCTGGAGTCACTCAGCACACCCTGGGGTTCGAACTCACAAACTCCAGGGGTGGTAGTCAGCGTCTTTACTTACCAAGCTACCCAGGCACCTAAAGATTTCCATTCTTTAATGATTTCGTATAAACTTCTAACAAAAGTGGAGCCAGTTCTGTAGCATAAGATCTAAAAAACTCAGTGGCAAAGCCATCTGGCCCCGGAGCCTTAACTGTAGGCAAGGCCTTAATTACCTCACCAAGCTCCTCAAAGATTATCTCAGAATCAAGAGAATTTATTTGCTCCATCGTCAGTTTAGGGAGTTCTAATGGTTCCACAAAGTATATAATGTCTTCATCAGTAGACGAAGACGTGGAACTATAGAGATCAAAATATAATTTTTTTAAATAATTATTAATATCAATAGCTGAGGTAAATATTTCATCACCAGCAGATTTCACTGAGGGAATGGTAGAAAAAGACACTCTCTGCTTTATGTATCTAGCCAAAAGCATCCCTGCTTTGTACCCCCACTCAAAGTATGACTTTCTTGCCAAAACTCCACCTTCCACGACAAAACAGTATTATATCTGTATTTCAATCGGGTCAATTCTCTGAGGCCATAAGATGACATTCAGCGCTTCAGCTCTGCCTCTGCACTTTTAATATTCCCTTCCAACTCCACGAATTGCCATGAGGCATACTGTATGATCTTACCCCTAAGAACTGCCTTAAGTGCCTCCCAAACCACGCCCACAGAGGATACTGAGGACCAGTTGGTCTCCATATAAACACTGATTTCAGCCTTTAACATTTGTTGGAATTCAGGATTTTGCAAAATGTATACATTAAAGCGGCAACTATATGATTTATTTTTCTCTGTATTTGGCAACACCTCTAAACTCACCAGGGCATGATCTGAGACTAAGATGTTTCCATTTGAACAATCAACAACAGATGAAATGAGGGACTTATATATATAAAAAAAGATATATATATATAAAAAAATCTACTCTAGAATAAATCTTATGGACTGATGAAATTAATGTATAGTCCCTACCAGATGGGTTCAAAAGTCTCAGATATCTGTAAGCTGTTGCTCTAGGGGGCTTACACATATTTGCTTCACTATGATCAAGAACTGAGTCCATCAAAAGATTAAAGTCTCCTCCCAATATTATATCATGAGGGGTGCCAGCGGCTTGCAACATCCCTTCAAGATCTATAAAAAAGCCCTGATCATCAGCGTTAAGTGCGTAAATATTAGCCAAAATCAACCTTTGCCCCTGAATTTCTGTCAAAACAATAATGACTCTTCCTCATTTATCTTTAATCAGTTTGAGACATTTGAACTGTAGATGCTTACTTTTCAATGTAATGACTCCCCTGCTCTTACTTGAGCCAGCACTAAAGAAAACATGTCCACCCCATATCTTCCCAAATTTTCCAGCCTCCTGCAGGGAAAGACGTGTTTCTTGAAGAAACACTATATCATATTTCTTACATTTAAGAAAATAAATAACCTTCCTTCTTTTTATGGGGTGCCCCAACCCATTCACATTCCATGTGGAGAGAGACAATCCACTCACAGTAACATTTGACATTTGACATATTAGAAAAAATAGATTGTGTGTCAAAAATAAAATTATAAAGACCAAATTCCGTCATTAGTGCAACAGTCAAACCCCGAACTTCCCCCAGAACCAAACAAACAGAAAAATGAAAAACGTGTACATGCATGACAGCACTAACCGGCGTCCATCCCTCTAAACTCAAACAGTCGATGTACGCCTACGAGAGCCCCCGTGACAACTTTGCGTCGGATTGCTCAAGTCCGGTGTTTCTATGCAAATTTTGTGAGACAGAATTACACAACAGAAAATAATCTAGAAAACAAACCAATAGGAGGCATAAGCACAAAGAACATGTAGATTCATCCACATAACTGTTCCAAAGGTGTGTTCCTCCACAAAACAAACTCCAGCCGCTAGGTGGAACCAGCACAAAAAGAAACAAAGAAGGCGCTCCGTTTCCTTGGACAGTCAAGTGAATGTTCAGTGAGTCAGGCTCACTCGGCTGCATCACACAATGACTTACTCATTCTGTTGACTTTATGAAGGACATCGCTTGCTGTGGGGAACATCAGTGCAAAAGTGACCTTCCGTTGATGTAAGAGTTTCTTGCATTCCTTGAATCGATCACGTTTCTCTCTTGTCGAATTCGCAATGTCTGGGAACAAGAAAATGTTGTGGTTCTTCCAAGAAAGCCTTCCTTTACTCTTCACCTCGCGTAACATGAGATCTTTATTGGATGATCTCACAAATTTGGCCAGAATTTGATCAGGGCCTGTCTCCCTCCGTGGATCTCCAAGCCGGAACTCTGTGAGCTCACTCAATTTCCAATTTATGGCCTTTTATGTCGAGCAGACTCGGGAAGAGCCCGTCTAGGAATTTCACCATATCTCTGCCTTCCTCATTCTCAGGAGTTCCAAGAATTCGGATATTGTTTCGCCGGTTACGATTCTCTAAGTCTTCCAACTTTTCCCAAATGCGATCTAAGTCCATCTTGGTCACTAGCGGATTAGCAGCTAATTCCCTCTCCGATAACTCCAGATTATCGATCCATTTCTCAACATCCGACACTCTTGTAACCATCTCAGTGAATTTCGTCTCCATGGCAGTGATCGATCGACGTATTACAGCAAGATTCTCCAAGTCAGCAACAACCTTCGCCAGCATTGCCAACATGTTCAGCAGTTGATGCTGAATTTCTTCCACCGCACCATCCAAACTGAGTTCCTGGTCTGCGGCCCTGTCAGGGGTATCAGCTTGAGCACATAAGTGTCTTTTAATGTCTCCAGAGCCCGAGAATTTTGAATTCTTTGACATAATGTCTTCCTAGAACAGTCAAGAATCAGTGTATCGAATCTCACCGCTTTATGACATAAAAAGAATTAAAACTAGCTAAGTGTGTAGAGCTCGCCATTCACACATCCGACCCTCGCATGGCACCACGCGACTCGTTCTTTTACCATTGTTTATAAAATTCATAAATATTTATAATATATTCCCAAATAATAATAAAAAATATCTTCATGTATATTTGGTTTGTATGGTATTTTTTTACATTGAAATATAAACAAATTGTGTGTTTTGAACCACTTTGAACCACACACAGAGTTACTGCAAGTGGTCTATTGGCGCCTCCAAGTGGCCTTTTTTTGGAAGTACACTTACATAAATCTTTATGGAACAAAGAGTTTTGGTCATATTGACTTCAAAATTGTGTCAGACCTTCATCAGACATGTGGCTTTGTATCAGGTGTGTTTTTGGGGCACTGCGCATATTCTTGCATATTTAAAAAAAATGTTTTTATAAATAATATTTGCGGTCACTATTCAAAATATTTGAATAGCTCTAACTAATTTTTTTATACTACAGTGATACATTTTTACTCTTGAATAACAAATGTCTAAGTGTCTACTTTCAAATAAGCCCAAGTTTTTGTTTGTAGACCTACGGGTTCAAGGACTGGAAGAGTTTTACTTTGGGTATGTCGTTTTCAAGCTCATGCACAAAAAGAGGCCGGATGTTAAGGGGTTAGGAAAATTAAAAATGTCACTTCATGTCAAAAATATTGCAGACCCTTGCTGTACACCCTGCTGAAAAGACCAGCTAAAACCAGCCTAAGCTGTTTGCATGGTTTCATCTGGTCACCCAGCCTAGCCAGGTTGGCCATTTTGCTGGTTTCAGAGGGGGTTTGAACACTTTTTAGCTGGTCAGGCTGGGAGTTCAGCTAGCTTCCCAGCTTAAACAAGCTTGGCCACGCTGGGAGACTAGCTAAGACCAACCTGACCAGCCAAGTGTCAGGTGTATTTTGTTGATTCATGTCTTTTATTTTGAAAAGTTTAGTTCCTGTTCCCTAGTCATGTGATGTCTTGTTTTCCCTCCATGTTCATGTGTCATGTTTTCATTGGTTTATTGTTTAATTATCTTGTTATCAGTACTGTTTGTTCATTGGTTTATGTTCCCCCATGTCCATGTATTTAAGCCTCATGTTTTCCATTGTGTAGTTGTCTAGTATTGAATGTGATGGATGTGAATGTTGTTTTGTTGTCAAGTCAAGTCAAGTCAAGTCAAGTCAAGTCAAGTCAAGTCAAGTCAAGTCAAGTCAAGTCAAGTCAAGTCAAGCCATAGTCAAGTCTAGTTTATGTCAAGTTCATGTTTTTGTTAAATCACGTTTATAGTTAGGGTTTTGGATTCACTTTTGTAAATAAACTGCACTTGGGTTCTCATCTTCATCATCGTCTTCGTCTTCATCATTGCCAGTTCCAACAACATTACAGAATACTAGACCACCCATGAACCCAGCAGTTTTACTTCTGCGCCTTCGTCAGGGCAATCGTCCCCTGGAGGACTATGTCGAGAACTTCTGCGGTCTAGCCTGCCAGGTGGACTTTAATGAGGTTGCCCTCAAAGACTGTTTCAGATTTGGATTGAATGAGTCCATTTCTTTTTTGATGCCTGGCGGTCGCAGTTCCCTCAACCTGGTTCAATATATCGACCTCGCCCTACGGATCATTGGTTCCACGTTCACTGTGGGGGAGGCAGATGCCGAGCCAGAGTTCCACGTCATGGCCACCGCCGAGCCAGAGTTCCACGTCATGGCCGCCGCCGAGCCAGAGTTCCACGTCATGGCCGCCGCCGAGCCAGAGTTCCACGACATGGCCGCCGCCGAGCCAGAGTTCCACGTCATGGCCGCCGCCGAGCCAGAGGTCCACGTCATGGCCGCCGCCGAGCCAGAGGTCCACGTCATGGCCGCCGCCGAGCCAGAGGTCCACGTCATGGCCGCCGCCGAGCCAGAGGTCCACGTCATGGCCGAGCCAGAGGTCCACGGCCACGCCTCAGCCTGCTCCATGCCACGTCACAGCAACGCCTCAGCCTGCTCCATGCCACGTCACAGCAACACCTCAGCCTGCTCCATGCCATGTCACAGCAACGCCTCAGCCTGCTCCATGCCACGTCACAGCAACGCCTCAGCCTGCTCCATGCCATGTCACAGCCACACCTGAGCAGTGGGACCTGGAGATGGTTCCCACCCTTATACCCACCCTTAGTTCTCGTGAGCAGGCAAGGGGAACTTTCAGCCCTCCGATCCCGCCTGGACCCTCCGAGCCCTGGACTTCGCCTTGGCCTATCGGTCCCTCGACATTGCCTCAGCTTGGCGTTCCCTCGGCTCCACTACGGTCCTTCAGCCTGTTGGATGTGCCGGGGTCCCTCGTCCCTCCGGCTCCTCCTTGGTCTGTCGGTCACCTGGCTCCGCATTGGCTCTCCGATCCTCTGGCTGCGCCTCGTCCCTCCGATCTGTCAGTTTCACCGGGGACCTCCTTCCCTATGGCTCCACCTTGGTCCTCAGTCCCACCGGCTCCACCTCAGTCTTCCGATCTCTCAGCTCTGCCTTGCTCCTCCGAGCCTCCAGCACCGCCTTGGTCCTCCCTGCCATCGGCTCCACCCTGGCCCTTCGAGTCTTTGGCTACTCTCCGGGCACCAAGTTCCATGGCTCCGCCCCTCGAGCCTCTCACGGCTCCGCCTTCCATGGCTCCGCCCCTTGAGCCTCTCATGGCTCCACCCCCCACGGACTTTGCCTTGGTCCCATGCCC
Organism: Myxocyprinus asiaticus; assembly: GCF_019703515.2. Lineage (NCBI taxonomy): Eukaryota > Metazoa > Chordata > Actinopteri > Cypriniformes > Catostomidae > Myxocyprinus > Myxocyprinus asiaticus. The sequence goes on along the minus strand of NC_059356.1, from coordinate 4,965,044 downwards.
CTCGCCCTTTCTCGCCATGCCACGCCCCACACCTCAAGACACCCCCCCCACCCCAGCTCCCTACAGAACTTTGAATTTATGTCATGTTTTGTGTGTTTTGTTTGTGTTGGGGTGTCAGGAGCCACCCCTTAGTGGGGGGGATATGTCAGGTGTATTTTGTTGATTCATGTCTTATATTTTGAAAAGTTTAGTTCCTGTTCCCTAGTCATGTGATGTCTTCTTTTCTCTCCATGTTCATGTGTCATGTTTTCATTGGTTTATTGTTTAATTATCTTGTTATCAGTTCTGTTTGTTCAATGGTTTATGTTCCCCCATGTCCATGTATTTAAGCCTCATGTTTTTCATTGTGTAGTTGTCTAGTATTGAATGTGATGGATGTGAATGTTGTTTTGTTGTCAAGTCAAGTCAAGCCATAGTCAAGTCTAGTTTATGTCAAGTTCATGTTTTTGTTAAATCACGTTTATAGTTAGGGTTTTGGATTCACTTTTGTAAATAAACTGCACTTGGGTTCTCATCTTCATCATCGTCTTCGTCTTCATCATTGCCAGTTCCAGCATACGTTACACCAAGACCACCCTGATCAGCTAAGACCAGCCTGACCAACTAAGACCACCCTGACCAGCTAAGATCAGCATGACCAGCCTGACCAGCTAAAAAAAGAGTTCAAAACCCCTTTAAAACAGTTATAGTCGGTGAGTTGTCAATACTAATTTATCTTGCAAGCTAGCTAATGTTTACAAATTATATAAACTCATTTGTAAACATTAGGTATCATTTGAGATAGGTATCATCTAAAATTATACCTATGCTTACCTATGCAGCATATTATGGGCGGGTTTTAGTGCAACACTGCGGAGCTTTTGGCTCGATAGTGGGAAAGCAGATCGATTTTTGTCTTGCGGGCTGTTGACCCCGGCTGGCCTGTTGATAGCCCTGGCTCACACTGGCCCGAAAGTGAAAAAGCGGCTATTGTTCTCAAAGTCTGGACCTGCTAATTTCAGTAACTGACCCATATTGGGGATCTTGGAATTAATGAGTAAATTACTGAATCCTGGGAAGGTACAACTAAATCCAACCGAGCCCCATGGATCAATGCTTCCTCTACAAGTGAACAATAAAAATACTCCAAGCTTTAAAAAGATTACGTTAAAATACTGGCATTACAGAAGTGTCAAATTTAGGAGGTCTATTAGAAAAAGTGATTTGTCCAGACCCAGTCTCCCAAGGTTGCGCAATATGACATGCAAAAGCTCACCAGTAAAAATCAGAAGATCCTTCAAGAAATCATCTCATTGCCTGAAAACACTTCTACATACTTAAAACCTTCTTAACCCCAAAGTAAACCTTCAGGAAGGTTTCGTTTCTCATCTGTCCACTTTCCGAGCAGCAGTGTTTCACTTTTATTCCAATTTACCTTGGCAGAAGATAACATTTTAAAAGTACTCTTCAAGAAATTCTAATAAAATCTGTACACCATTTTGCCCAGTAATCATAACTACTACCTCATCAGCATAAGCTGACAAAAGAAAAATTATTTTAAAGTTTGGCAAACAAACCATGAAGTTTGATTCTTATTTGTTGCAATAATGGTTCTATAGCCAAAGAGTAAGGCATTCTAGACAAAGAACAACCCTGCCTAACACCTCTATGAGCCTTAAAAGGAGCGCATAAACCACTGTTCACCATAAGTATACTCTCAACGTCACTGTAGAGGACCCTGATCTACAAAATCTTAGCAAAAGCCAAAAGCTGCTAAAACTTTCCATTAATAAGGATGCTAAACACAATAACATGATTTTTATTGATCTAGTGAAATTAATCCAGAATTTAAATGTAACAGCTTGGGGACATCTAAAATATCCTGAATCAGATAAATATTATCAAAAATTGACCCACCGGGCACACAATAGGTCTAATCAGGATGGGTGACTTGGTCCATAACTCCAGCAGCCTATCAGCTAAAACTTTGTAGAGCAGTTTGTAATCACTGCTGAGGAGTGAAACAGGGCGCCAACTCTTAATGTCTGTGAGGTCACCTTTTTTAGGAAAAAGAGTAAGAACCGCTTTATGGCAACTCAATGGCAGTCGCTCTTTACCCAAACTGACACTTAGTACCTGCAGCAAGTCATCACCTACAGTACCTCTGACCAAAATGACTTATAAAATTCAACCGGAAGGCCATCAATTACTGGTGCTTTTCCAGACTCCATAATTCCTCTGTCACCTAGGGTAAACTGTCAAAAAAGACACTTTCGTCCCTGTATTCTGAACCAAGTTCACTTCTGAATAAATTCTCGTAAAAACAAACTTCTCTACTATGAATGTCTGTCGGGTCTGACAGTAGCACTCCAGTCTGAGAATGCAGAGCATGGATGACCCTTTTCTGCCTATTTTTTTTTTTCCAAACTTAAGAAATATTTGGATGGTGCATCCATCTGATTCACGCTCTGAAACTGTGACTGGACCAGAGCCCCCTGTGTTTTCACCCCCAGTAGGTCAACCAATTCTTTTTATATGAAAGAACCTCCATGTAAACGTGATCTCCAGTACACTCAGCCAACTCCTGCAATTTTAGCATATCAGTCTCCAAGGCATTCATAGATTGGGTTAACTCTTTAGTGATGTTTTGAAAATTGCTTTATCTGAACCTTCCTAAAATCCCACCACTATTGCAGTGAGTGAAAAGGTGACTTTGTGGTTCTAAATTCATCCCCAAAATGTTTAAAAATGGTATTAAAATGCCAGTATGCACTCTTTGGCTGAATGAAACTTAAAATAACAGAACATTGCACCGTGCTATGATCTGAAAGGCTTGATGGTGCAACAAGACATCTTCTAACAATACTAAAATGGTGTTTAAAAACATAAAACCTATCCAGTCTTGCAAGAGAAATCACATTATCATGAGCCACGCCCTCAGAGGATACTGAGGACCAGTTGGTCTCCATGTAAACATTGATTTCAGTCTTTAACATTTGTTGGAAATCAGGATTTTGCAAAAGGGATACATTAAAGCGCCAACTATATGATTTATTTTTCTCCGTATGTGGCAACATCTCCAAACTCACCAGGGCGTGATCTGAGACTAAGATGTTTCCAATGAGCAGTCAACAACAGATGAAATGAGGGATTTGGATATTAACAAAAAAATCTATTCTAAAATAAATCTTATGGACTGATGAAAAAAATTTATAGTCTCTACCAGATGGGTTCAGAAGTCTCCAAATATCTGCAAGACCAAGATTTTTACACATCCTGTGAAGCGTCACTGTTGCACTAGGGAGCTTACATACTTTTGCTTCACTATGATCAAGGACTGAATCCATCACAAGATTAAATTCTCCTTCAAATATTATATCATGAGGGGTGCCAACGGCTTGCAGCATCCCTTCAAGATCTATAAAAAAGCCCTGATCATCAACGTTAGGTGCATAAATATTAGCCAAAATCAACCTTTGCCCCTGAATTTCTGCTAAAACAATAATGACTCTTCCTAATTTATCTTTAATCTCTTTGAGAAATTTGAATTGTAGATGTTTACTTATCAATGTAATGACTCCCCTGGTCTTACTTGAGCCAGCACTGATGAAAACATGTCCACCCCATATCTTCACAAATTTTTCAGCTTCCTGCAGGGAAAGATGTGTTTCTTGAAGAAACACAATATCATATTTCTTACGTTTAAGAAAAGTAATAACCTTCCTTCTTTTTATAGGGTGCCCCAACCCATTCACATTCCATGTGGAGAGAGATAGTACACTCATATTAACATTTGACATATTGATATAATAAAAAAAAATTGTGTGTCAAAAACAAGATTACACAGACCACATTCCCGATTAATGCAACAATCTAACCCTGAACTTCCCCCCGAACAAAACAAACAGATAAAAGAAAAACATGCGCATTAACCCCGCACATGACAGCGCCAACCGGCGTCAATCCCTCTAAACTCAAAGAGTCCATGTACACCTACGAGAGCCCCCGCGACAACTTTGCCATCAGATTGCTCAAGTCCGGTGCTTCTATACAAATTTTGTGAGGCAAAATTGCATAACAGAAAATACTTTGCAAAACAGACCCCAGCCAACAGGCAGAATAACAGAAAAAACATGTAGACTCATTCACAGAACCGTCTTGAAGGTGTGATCCTCCGCAAAACAAACTCGAGCTGATATAAAGCTGTTCAGTTTCCTCGGCCAGACAAACAATTGTTCAGTGAGCTGGCTGTTATGAGTTCAGCAGATGACATAATCATTCTAATGTCCCTTAAAAGTACTCCACAATAACAAACTCCAGCCAGCAGGAGGAATAAGCACAAAGAACGAACAGATTTATCCACAGCTGTTCCAAAGGAGTGTTATTCAACAGAACAAGCTCCAGCCGCTAGGCGGAGCCAGCACGAAAAACAAAACCATCCATAGTGTCCATTCTCGATCTGGCCGGGAACTTCAGTGTAAAAAACGATCTTCCGTCAATGCAAAAGTTTCTTGGAGTCATGCCACAAAACAAACTCCAGCCACTAGGCGGAGCCAGCTCAAAAAGAAAAAAAAATGGCACCCAGCTTCCTGAGATAATAGAGTTCCTGAACCGCGAGTCAGTCCACTAATATAAGAAACATCAAATGGCTTACTCCAATGTACTTATGAAGGAGAGTGCCTGTTTTGGACATGTAAATACTTAGCGACCATTCTTCGTTTCTATTCTCAGTTTGGCCGGGAACATCAGTGCAAAAGTGATCTTCTGTTGGTGTAAGAGTTTCTTACATTCCTTGAACTGATCGCGTTTCTCTCTTGTTGAATTTGCTATGTCCAGGAACAAGAAAATATTGTGATTCTTCCAAGAAAGCTTTCCTTTGCTCCTCGCCTGGCACAACACGAGATCTTTATCGGATGAGTTCAGAAATTTGGCCAGAATCGATTGGGGCCAGTCTCCCTCAGCAGTTCTGCGAGCCGGGACTCTGTGAGCTCGCTCGATTTCCAGTTTATGACCTGTTATGTCGAGCAGACTCGGGAAGAGCTCGTCCAGGAATTTCACCATACTGTATCTCTGCCCTCTTCATGCTCAGGAATTCCAACAATTTGTATGTTATTCCTTCGGCTCATATTTTCTAAGTATTCCAGTTTTTCCGAAATTAATTCCAAATCTGTTTTGGACGAGGGTGGATTATCAGATAATTCCCTTTACGATGACTCAAGATAATCGATTAGTTTTTCAACTTCTGTCACTCTTGTAACCAATTCAGAGAATTTTGTTTCCATCGGCATTATCGATCGACATATTATAGCGAGATCTTCCAAGTCAGCAACAACCTTTGTCAGCATTACTGAGATGTTGGACAGTTGACGTTGAATTTCATCTACCGACGTGCCATCCAAATCGAGTCCCCGGTCCGCAGGCCGTCAGAGGCCTCGGCTTGTAAGTGTCTTTTAATGTCTCCAGAGTCTGAGGATTTTGACTTCTTTGCCATGTTTACCTCAAAGAACAAATATGTACTGGGTGTGTCGAATCTCACTGGATTATAATATGAAAATAATTAAAAAACTAGCAAAGTTTGCAGAGCTCGTGTCTCACACGTCTGCTTCTCGCATGGCGTCCGTGGACTCCCAACATCACCATTTATTCTAATAACACTAATTAAGCATTTGGGCACTGAAGACACAAGTTTAAGTTTAGAAAGTGGAATTTTCTCCCAATCATCCATTATGTAGGTCTTTAGCTGCACAATTGTACGGAGATTACAGCTTGGATGGCCCTTTTCCTCTTTGGCCCGGATAACACGACAGCTTTGTTTTTCAAAAACGTTTTGAAATGTGGACTCTTCAGACCAAAAAACACAGTTCCACTCTTCTTCTTTCCATCTAAGATGAGACCGAGCCTAGAGCTGTCGGCAGTGCTTTTGGACAGTGTTGCTGTAGGGCTTCTGCTTTGCATAGTAAAGTCTGTGGATGCAGCGGTGAGTGGTGTTGACTAACAAAGGTTTACTAAAGTTATCCCAAGCCATGTTCATGTTATCCATTACAGATGAATGATGTTTTTTTTTAAGACAGTGATGTCTGAGAGATCAGAGATCATGCGCATTCAGAAGTGGTTTTCGTCTTGCCCTTTACGCACTGAGATTTGACCAGATTCCTTGAATCTTTTAACTATATTGTGCACTGTAGAGGCTGAAATGTGCAAAATCCTTCCAATTTGTCTTTGGGGAACATTGTTCTCAAAGTGCTGGATTACTTGCTGAAGCACCTGTTGGTGACTATATTGGACAGCTAATAAAAACATGCATCAAGCATCCACACCAATCCATTCTTTATTAGATATGCAGCCAATAACCTACAAACAAGGAAGTATTAAATAATGCCTAAACTAAAGACTCTGCTAACTAAATTCAGACTCGATACATATGTTACCGGACTATGATAATGACCTACTCGGACAGCACATTGTTTCCTAGATCTGGCAGAAAATACTCAAAACAGACACAAGCAGCATATCTATCAACCACAAATAATATAATATTGAGCAGCAGCCGTCAGAGTTGCATTGGAATAATGTCACCTGCCCTCTTCGAATGATTGGCTAGAGGAGGAGCTGTCGATCAAGAACTAGTGGACCAATAGGGATGCAAAACACCCCCTGATTTACATGAAACTCTACTCACAAGTTTTGGAAAATCAAGCGCAGAACTTTGAAACAAAAGCAAAGAAAAATACAGTGTAAGCGTACAAATTTTTTTAAATATGAGCAAAATTGTCAGAGAGCACAAAAAACAGTAATATAACCAAGGAAAACATGATTTTGTTTGCAATTCTGATGACTTTGCTTTAATTTTTTTGTTGTTTTTTTGCAGATATTTTAAATGTGTTTATATATTTTTGATTCATGCTTGTTATTTTTTGATCTGTGCTTATTATTTTGATCTGCGCTTTTTATTTATTTTTGCGCTTATTATTTTTTTAGCTGCGCTTATTATTTTTTGATTCACATTTATTATTTTGATTCACACGTATTATTTTTGGACCCGTGACCGCAATACATTTGGCAGGATTTTGATCCCATAGAGGAGGGCAGACCAGCTACTGTACCGGTGTAAAATTGCTTGTCGATTAGCACCACATGTTGTAAAGGCATGAATGTGCTAACGGGGAACATTCACTTCGCTTTCTATGGGAAAAGGCCATTCACGCCTCATTATCGCTTTGCGTTTGGTGAGAAAAGGCCTTTAGTCCGACTTTGCAAAAATTGGACTGGTACTATTTCAGTACCAGTCCTAAAGCATTTACACATTTAAAAACAAAATAATAAGTTGTTTTAGTTTTAGACTGAAATCAAACTTTTGAAAGGTATGTAAACATACTAAGTTACATGCCCCTCTATAAAAAGGTGTGTAATTCACTTGAATTTTAATATCATGTTAAAAGGTGGAAAAAGATTAATCTTGGTTTTATCTTTTCATCCCAAAAACCTGCCATTTAGATATTATATTTTTGCTATATCACCCAGCTCTTATTCCTACAACCTCATAGAGTACATACATAGAGTGAGAGCTGATTCATCATTACAGGTCAGAGTATGTGAGTGGCGAGGAGAGATGTTGCTCTTCTTAGTCTCTCGTAATGAAAACATGATGTGATTTACGCACTGAATCCATAAAAATATCAGCACTATCATCAGATTGTGAAGCACTTATGACAAATGTCATGGCTGCCTGCCTAAATAAAAAGTGAATGCACTCAGCCTTCCGCCATTTCATCTTAAAGGTGCAGTGTGTAAGATTCAGAAACTCTTGTTATTAATGACACCTTTGGCCGTTAAGTGAACTGCAGCCAGCTACCTGTTGCTCGTGTTCACGTTCGTGCACACACTCCATAGGGACACGAGCGAGCGAGCATCCGCAAAAAACAATGATGTAACGTACAAAGAGACTGAACGTGATGCACCGGCATCATGCTGACAGATGAGGTAGCATAATTAAAATTACACAGTTATGATTGTTTTACTACAAACTTTGAGACTAAACTAAAACTACTTATCAGCTAATATAGCATACTGATACACACATACAGCTACATACTAACAAACTATACCAGACAGTTTACTGTTGCACTATTGTATGTTTTGTATGTCATATGTTGTACTACGATCAAGAACCAGCGTATTTGCTTACATTTATCCTGTATACCTGACTTTATAAAGAGAAGATCGTTGAAATTATTTGAAAGTTATGAAGCAAGGTAGCTTGCAATTCGTCAGCATTAGCAGGCAAGATCAAGTTAGCTAAAATGACACAGATCAATCCTTATGGCACTATATTTCACATGCTTTGCAGTTATGTAAGCTTACCTGTCCAATAAGAAGAACGCCAATTCGAATGAAGGTTCCTCCAGGAATCAAATGCCCTGCCGATGTTCACTCTAGTTTTCGCTCGACCACAATCACGTTCCCGCTTATTTTTTATTTTTTTTGGCTTACTCGGAGTTTGTGTAGGAGTTTGCTGGATTCCATCTCTAAGATAACGTTACCTAGTGTTGCAGTTTGTTGTCACTGTTGAATAGCGGAAGAGAAGCGATTACTGTCTGAGGCAAGACTCTCGGGAGCGTGCATAAACGTCATAACCTTTGGATTTTCCTGGCAAAAGCGACCCGCTCCCTTCGCATGAAAATCAGTCTACAGGCTTTAATAGGCAACCTAGGAAGTCCAGAAAGGGCTCATTTGTTTAAGTTGCGTTACAAGCCGTTCATACATTGGCAAAAAAAGGCGAATATTGCATGAAAATTGTTACATATTGCACCTTTAATGAAATCCTCCTAATTTGGTAAGATTTTCTGAGATTTAGTTTCCTGTTGAATATGCTAATATGTTATTATTTGAATCACACAGTGATATTAAATTGTCTATGTTTGATATGAGATTCATTGTGCTCGCCATATATCCTGTGTGTAGCCTCCGATCTCAGTTCAGCTTGCGCAATATTTATTCAGCCCTTGTTATCAAAGTGTGGCAATGCAAATAATTTGCATAAAATTATTTCTTTGTTCATTCTTTGAACATTTCTTTGTCAACATTCTTATTGATTATTTGTTTGAATCAGGTATAAAAAACCTTGTCATATAGGCATAATCTAATCTTTCATGGCGCAAATCAAATGACAAAACTGCATTAACAACACCTTGTTAGTAACCTTGTTCTCTCTTTGATTGTTTAACTGCCTCTGCACTCTCACCTCCTCATGTTGTTGTCCTATTTGCAGCTTGCGAATCTCTAAGCTTAATAACTAGCGGCTAACTCATCTTTGATAATCCTCTCTGTATTAAAACTTGGACCTAATAAAGCTGCCAACATCAGGTTTTTGTGAGTGTAGAAGTGAACACATATTCACATGCAGGGGTTAAATTGGGATTTCGGAGATGGGGGAACCCTAAAATCTGGTGATGTCCCAAAAAAAGAACAAATAATAATAAAAACATTTTAAATAATACATTTTTAATAAAATACATAAAATACACTGCCTTGGCAAAAAAATAATGGGGTTTAAAGTTGATTCTATATATACACACACACACACACACACACACACACACACACACAGAATAAACAGATTATATATATATATATATATATATATATATATATATATATATATATATATATATATATATATATATATATATATATATATATATATATATATATATATATATATATATATATATATAATATTCTGTGTGTGTGTGTGTGTGTGTGTGTATTCTGTTTATTCTGTACCTTTTATATATGAATCAATAGAAAGGAGGGCTGCACAATTAATTGAAAAACTAATCGCGATTACGATTACTGCTGCCACGATTATGTAATCATGAAAACTGACGATTACAGCGTTCAATTTAAATCTGCTCCTGTTGCATCAATGGTTTCCATTTACAATGTGTTTTTTTCAGCAGTTGAGTATTCTAACCAATAACTAACATGTCTGTTGTGCAATGAAATGCAATGGGCAGTCAGAGCCGCTTAATTAGTCCTTCGTCCTATCTGTAATGACAACTGATCCTAATGCACAAGTTTTAAACCGTCTGAATGCCTAGATGCTTGCTTTGTTCCACCTCTGTTCGTGGCGGCACATGAAAATTAATACTGAAGAAACATCACCTGACACTCCAAAAGAAGCTGTAGAACAAGAGCGAAAAGAACTTTGGAATTATTTTGGATTCGTTGCATATTGCACAGCTCGCTTTGAACATAGATGTTAAATACACTGCAAATGAGCAACACGACAAAACTAAAACTATCCCGTTCTAATCAAGGCACAGACGTGGTGTAAATAAGTGATTAGACAGCTTAGTTTTTAATGAGAGCATTCTCATTAAGGTCAGCGTCATTGAGCTCGTGTCGAAATGCAGGTCTCAAACAGTGTAAACCTGCAGTGACTGACAGCAGTCATTGTAATGGGAGAGTTTTTCGCGTTGCTCGATTTCTGTGTACAGTTTATTAAAAATGTAATAACAGTTTTGTTTTGTCATGTTAATTAGTAGGCCAATGTGAATTTGATTTGTACAAAATAGCAATAAAGTAATTCAGCTTAACTGTTCTGTGTATATGAGGTGTAGCCAAGATAAAGAATATGCCATGAATAGCATATTTCAGTAATCACCGTCATTGTTATCGCGTCTGCTGTAATAAGACCCATTTGCCACGTAGCTGGTATTAGTAAATTTAACATTTTCACGAATCGTACAAACTCCGATCGCAAATGACTGTTTTTAATTTCCAAAGTGCAACAACTGAGGCCAAAATGATCTAACAATGATCTTACATGAACAAGATCACCATTGAAGATCAACGGGATGAATGGGTCCCCTGTCTCGCCACCAAAGGGCTTACTGAACGCACTAAGTAATTTGGTCAACTTTTATTACCTTGGATTTAAGGCAGTGTTATGATCTGAGGTTGCTTCAATTGGTCAGGTCTAGGCTCAGCAACGTTATGCTGCAATAAAATGAAGTCAGCTGACTACATGAATGTACTGAATGACCAGGTTATCCCATCAATGGATTTTTTTCTTCCCTGACAGCACGGGTATATTCCAGGACGACAATGCCAAGATATATCGGGCTCAAATTGTGAAAGAGTGGTTCAGGGAGCATGAGTCATTTTCACACATTAATTGGCCACCACAGTTTCCTGACCTTAACTCCATTGAAAGTCTTTGGGATGTGCTGGAGAAGACTTTACGGAGTGGTTCAACTCTCCCATCATCAATACAAGATCTCGGCCAAAAATGTTTTTTTTCTTTCAGATGAATCAATTTAACTGGGATTATATGATTATTGTTATGATATTATGGTTATATTGATTTGCCTGTCATTACCCTAGTGAAAACACTTTATTTGTGGGTGCTTCAGTATACTTAAAGAGGCCCTATTATGCTTTTTGGGATTTTACCTTTCCTTTAGTGTGTGATGTAGTTGTTTGTGCATGTAAAAGTTCAGCAAAGTTACAAAGCACAAAGTCCACGCCAAAGGGAGTTACTCTCTCCCACAGAAAACACTGCTCCTGAACTGCCTGAAACACCTGGTTTGCAGTCCAGCTATTACTTCTGTGACTTAGCTACGTCACTATGTAACAAATTTGCATAATGCCCGACTCACGAATGCGCTGCTCAGGAAGCCTTGGGAGTTGAAACTCGGTTATGTAAGGGGCGTTACATTTCCAACACACGCTCTAAGTGGTTGACCAATCACAACAGACTAGGCCAGCTGACCATTCAGAGCAGACTGGGCTTTTTGGAAAGGGGGGCTTTAAAGAGACAGGAGCTACAACAGAGTGTTACAGAGGGTGAAAAGAAGTGCTGCAGCAATGTACAGTATGAAAAAAAATAAATGTGTTTTTTGAACATTAAAGCATGTAAACCTATTCTAGTAGACCCCCAAAATAAAATTATCAACCTGTAAATGAGCATAATATGGGCTCTTTAAAGTCTGCTAAATTGGAACAACTGATTTTGTACTTAATGCACTTTAGTTTCCCGAAAGCAGTGCTGTGGTTTAAATTAAGATGTGTTAAGTATACTTGGTTGTGCTAAAATTGAACTATTTCAAGTATATTTTAGTACACTTTAAATATCTACCCTTGTATTTAATTTTTCAAATACATAGAACTGACTCAGTGTGAACTTATAATGTATATTGGTGACATTACAATTACAACTCCATTTCACTGTAAGAGTGCTGGACATACATTAATGTTATGCTGATAATATACTGCTGGCCCACACCACAGCTGAATTTTGGCTGGCATTAATATATGTACTTCCAGTACTTGTAATAAATGTATTGCAGTGTAGATATTACTGGAAAGAGAAGTGTTAGATTAAGCATGGTGAGTCTAAAATCACTGTTAATTAACAATTATAACATTGAAGAAAAGTGCAGTAATAGTCACTGATTCAAACAATCTCAAAGCAACACTAATCTCACCAAGGGTAAATAAAAATATAACCCCTTTTCATAACATAAAATGACATATTTAACATTAAGCTGAACTCGAAACATAACTATAACCCCAATTACTTTTAAATGTTAGTTAATGAACCCCCCAAACAGTCCCCAAAACCTACACAGACCTACCTTATTAATTATGCAAACACAACAGCCAATAGAAAGTCCCCAAGCTGAAACATCAACAGACGTTCCAGTTTATTCCTAAAAAGGACTATAATCCTATGTAGTTTTAACACCTGAGATTTTATTAAAATATGTAAATGTACCATTTTGCCCTTTGCACAAAGAAAAGTGAAAAAATACAGATGTCTGGTTGGTCCATCTAATCACTGTTATACAAAGACCCCTGGCTAACAGTGGCTAACTTGTAGCTAGCTAGAAATTAATAAAAGTGGATGAGGGTACGCTGGCTAGCTAGTTGTCACTGCCATTCTGTGTTGTTTGTAGATGCGTGTAGAACAAAATGAGATGCTCCGTTATACACTAATATATTATAAGTCCAGATGTTTTTATATAGTTATAACTTACATGATATGACTTGGGTGATAATGTAGAATGGCCATATGCTGATAGCACAACTTTAACAAACAAATTTATAGTTTTACATTCTCTGTTGATTTTGTGTTTATTCTTCTTTCAAGAGGGAAATTTGTCTTAATTCAAAGTAAGACAAGATTGATCAGACAAGCAGCATTAGACAAAGTAGGTTAATGAACAAATATTGCTGTGTACCCTATTACTGGGGGAGGAAATTACTTTAACCCTTAGCTCTTCAAGTCACAATATCGAATGCAATATGCTGCTTTAAAAATGGAATAAAACACAGGGCATACTGTGCTTGTGTAACGTTGCTGAATGCAGATACAAACAACAAAAGACTGACTGAAACTTTAATAGATACATGTACATAAAGAGGAACCCATATACAAGATCCCGCCGTTGAACCAATTCAGTGTTCCAGCAGTATCATCATCGATGGCTTGACAGACAGCATTTCATTTTGTTGAAAAAAAAAAAAAAAAAATGTTTGAGCAACAGTTTGTGTGAACTGAAAATAAAGACAAGCACATAGCCAGTCTTTCTCAGTGAAGCAGATTTAAATCTTTTTAGTTTGATTGCGTCAACATTCGAATGGTGTAAGGGGACAGTTTTTGACTAATACTTATGTAGATAAATAAATAATCAATGTGGTTTTGTCAATTTTGGAAGCTGGTCTGGTATAAATTCAGTGTAAAAACACTCTACATACTGACTACTTAAAGTTGTTGTGATAATGTTACATCCAGCCTGTTTGAGGGCCCCCCTCCCCTACTTCAAAACTGGTTCTGGCGCGGTGACCTTTGTACACCCATGTAAATTTAGTATCACTCTTGTATTTTAAGGAATTTGCATTGTGCAATTAAAAAAAGTACTCAAAATAATGTTTTAATTATCATTTTTAAATTAAGTTCCCAGCATTACTAACCTCTTGTTATAAGACATCCAAATAAAGAGTTTGTTCAGAATGTTCAGAACTTCTTAAACTACTTCAAAGAGTTCTCATCAAAGAATCCTCCACGTGCAGCAATGACAGCTTTGCAGATCCTTGGCATTCTAGCTGTCAGTTTATCCAGTTACTCAGGTGACATTTCACCCCACACTTCCTGTAGCACTTGCCATAGACGTGGCTGTCTTGTCGGGCACTTCTCACTCACCTTACAGTCTAGCTGATCCCACAAAAGCTCAGTGGGATTAAGATCCATAACACTCTTTTCCAATTATCTGTTGTCCAATGTCTGTGTTTCTTTGCCCACTCTAACCTTTTCTTTTTGTTTTTCTGTTTCAAAAGCGGCTTTTTCTTTGCAATTCTTCCCATAAGGCCTGCACCCCTGAGTCTTCTCTCATTTTACCAACCAAATAGCTTTCAACTGTGTTTGATATAATGGCAAGTGATTTTCTAGAACCAAATTATCAATTTAGCATGATTATTCAAGGATAAGGTGTTGGAGTGATGGCTGCTGGAAATGGGGCCAGATTTGATCAAAAATGACTTTTTTCAAATATTGATGGTGCTGTTTTTTTACATCAGTAATGTCCTGACTATACTTTTTGATCAGTTGAATGCCACTTTGGTGAATTAAAGTACCAATTTCCTTCAGAAACAGCAAAATCCATTATTCCAAACCTTTGGCCGCCAGTGTATATATTACAAAAATATTTCTAAGTCATATTACTAATATTTTTCTGTGCTTGAAAAACATTATTATGGCAGTTGCTTTTAACACTGTTCAAACAAGTTGTAGAATCATAAGATAGAAACAAGCACCTAACCAGTGTACTTTCTTAAAGTACACTATATTGGAACTTAATGTATACTTCCCCTAATTGCATTTGTAAAAGCTATACTACTTTACCACTTAATTTGTAGTGATCAAAGTTTCTCTGTGTGCATTTGAAGAAAGCATGAAATAAGTGCAATTACATGGTACTTAGTACATAGAAATATTTTTCTAATATATACACTGGCAGCCAAAAGTTTGGATTAATGGATTTTTTTAATGTATTATTTGCAATGAAAAGTTTAGAGTTTGAAAGTCTTCACCGAGGTGTGAATAAGCATTTTCACTAGTGAATCCCACTGTATATTTGCTAGAAAACATTTGTATTTTATTTATAAAAAAAAAAACAACAAAAAAAAACACAAACAGTAATTACAATAAATACTGAAACAAAAAAATGGAGTACACACGTAAATATACAAATAACAGTGAAACCTTTTACAGTGTGTTGGTCGATATGTTAATGTATTCTTATGAAATAAATATATTTTAAATACAATTTGGTATATTACTTTTTCACTAGGGTATTTATGCATGTCCTTATGGTAATGACAGGCAAATCAATATAACCATAATATCATAACAAGGTCTGTCTCTACGATGTTCTGGTGCAGAGATATGTGATTTGTTACTTGGTTGCTGCGGTAACCCCATCTGGTTGCTAGGCAGTTACCAAGGTGATACTTAGCCTTTTGATCTCAAGTTGTATGATATTTTGATCTATGTTGATGTCATTTTGGATGCAACTGATTCCAGATTCAAAACCCCTTTGTTAGGGGTGTGAATCTTTGGGTTGAAAGGGAATAAGTTTGATTCACAATTCACAGGTTTTCGATTAGATTAAAAAAGGATTTTTGCAAATTCAAAATGATTCAATTTGATTCGATTCACATAAAATTAGATTCGATAAGTTCTGCATTTTTTTTAAATGCATTTTTGTATTCTTTAAATACTTACCCTAATGTGTCTTAAGCAAGAAAAAGCAAACTACTTAAGATTGTTTTTGTTGAAATTAACATGAACTAAGATTAATAAATGCAGTAAATGTTCATTGTTAGTTCACTAATGTTGTTTAATAATGTTAACTAATAAAACCTTATTGTAAAGTGTTGATATATTTAAATGTATTCACTTTGAAATGGTTTAGAAGTAACCTTATATTTAATCAAAGCAACCATCATTGTCAGATTCAAACATTTAATTTTTAATGCAGAACTTACTGTAAATACAGTAAATATCTAGTTAAAGACGTTTTCCACACTGCTGTCTTTTTTATTCACCCTTTAGCTTTTATGCAACTGACTTAAATAGTCCCACAGTGTGATAACCGAACATTTAAAGTAAATAAACAAATAAACCGTGTATTAACTCCATTAAAATGAATACACAGCAAGACCCTGCTGACATTTCACGACAATTACCAACACAACTGTGTATAAATGTTTATTTAGAGCAACAGCCTCCCTGAATAGTTTTCTTCCAGTCTTTTCATCAGTCCTGTAGGAATGTCATCGTGGTGGCCCATTTTCCAATTTTACCAATTTCAATGAGATCCAGCACATGCTTTGAAGCTCTCTGTGGACCATGGCATCAGCAGTCGGATGAATCCAAGAGGATGCCAAGAAAATTACACAGAAACAGCTGATCTTCATTCAGGATTTATCAGAATCACTTAATTGATCAATGGTGGTTGGATGATCATTACTTTTGAACAAGAGTTTGAATGTGATTGGTTAATTTTGAAGAGAGTCAGTAATTTGGACAAATTCATTTTGTGATTAATCTGAAAAATGTTGCAATTTGAACTGTAATATTATATATATATATATACAGTTGTGCTCAAAAGTTTGCATACCCTAGCAGAAATTATTTATTTGGCAATATATAAATATTTTGGCATTGATTTTGAAAATATTTATAGTTGTTTGGCTCCTTTTTAAATCATAATGATAATAGAAATCACCCAAATGGCCCTGATCAAAAGTTTATATACCCTCGAATGTTTGGCCT